>NC_087289.1:7418125-7737500 GCF_015220805.1 Pogoniulus pusillus | reverse complement strand
AGGGGGCACAGTTTTTTTCTTTTTAACTGGATCTAAAACTGGAGGAATCTTAAAAATACTTCATTTTGTTTATTGATTGATTATTGATTAATTCCTCTTTGCTATACATGTAATGGCAGCACACAAATGTTCTGGCAGCTGCTTGTATTTTTCTTTTGCTTATTATTCTTTTGCTTAAATTGTTGTGCAAGTGGCAATGATGTTGCTTTAAAGTAGAAAGCCTAGGGGAGGCAAGAGCTGCAGCTGCTGCAGGTAGGCTACTGGGTGAACATTCTCTAGAAGTTAGTGGAAGCAAGTGCATGCAAACAATATGGATTATAAATGGTATTACATGTGCTGGGTCCCTTTGCTTTTGAGAGTGTTATCTGCAAGTCTGTATTCCCGCTTCTCCTTTGCATAACTGGACATAGAGTAATTGCATATTGATTTCTCAGTAGATGGTAAGCCTCCTCTATACATGAATTTCTAGAAACCAGTTAGAAACTGCTTTTAAAATATTTTTGCATTCAAACTTTGTGGTTCTGCATTGGGTTCTTTTTCAGGGAAGCTTATCTGTTGCATGCATCATGCCAGCATGTGTTTTTGATAAAGACAGGGTCAGTTTGTAACATGGGTGAAGGGACTGTTTTGTCGTACAGGTAATGCTGTACGAACTGTAATATCCTCTTGATGATGTCTGCTTAAGTTTGGGGTTGCTGGTTAGTGATTGCAGCCTACCTCCAACATCTATAAAAATAAAGATGATTTTGCTGTCAACTCTAACTCCCATGCTTTACAATATTTACTTTTAATCTATATTGTTGCTAGAATAGTTATTCAACTTGAAGACAATCTATGTTACATAGATATATATGTTATATGTGTTGTATAGCTATAGTTTGCTCTGTAACTCCACATGCTTCACAATATTTACTTCAATCTATATTGTTTCTAGAATAGTTGAATTCAAGTTGAAGATGATCTATGTTACATAGATGTATATGTTATGTATGTTATATAGCTATAGTTTGCTCTGCAACTCTGTAACTCCACATGCTTCACAATATTTACTTTTAATATGTATTGTTTCTAGAATAGTTATTCAAGTTGAAGGCAATCTATTTTATATAGACATCTAGGCATGCAGTATGTGTTTATTTGAAAATTAAGCAATATCACAGATTAAATTCTTTGAAGATATCTTGAGTAATTATTTTACCATACCTACATAATCTATTTTTGCAATGTTGTATTTATACATTTTGGAGTAATTAAAATGTTTATGTAAATTCATAATGTTATTTTCTCAAGTGTATTCAAAGAAACAGAGGCTTTAAACATGCAGCTATTCTAATATGGGAAATTAATCTACTGTGTTTGATATGCTAGGAGATATACAGTACTTTTGGTTATCTCTGTATTTGATGGTAAATATGCTCATACTTAACTAAGTGCATCATAGTAAGCACAACATCAATGAACGGATAGGTTGATATCATCACTACAAAGCTAGAGAAGTACCAGCTGTAAATTTAGAGTACCTTCAGTGGCATCAGTCTAACTGGGATGAATTTGGTGCTGTGTGGCTACTACAGGTGATATCCCTGGCTGTAGCTTCTCAGCACTTAACTGGATATGGAGATCAGTTGTTTACCCTCAGCTCAGTGCATTTTCAGTAAATTCTGTTTTCCAAGTGATCACTTTTACCAAATTAATTCTCTTCATTCTTATTGCTTGAAGAAGAATGTAGTCTCTCCTGCATGTGATCACTTTCCAACTCTGAAACTGAGACGGAGGAGAGAAGCAAAAAGGAACAGCACACTGTTAATATATTTGCTGCTGTGCTGATTTTGCATTACTTCCCACTGAGCAAAGCATGGAGTAGTATTAGTGTTGCCTTGTCTGCTCATCATTTTGGTGAGAGGAGAATTCCTCAATAGCAGACTGTGCTGCATATGTCAGGAAGTTAAAAATATGCCACGGTTCTAAACCTCTATTTCAGATTATATTTTACTGTAACCAACCAGGATCAGACTCTCCATCAAATGGCACTTAGAAGCATCGCTCACTGCAGCTCTGCTGAAAGACTTATCAAATGTGCATGTGCTTGAGATGGCAAAAATGCACACTGGTGTGCAGCATGGAAAGGTGTTTGCTTTTGATTCTACAGTTCATGAAGAGTACTGCTGGATTAACTGTATGATGGCAACAGAGATAATTTTTACAGATGTCTCACAATGGTCTGAGTACTGAAGTGCAAAGCAGGGGGTGGGCAAATGAACAAAAGATGCATTGTACAATTTTGTTCAGTACTAATAAGTACTGAAGTTTCTGGATAGCATGAGCAAAACAATTGTGCTCACTGCCAGATTATTATTGCTTTCAGTTGCAGTTGATTTGGGAAATATCAATGCATTTTAACTTTGACATGTTTGATAATATTGTAGTGATATAGGATGCAACTCCACTTTAGAGCTAAGTGAAGAGGCAGCATCATTAGCTGCTATGAAATCTAATACTTTGTGGAGATAGAATTGTTCAGCCCATGGAGTGTAAAAGACTGATGGCTGCACTTGGAATGGGAAACATTGAGCTGGTAGGAACAACTTTAGATATGGACTTGCAGAATTAGTGCGTGGCAATAATACACAGCATGGGCAAACTGAAAACATTACATAAAAAAGACCTTGACTTCAAAGAAGCACATCTGCCTCAGCTCCATTCTGAACATAATGTAGCACTGGAAATCAATTATGTAGTTTGTCAGTCTCTGGTTTAATGTCTCATTCTGTTACTGGCTGCATTTGTTAGTAGGTTAAGTAATGTTTCACACTATTTGCATAGCTGGAACGCAAAACAGTTTTGAATGAATGAATTCCTGTCTGAAAGGGCAGGAAATTCTGAGAAAGAGGATGAGAAAGACCATCAAGAAGTCTTAGCCCTTGGTAAACAATGTTTGTTGAGCAGAATGCAGAACCTTAACATGGAAAGCAGAGCATCTCCAAAACTTCCTTGTGAAATGATATACGTGTTCCTCCTTGTCTATTAATCTTTAATTAGAGATTCTGCTGCTACTGCTGATTTTTACTTTAAAGTAATACCAGTGGGCTTCTCTTAAAAACAATTTCCCCATGATGTGCTTAATGGTATGAGAGGGTGGTGCTTTTTCACTTCACTGAGTCTGAACACCAGATAGCCTCACTGTCAGACTTCTCATAGTGGGAAAGCTTCCAAAGCAGCACTGGTTATAAGACTGTTTTTTTCTAGAGATGAAATTTGGAGTCCTTTGAGTAGTGCATGGTGATGCAATATTTGCCATTGCATAAAAGACAATGTAGCAAGTACTTCTTGAGCATCACTTCAACCACTGGTCTGGATCTCTACTACTAGTATGGTGAGTGAGCAAAAAAAGGGAATTTTATTCCTTTATGTCATGATATTGCAGTCTTCATTAAAGAAAAAAAAAAAAAACTAAACAGATAACCAAACATGTACACATATATATTTATGCTTTCATGCATTTAAAAGCAATTACAGATTTATTATGCTCTTGTGTATGCAAGACTGCCAAATCCCTGAAATTTGGCACTCTCTAGGTGTACTAAGGGTTAACAGGTGTACTAGGGGTTAATAATTCCCATAGCTGGCTTTGAAAGGGAAAAATGTGTGTTATGTGAAAGCAAGACACTTGAGTACTAGTTGAAAATGAATAAAGCCACTGAAATGTTTAAGGGTACCACCACCAAGGCTAGAGTGCAGTAAGATATGCCTAAATTGTTTGTTAGGAGACCACAGATTTCTAGATGATTTTGCATATTTAAAAGACATAATATGATTGAAATGTGTATATCCTTGTAGTTAGTTTCTAAGAGTGTTTGCTGTGTATAAAACCAGTTTGAAATTCTGCTTTATGATTTCACTCAAAAATCCAAAGTGGTGCCACTCATGATTAGTTTGTGTCTTCAAGCTGGTTAGAGCAGTTTAAAAAGGAAACAGAACTGCAACCCAGAATTACCTTTGTGTAAAAGTAACACTACAACTGTATTACGAAAGGAGGATAAATGGGAAGACAGGAAGACAGTGTTACTGTATGGTCAGAGAGAATCTTGTGGTGTTGTCTTTAATGATGAACTTCATTATATTCAGGAGTTTCAGTTCTTTCTGATTGTTTTTTGTTGGTTGGGTTTTGTTGTGGTTTTTTTTGGAGGATGGATTGTGCATGTGTAAATTTCACAAGTTTCTTTTGTGAGTATTTTCTTGTAAGACTATTGTATTTCAAGGTACTGAACATTAATGAGGAGTTTAGTGCAAGACAGTAGTGTAATGAAGTGCTGTTTGCTTGTTGCTGGAGTGGTAGTATTTAAAACAAAGCAAAACCCCTACGGAAGGTTGTTAGAAATACAAATCCTATTGAGGTTTAATGGAGACTTGTGTTCTTAAGTACCTTAATGCTTCCCTAGAACTACCAGCAATTCCCCTGTAATCTTGTTTTTCATTGGTAATCCCTATAACTTGCACAGCCCATTTGTATATGCACAGCATACCCAGCTCTGCACAGCGTTTTCTTACATACTGGATTGCAGACCACATTGGAGAGAATTGTGTGTAATGGTCAGCAATGCATTTTTCTCACTAACAGGGCTAGGAGAAATATTAGGAAAGAGAAGAGTTGTTTTCAGATAAAATCTGTTATCATGGAGTCAGTAAAATATAGGTGCAGGCAAGTAATCTAAAAAGGAAGAATGCACTGAAGGCTTCTTGAATCATTGAGGAAGAATTCTTGAAGATTCTGTAAAAGTGGAGGGAAGAACTTCAGATCGGTTGATTATGGCAGTGGGAAAAAAAAAAGTAAAGAGCTTTGAAAATGAGCCACAACTTTTGATGCTTGAAATAGCTGGAAAGACATGCTTTTTGGGAGGAAGCATGAATTGCTATCCTTTCTTTAAAGTAAATGTTTAATACAGGCTTTTAGAATAGAAGATGGATTTCCTCCCCCCAATCCAAAACAGGAAGATTCCCTGTCAGTGAGTGAGCAGTGGATTAAAACACCCGAAAACCTAATTGCTTCTCATTGTAGCATCCTTGATGTTCTTTAGACACCTTTAGGCATCCTTGTTTTAAAACAGCTGGAAAACAATTTGCCTATGCTGATTATGTACATACAAAGCAACAATGTGGTACATATGTTGGCCTGCAGCTGAAGTAGCTGTGTTCCACTGTCCCACCTCAGAAATGCACAAGTACTGCCTGAAAGGGACTGAATAGAAGGAGAGAATTTCACTTCCACAGTAACTAGATTCTGTGGAAAAGCCCTGCAGCAGCTGTTCTTATGATAGTGAAGCTGGTGATTTAGGGAAAGCTTCTATGATGAGATAAGCAGAAATGTCAGCCATATTCCCTGCTCAGGTACCCTGCTGATAGTAACTGATAGGCTTTGGCCAGAGATGGGTTTGGCATCTGACTCTGCAAAGCAACTTTCTACATCATCTGCTTTACCTGAGTTTTGCAGTAAAAGATTGAAAACTAACTCTGAAAAAAAGAGTTTTGTGAGGAAGCTCTCACTTTTTGTCTACAGGGATGTTTTCATTATTAGTTTCTGAAGGCTCAGAAATAGCAACTGCTTGGTGGTGGTGGATGACAGCTGACTTCTGATGATTGCAAAGTAACAGCTTATGCAATAGCTTGGTTTATCTGGATGGAACTTTATAAACTTGTATTTGTTTCAGCATCCCCTTTATGTTGCAGTGCTGCAACAAGTTATCAGTGATGTTCTTGGTTTTAATGTGAGTCTTTGTAAAATTTCACTTGAAATGGCAATTTTTATGAAATGGCAATTTTTATGAAACATTTTGAGGCACAGATATACCTATCACTGAAGATAAGAAATCAAAATGACTGGGCTTGAAATACAATAATGACTTGTTCTTTTAAGAGAAGTACTTGGCAAAAAATACCTAAATATTCCTAATTTCTTTTTTATATATTAGAATCATAGAATCATTTAAGTCTGGGGGGGAAAACCCCAAACCTTTAAAAGACAATATACTTTAAAATGTCTAAATCAGTAAAAGCTCTTAAAAATTTATGAGATTTATCAGTCACAGAATCATAAACAGTACTGGGTTAGAAGGGACCTCTAGAGTTAATCCAACTTCCCTGTAGTAAGCAGGGACATCCCCAACTCGATTAGGCTGCTCAGAGCTCCATCAAGCCTGACCTTCATTGTCTTCAGGGTTGGAGCCTCCACCACCTCCCTGAGCAAATTGTTCCAGTGTTCCACCACTATTTTTCCCCAAAAAAGATAGAGTCTAGTTGATGACTTTTGTTTGTTTGTTTAGTGTAGTCCCTGCTAAAAGATTCCCTAACTCTTTCATTTGGATCAATTATTTACAGTGTCCTATTCTGCAATGTTATATAACACATCTGTGAAAGCACTTTCTTGTTTTTCCAGAGGCTGCTCTCCTGCACAGCTTTTATATAACAAGTTGATAAATTACAAAATAAGAGTTAATGCACTTCCACTCTCAATCTGTGATTTTTCTTCTGTATATGTATATAAGCATAAAGAAATTTCCTGCATGAGTAATACCATTTTATTTTGTGGGGTTTTTTCATGCAAAAGCCCAGTAGCAAGACATATATATATATATATATATATATATAAACAGAACTAACACCTATTTGATGGGATTGTGCAGGCTTTGTAATGCAGGAGGTCAGAATCATAGAATCAACCAGGTTGGAAGAGACTTCCAAGATCATCCAGTCCAACCTAGCACCCAGCCCTGTCCAATTAACCAGATCATGGCAGAAACATAATATTCCATCCATTCCATCCCCTTTGCACTCATCACTACTGAGTATTGAAATACTAAAGAACCTTTTTGGCCAATAGCATTTGAGTTTGGGACATATTTTTTTTTTTTTTTATGACACATACTTTTTTTCTTTGCACATCAGATGCTTTTAACTCTATGCTTTAGTTTTCCTTATCTGGCTACTTATTTTACAGATAAAGAGTGGCATTTAAAATCAGAAGTGAATGTTCCAAAGTCAGAACGGTGGCAAAGAGCCATTTGGGAACAAAAAAGATGCATCAATCTATTCACTCATGCAACAGCAGCCTCTGACAATTACTCTGAGAAGACTTAGTGCAGAAGACATTTTCTCACAGCTCTGACAAATCTCACTTCAGTGAGAGCAAAACAGAGCAGATGATCATGCAGGTTTCTTCTGGCTTTAACTCCTGTGAATGAAATAGTAACATTGTGCACAAAGAATCTCTCTAAAAATGCCTCCTGAATTTACACATGCATGAAATTTCAGTGGAATTTGGCTTTGTTAGAAAGAGAATGGCTAAAGATACTGTGGATGTATGGAAGTATCAGCAGAACCTGTCACTGCTCTACTTTCTGATGGTACTGGTTTTAATGTTGCCTAATGGCACATAGCCCTTAATGCAAAACTCATGGAGGTAAATCAGAAACTTTAGTTTGTGTTATCTAGTGTCATATTGACCTGAACTATTAGCACAGTTTTAGCCCCATCAGGTTTCAGTTTTCTGGGAGTTAGTAATATTTAAGATGGTTTGAATTTCAAGCAGGAAACAATGAGTCAAAGTGTCATTACTCAGGATTCTGAATGTACATCCATTAATTATTTTTGTCACTCAATACAACTATTTCATACCCTGCTTTTGCCTTACTTTTATGAAGTGGGCTGTCAATTAGCTACTTGGGAAAACTGAAGCAAATACAATACTAGTCCCAGCACCTCCAGCTCCAGTAAAAGAAATTACTTTTAGTAAACTGCTTCAGTATTTTTAACCCTCAGTACTTCCAGGAGGGAAATAGAATCTCTTAATAAGAGAAATCATGACAGTAGTGTTGCAGAGTTGATAGAACTGTGGTACAGATAATAGATGGATTGATGGATTTTGTTTTTCTTCTCAGTCATGCCACCTTTTTTTATTCTTTCCCCCATTCAGCCTTCTAAGCTGAAAGTATAACCAAATTTTTTTGGGGGGAGCCATTAGCTATGAAAAGTAAGATAGCTTAGATTCACTTGCTAAGGTGTGTTCTGAGTAATCTGAAAGTAATACTACATTCTTTGCTGTAACACAGGATTGGTAAATGATCTTGAACAGCTCACTCAGGTGGAGCTCTCGTTCCATTTAAGTCAGTGATGATTCTGCCATTGAATTTAATGGAGCTGGGATTTCTCTTTTCATAGGTTTTCTGCAGGAAAAAATGGGAGAAATAGGAAAGCAGTAAGCTTTTCAGGAGTCTGTGAACATAATAGTGCGAAGGATGCAGATAAGATGCAGGAGTTATATGCAGTATACAGCAGTGACTGAAAGAAATAAATCTGATCCAGGAATATTTGTGAAAATGCATCATCTCATCTTGTTTCCCATATCATTCCTTTAGTCCTCTGACATCTGTGTCTCTTTAGAATCAGTTCTCTTTAAAATATGTCTCTGTTAACCACTTCATTCTGGCTGTTCCATTTGTGTATAGTTCTGTAGTTTCTAGTCTTGGCACAATTAGCTATCCTGCCTCTAAATGTGTTTATTGACAAAGCACAACTCCAGGCTGGGTGGTGAATGGCTGAGAGCAGCTCTTAGGAAAAGGACCTGAGGGTCTGGGTTGAAGAAAAGCTCAACATGAGCCTGCAGTGTGAGTGCAGCCCAGACAGCAACCATGTGCTGGGCTGCAGCAAGAGCAGAGTGGGCAGCAGGGCAAGGGAGGGGATTCTGCCCCTTTGCTCTTCTCTCCTTAGACCCCACCTGGAGTCCTGTGTGCAATTCTGGAGCCCCCAGCACAAGAAGGACATGGAACTGTTGGAGTGAGTCCAGAGTAGGCCATAAATATGATAAGAGGGCTGGAGCTCCTTTGCTATGAGAACAGGCTACAAGAGTTGGGGCTTTACAGCCTGGAGAAGAGGAGGCTTCGAGGAGACCTTATATTGGTCTTCCAGTATCTGAAGGGGGCCTACAGGAGGGCTGGGGAGGAACTACTGACAAGGTCCTGTAATGACAGGATGAGGAGTAAAGGGCTTAAACTGTCAGAGAGGAGATTTCAAGTAGACATTAGGAAGAAATTCTTTACAGTGAGGGTGGTGAGACACTGGCACAGGTTGCTCAGGGAGGTTGCGTCTGCTCCCTCCCTGGAGATGTTCAAGTCCAGGTTGGATGAGGCCTTGAGTGACCTGTTCTAGTGGGAGGTGTCCCTGCCTGTAGTGGGGGGTTGGAACTGGATGATCTTTGAGGTCCAACCTAAACCGTTCTAAGATAAGTTAATTAGTTATGCCTAATAAGATTCTTACTGGATCTTTTCTGTGTGAATAAGCAGCTTGCAAGCTGAAGCACTGTTTCTTAGCCATTGAGACTTTTGTTATTTTTTTGCTAAGATAGATAATAATCTATCATATAAAGGCATAATCATTAGAGTTTGAGTATACCTGCCCAGTGTAGGGACAAAGTGTGCTTGCCTGAAAAATACCATCATAATAATGAAAGTAGTTTGTTCAAGTGATGTTGTCCCTTGTTCTTTTTTATGTCCAGTAGAACTGATGTGCAAAGCCAAACAGATCCAGGGGAGAGAGACAAATGTGATTTCTATTACATCTGACTGTTCTTAAATAAATGCCCAGGAAATAAAAAATTAATCCCTCCAAGACAATGAATGGTCTAGTTATTACTGAAGCTGTAGTTATGACAAATGCAATGTGGTGTAGCCATTACTAATGGTCTTAACTCACTCTTTGACTTACTTTCTGTTTGTAGTGACATAAAGTAAAAATGGTCTTATGTGATTTTTTTCCTTCTATTTTGTTTTCAACTTCTCTGCATCCATTCTCAGTCAGTTGCATGAGATTTCCTGAGACCTAGGTCCATGGTAAGCTGTGTTCATTCTTAGCTTGGTTGCATCTGTGTGACACATTCCATGGTTAACAGCTCAGAAGACCTGTGAGGAAAGACTGTAAATGGCTGCAGAAGAGGTTGGTTTGTTTGTGTGTATTATTCTATGCATTTGAAAAGAAGGTTTGTGCTTTGCCGTTGAACACTTAGGTTCTGCTGCTTACCAGGAAAGTGCTGCTAGGTTACTTGTTTATTTTAATCTAGTAGCACTACCACAGCTATTGAGAAATGTGAAGGAATTTTGTTGGTGGAAGGCTGTGATATCTTTTATTGGAAGGATTTAAATGTAGGGATGCCTTCAGGAGTGCATGCGTGCTTTGGGCCAATGCTTTTGCACCTCAAGCCAAATCTTTTGCTCCTAATCATAACAGCTGCTCTACTAGAAGGTATTACCTCTTCTATGTATCTTGCATCTTGACCTGGAAGTATACAATTTTTTTTTCTCCTCAATGTATTTATGATGTTAACACAATTTTGTTTGTTAACCACTTTCTATAGCTGTTTTATTTAGCTGCTAACATAGATTAGTATTCAAAATATCAGCTGAAGATTTTAAAGTTTAAATGAACCAGTTTCACTGATTTGTTAGGAAATGATTGGAACTTGCAGTCGTTTTCCTCTTTCTTTTTTTTTTGGGGGGGGAGGGGGCACTTAAATTTGGAATGGTAATGACACAGAAAAATACCTTGCTGTAGTTTTTTGGAAGTATGGTGTTGTCATGCTAATCATCCTCTCTTGATACTATCATTATAGTCGTCATTCATTAACAACAGGAGTATCCACTGCATGGTGTGTTTCTGTCATCAGAACTATAAATAGGATATATTTGGCTTTGGGCTGTTTATGGTAACTTACAGAGTTGCTTTCAGAACTACCTAATAAGGACATGGAAAATGGCAGTCATCTCAATAACTGTGAGAATCTCTGATACATAGAAGCATAGCTTGCTTAAACTGCATCTTCTCTCTTCAGATGTTTTCCTGTGCAATTAAAGTGTTGGCTGAAACGTGGATGGTCATAATGACTTGACTATCCTGACTTCTCTGCTCTTCTATTCAGAAGGCATTTGTTAAGACTTCAGCTGATGGAAATGACCAGTTTAGAGAGGATGGTTGTTTATTTTCTCTTTGCAGGGAGAGCTGAAGCCCCTCTGTTAATAATATCTCATTAGACAAGACTATTTGCCAGCTTGTGTTTTTGCCCCTGTTTTACAAATGCATAAAAGTGTTCCTACACATATCTCAGGAATCACCTGTATTTCTTGTACCTCCTGGTACCGCACCTCTGCTGTTTCCCAGCTGCCATCCTTGGAATGTCAACAAATACAATCAGTTGCTTTCTTTTCCTTTAGACTTCCAGATTTAGTGGCTGTTTTTTTTCCTCCTATCTGCTTGGATTTCTTTCCAGTTACTCTCCTCCCCCTCTTCTTTAGTTTACAGATTTCTCCAGTGCTTTTTTTTTTGGTGCTGATTGCAGGAACACCCACCTTTCTGTGGTTTTAGTAGAGCCTTTCATGCTCTTTTCTCTGTTCCAGCCCTCTAACCAGATATTTAGGCCAATTATTCTGTTCAGTTTCATTATTCTGCTCCCACAGCTACAGTAATAGCCCACTTGAAAGATCACTTAGCTTCTTTTACTGTTGAGACTGCTTGCTAGTTCCCAGAACAGCATCTTCACATACTGTGATCTTCTGTTTCTTCCTCCCCCCCTCCCTGAGTTTTATTTAAATTAAAAACAAGTGGGGGTCGAAAGAAAACTCACACACATAAATGAGCAGAGGGGAAAAATGCAGCCCAGATATCAAATGTGTGCACTTAGGAAGGGAAATTCCAACACTGGCAGGCTGCAGGAGACACTGAATATCAAATGCCATTATTCAGTACATTTTCCACAACATGACTATGATCTGATTGAGATTCCTAAAGTGTTGCCTGCTCTTTATTTTGCAGTCACAAAGCATGAATTTTGGCTACAATTACAAAATGGCACCCAGAAAACCTTTACTCATGTTTTGACCATGAACATTCAGATGCAAAGCTTTTAAGTTTGTTTAAAAGTCTTTGTGAAATAGATGCTTTAATAATGTGTGTGGATATTTCACATGATAAATGTCATACCACAGTGTTAATGTATCCTGGGCTGTAGGTACCATTTAAACTTTGAGGTTTGAAGTCCAATTTTTTTCTTCTTCCTTTTGTCTTCTTTTTTTTTTAAACTCCCTTTCATCTTCTATTTTTATCACTAATGTGTGAAAGCACTTGGCCTCTTCACCCTCATCTCTTCTGAATTAAAAGACTCAAGATACACTGAAATGTTTAATGCTTATTCCTTGTGTGACAGTTACCATCAGATGGGAATTTTAAAACTGGATCTCATTCGTTACGTCCTGTTAAACATCCCTTTATAATCTATGTAGATTCTCTTGTTCTTAATAATGGAGTCATTTATTTGAGATATAAACTGTGGATTGTGGTTGAACAAAAATGTTTTCAACAAATACATCTAGATCTCTTCTAGTTGTTTTCTTTTTCTCCTTCCAAAATTAATGATTTTTTTTTCAGTTGTGCAGCAAAACAAAGTTAGTGGTAAGGATTTTTTTTTTTCCCCCACCAGATATTGTGTCCAACATTAGAAAAGTACCATATGCTTTAAGAAAACAAATCCAAATGCTCCATACCTTTTTTCAGTCTTATAAATGGCAAAAAATACACATCTGTGAAGAACATAGCTCGCTGACACTCATGCAGACAGTGTGAACAAATCAAGTGCTTAAGTGATCAGGTATTTCTTGCCATGGGTTCTTTAATTACTTTCTCTTTTAGAAGAAGCTTTTAATTTCAGTTCTTTTGACCAAAGAAAATGTGAGCTTGCAACAGTATAAAATGCATTACTGGCTATACTGGTGTTACTTGAGGAGGGGAGGATCAACCACACGTAGAAGAGTCCTTCCTACATGGTGCTCTGTGCTGCAATGAGCCGGTGCTCTTTCTCAGTCTACTCCCTAATGAACAGGTGCCTTGTGCCACTATGGTTGCCTTTCTTGTTAGCAGTTTCAGTAGAGAGGCTAATGATTAAACGGGCACTTCTCAAGGTCAGGGATAAATTACATACCCGGGAGAGTGTAAACGAAAATTGCATTGCTATTCTCTGCACTGTATCAATTCAGAAGAAAGAGGACTTCACTTATCAGAGCTGTCAGTCCAGCACCTTTGACAGCCAGTCAGCTCATTTAAAGAAAACACAGAGAATTCTGAATTCTTAACAATTGTTCTGATACAAACGATCGTATGGTGCAAAGGTGCTCTGTAATGAGGGGGCTGTTGGAAATTGCATATGACAAACTGTTTCTATATTCAGAAGGAAGAACTCTCATTTATTTTTAGTGACATAGAATATAGATATGTATCTATATAAATAGATGTATATATAATATATATATAAATAAATAGATACATCGATATAAATAGATATATTTAGTGATAGAAAAGTAGGATGCACGCCATATTTCTGCTTTCATCTGAGTACCAAATAGCAGTGTGTCCGGGTGGCCAAGAGAGCCAATGGCATCCTGGCCTGTGTCAGGAACAGTGTGGCCAGTAGGATGAGGGAGGTTATTCTTCCCCTGTACTCAACACTGGTCAGGCCACATCTTGAGTACTGTGTCCAGTTCTGGGCTCCTCAATTCAAGAGAGATGTTGAAATGCTGGAACATGTCCAGAGAAGGGCAGCAAAGCTGGTGGGAGGTCTGGAACACAAACCCTATGAGGAGAGGCTGAGGGAGCTGGGGTTGTTTAGCCTGGAGAAGAGAAGGCTCAGGGGTGATCTTATTACTGTCTACAACTACCTGAAGGGAGGTTGTAGCCAGGTGGGGGTTGATCTCTTCTCTCAGGCAACTGGCAACAGAACAAGGGAGCATGGTCTCAAGTTGTGCCAGGACAGGTCTAGGCTGTATGTTAGAAGGAAGTTCTTGACAGAGAGAGTGATTGGCATTGGAATGGGCTGCCCAGGGAGGTGGTGGCAAATCGCTCTCTCTGTGAAGAACTTTTTCCTAACATTCAACCTAAACCTGCCCTGGTGCAGTTTGAGGCTGTGTGCTCTTGTTCTGTCACTGGGTGCCTGGGAGAAGAGACCAACTCCCACCTGGCTACAACTTTCTTTCAGGTAGTTGTAGTTCTCCAGGCTGAACACACCCAGCTGCCTCAGCTGCTCTTCACAGGGCTGTGCTCCAGGCCGGTCACCAGCCTTGTTGCCCTTCTCTGGACATGTTCAAGCACTTCAACATCTTTCTTAAACTGAGAAGCCTGGAACTGGATACAGTACTCAAGGTGTGGCCTCAGCAGTGCTGAGCACAGGAACAGAATGACTTTCTGGTCCTGCTGACCACACTATTCCTGACATAGGCCAGGATACTGTTGGCCTTCTTGGCCAGCTGGGCACACTTCTGGCTCATGTTCAGTTGGCTGTCGACCAGTACCCCTAGGTCTCTCTCTGTCTGGCTGCCCCCAGCCACTCTATTCTCAGCCTGTAGTGCTGCGTAAGGTTGTTGTGGTCAAAGTGCAGAACCTGGCACTTGGCCTTGTTAAAACCCATGGTGTTGGACTGCACCCATCTATCCAGCCTGTCCAGGTGCCTCTGCAGACCCCTCCTGCCCTCTAGCAGATCAACACATGCACCCAACTTGGTTTCATCTGCAAACTTACTGATGGTGGATTCAATCCCCTCATCCAGATCATCAATCCAATTTGTTCTTGATATATCTCCAAATTACAGTGCCTAGAGTTTTAGCTCTGTAAACAAGTGCATACTTTTGGGGTTATGTTTTTGCACAGATAAAAAAATAAGACTATTTGCTGAGAGCATTTACTAGGTGAGGTGTATAATCTCAGTTATAATGGATTTTTGTTAAAATATTAGTTGGCCTAACTATGTTTGCACATTACAGAAAGCCAGGCTTGAGGAGGGAAGCACACTGTTCTGATTTGTTCCCATTTGTCAGAAATGGTACTGCTATTTTTTTCCTGATCTATTTTCACTTACTGTGCTGACCCATTTGAGGGTCATATTTTTAAGGTGATGCTATGTACTTCAGCTTTATTCAGCAATTCCTGTACCTAGTGCATGTGAGAAAGCCAAATTCTATTTCAGTGGTCCTCATTAAAGCAACTTGAGTGAATCCAAACACAGTGAGCAAAAAGACCCTTCCCTAATTGATTTCTAGAGCAAGAGCACAGCATCTAGAGGCAGCATCCTAAGCCACTGAGATTACCTATTACTACAGCTTGCACTTTTCAGCCTTTCAGGAGACTCTGTGTATATATATATATATATGTGTGTTTCTGGGGTTAAGTGGGACAGATAGATGCCCTGGCATGCTGTCTTTGTACTCTTCCACATGATTACTTCGTGAGATTTACTTCTGACCATAGTCTATTAGGTCTATATGCTCTAAAATTTTGTCTCAGCCTAGTAGAGAATGCTGACAGAAAATAAAGGACCTTGCTTTTCAGTAACAGATAAAGACACGTTTTCATTTTCCCTGTTTAAGACCTGTGAAGTACATTCAGGGAATATCCAGCAGGCGAAATTCCCTGAACAAACTGTGACCTACAGCCAGCCTGTGTGAGACCAGGTTTATCCTGAAAGCCTGCAGCCCACAGAAGACCCATGCAAAAGCAGTTGTGGAAGGACTGAAGCTTACAGGGAGAACCCATGTTGGGGTGGAGGGAAAGCATGAGGAGGCAGCAGCATCAAAGAGCCATCTTAAGTGGCCCAGAAATCTCCCTCCCCACCGAGTGAGCAGTGGACACCAATTCTTTATGGCAACAGCTATTTAACACATATGCCAAATGTAATTTTACCTCAAGATTTTTGCATCCAAGACACCTTTTGGGCAAGACTAAAAAATTGCTGCAGATCTCTGACAAGCAAAACTAAATTCCCAGTGAACATAAACGTTTGTAAACCAGGAGCTGGTTGATTTATTGGTTTATGACATCAAGTGACCTGCTGGTTTTGCCACTACATAGAAAACAGCAAAAATCTCTTTATTATCCCATGAAGTTGTCCAAAGGTACAGAAAGATGTTGAGGTGCTGGAACATGTCCAAAGAAGGGCAACAAAGCTGGTGAGGGGCCTGGAGTACATATCCTATGAGGAGAGGTTGAGGGAGCTGGGCCTGTTTAGCCTGGAGAAGAGGAGGCTCAGGGGTGATCTTATTACTGTCTACAGCTACCTGAAGGGACATTGTAGCCAGGTGGGGGTGGCCTCTTCTCCCAGGTAACCAGCAATAGAACAAGGGGGCACAGTCTCAAGTTGTGCCGGGGTAGGTATAGGCTGGATATTAGGAAGAAGTTCTTCACAGAGAGTGATTGGCATTGGAATGGGCTGCCCAGGGAGGTGGTGGAGGCACCGTCCCTGGGGGTCTTCAAGAAAAGCCTGGATGAGGCACTTAGTGCCATGGTCTGGTTGACTGGCTAGGGCTGGGTGCTAAGTTGGA
The DNA here is from genome assembly GCF_015220805.1 of Pogoniulus pusillus. NCBI lineage: Eukaryota > Metazoa > Chordata > Aves > Piciformes > Lybiidae > Pogoniulus > Pogoniulus pusillus. The sequence goes on along the minus strand of NC_087289.1, from coordinate 7,721,103 downwards.
CTGGATGATCTTGGAGGTCTCTTCCAACCTGCTTGATTCTATGAATTCTATGAATGACCTTCTAAGGTGGACTGACACAGACTGAGAGTTCTTTGGTGCCCCAGGCTGCGGTGTGAATCCCTGATGCAGAGAGATTCTCCCAATGGGCTCCAAAGGACAACCTGCTCCACCATGGCCTTTCCCTAGGCTGCAGGGGGGTCCTTGCGCCTGTGGTGCATCCTCCACCTCTTTGCACTGACCTGGGTGCTTGCAGTGCTCTTTCTCAAACTCTTTTCCTTCACTCCCACAGGCAAAACACCCCTGGGCAGCACCTTAGCCCTTTCTGCAGTACACTTTCCACAGGTGCCATGGGTGTGTGGCTGAGGGGATCAGCTGCGCCCTGCAGCGGGGCCCTTGTGGAACCGGTTGTGTCTGGCTCGGGGCAGCCCTGACCTCTCCTCACAAGGGCCCCCACCCCGGCAGCTCCCAGGACAGGTGTTTCCTATTTCGAGTTGCCTCCAGTTAAAAAGGAGTGGTTTTGAAAGCTAGCACTTGCATTCAAAGCTTGGCTACGGAGAGAGGAGAGCTGAACCCTGCGAGTGTAAGGAGCGTGAGGTTGCAGGTAAGCTCACTGGGAGGGTGGGAGAAGTCCTCCCTGGTGCCTTTGCGAGGCCTCTGCTGTGTGTCGCCATGCCGCAGGCCTTGCCTCTAGCTGTAGCTGTGTGTGCAGCTTCTGAATGCCTTTGTCCACCTTTTGTCATAAGTACTTCAGAAACCTTTTCCATGCAAGGAGAATACCTCTGATCCTTCTTTTATGATGTTTGGATCTACTGGAGGTCAAATGTTTACTCATAAAAGAAGTAATAGCAGAAGTAGCTGAAGATTTATGTCTTATGGGGTAAGTTTAGACATTACCTCATGTGGCCAGAGAATGGAAAATGTAGCACCTTGTCAAGAGTTAGGGCTGGGGCAGCCACTGAACGAGTGACAGATGCTCTCTTAACCCTGCTCCCTTCCCAAAGGGAAGAGAAAGAGAATAAGGGAGAGAGACATTTGAATTGGAAAAGAGAAATTAAACTACTTCAATGAAAAGAACAACAGTGAAATATGGAACCCGGCCCTCCTGATGGCAGTAACTTGCTGTCACCACTGCTGCTGTGGCAGGAGTCCCAGACTGGGCTCAGCCTTTGAAATGTGAGATTTAGGAATGTAAGCTGAGAGTAATAGAGGAGGCTTATGGCCTGATTTTTAAGTTGACACTTTCACCTGTGTTTCCTCCTGTACTCTTTTTGGGGATCCTCAGTGTGTAAGTTAAATTTTCATTTGATATTGGTGGCCACAGAGTAATTTGGATGGATCCAATTACCGAGCCTTATGTGCACTATATTTAGTTCCGTTTCCAAAGGAAGCCTGCTGTAATACTGTCTTTTCAGAGACTTCTATCTTAATGTATTTGATGGGTTTTTTCCCCTCATAAGAGCTATGTTTGTTTATACAATCTTAAGAACCTTTCAAAGGATCTGCAAACAGTTAAACCTGTTTTCCTAACTAACACATTGAAGGGAAAGTGTAATTTGTTCCCAGGCTTATGCACAGCCAGCTTGCTTGCTGTTCCATGGCTGTGTGTTGAGAGACCCCCTACCCTTAGTGAAGCCATTGGTTGCAATATTTTGGAGGCCTGAAATGATCACATTAAAGAAATTTCAGAGGATCTCCTTCTGGGTTGTTGTGAGATCTGGGGGCTTAGTGTGTGTAAAGTAGTCCATGATGACGTACATTGTCATAGAGGCACTGTCAGTGAATTTCTTGCTGGCCTTTCTCTTCTTTCACGAAAGACTTTGTTTAGTCACAGCAGGGTTGAATGAAGCCTATTTTTAGTCATTGCTATCAGAAATAACTCCCTTCTTTCTTACCCCAGCACACTCTGGTTCTCATCTCAAACAAAATCTTGCTCCCATTAAAGGTCCAGGAGAGTACTCTATTTCATTTGAATTAAGTCAAATTCTCCCAGCTTTTTCTTTCCCCTCCTGGAAGTGCTTGTTTAATGTTTTCAAACCTGTGTGAGATTTTCTTTTCTGTGTCCTGTTCTAAAGGACGTTCAAAGACGTTCATTCTATTCATTTTGACAAGTAAGGCCTATGAATAGTCTTATCAGTTCAATAATATAAGTGCTGCTCTTTGAAATCAGCTATGTGAATGCTAGTTCCTATTTCTGGTTTAAGTTTGTTATCTGCTTGAACTCCTGTAGAACAACAGTCTGGGAAAGTAGGAATATCAAAACTGCTTCCAAATAAAGGTGAGAAGTACATGTTACTGACGAGAGGCTTCTCATTTCCTGATTTGAGGAGCAGTACCATTACAAGCCAGGGCTTGTAATGGTGAAAAGTTACATGTCCTAGGAAAAGGTGGGTGTTCTCTCTAGGGAAAGTAGTCAGTGACAAATTCTGTACTTCTGAGTTTGTAACTCCACTTCACTTTGTTACCATACATCGAAAAATAGTTTTTTCCTGCATCCAAAAAATTGGATGCTGGTGAGGGAAACTGCAAGTTCTGCTCAACAGCTGATATTGATGCCCATTTTAACTACCAGCTTGGGTGTCCTAGTTAAGTAGTTTGGTGGCTTCAGTCTTTGTCTAAACACACCTTGTTTCTTTTTTTACATCAAAAACAACCACAGCTGCTAGTAATTGACAACAGCTGAAGTATTTGTGGATACCACCATAGGGGAAAAATCAGCAATGACCACAAAGACTGAAGTTAGACTTCAGTGTGTTGTCAGTTAATATGTTACCAGGAACAGGGGTGACATTTAGGAAGAATTGGGGATTAATAAAACAAGTTTCTTAAATCTTTAAAGAGAAGACTCCTTTAAACTTGTAATACCAATACAGGAAAGCTGCATTTACCAAAACAGGTGCTTTTCAACACCTTATAATTGTCATTGTGTAAGTATTCTAATCAACTCATTTATTCTTGTAATAGTAAACTCCTAGGTGAAACCACTAATATGAATCAGCCCCTAAGAAGTAGTTATAATTATGTGAGATCTCACTCAAAATCTGAACTGCATAGAGAACTTTTATTTAGGTTAAATTTTTGAGAGGGAGGTTTAGCAATGAGAAGCATAGAGTTGTTACTGCCCTTTCCAGGACAGTGATCTGGGTAACTTGTTAAAGGACCATAATCATTGCTATTTGACTTAGAGAGTGTTCTGACTTAATGCACTTTGAGGAAAATTTACTTTAAACCTTGATACTTTAAAAAAGATTTGACAAAATTGTATTTTCATACTTCAAGGGTTTATTACTACTTTATGATAAAAGAATAAATGGGGAAAATGTCTGGAAGAAACTTTAAGGAACTGTCTTAAATATAGAATCCATTACAACAAAACTGTTCCTGGCAGACATTTTTCTAACCAGTTTCACAGAATCACAGAATATCAGAGGGTTGGAAGGGACCTCCAGATATTGAGTCCAGCTCCCTTTCCAAAGCTATTCAGGAATTGTGTCTTTTCTTGCATGCCTGCATTTAACTCTTTAAAGGTGTTTTTAATGTCTAACACAAATATCTATTCTTTTTTAATATTAGCTTGTATTTCATTTGATAAAGTGATGGGGGTTTAAAGTCTGTTCTAAAGTCCAGAATTTCAGTATTTTCCTATAGGTTGTTTTCCAGACTGCTGCTCTTTCAAACTAACCTCATCTTATTTTTAACCTGCAGGCAGTGTCCACAATTAAGCAGTCATCCATTTAAGGCCTTACCAAAACTGTTTTTTGGTAACTTTTTCAAAATCCAAATTCGTGTTTTGTGGTTTGATTTTTAAATTTTTTTTTTTAATGCACTTTACTTTGAAATTATTGACCACCTAAACTGGGAAGGGTTGTTTGTTTTTTGATATTGGAGGTAAGGAACTAAAACCTGCCTTTTATAATGGAATATGTTTCAGGAAGCATCCGAATCAGGTGTTCCATCCATTCCCTGAACCATGTATTCCCTAATTACAATGATTTCAAAAAAGGGAAGTAGGAGCAATGCAATGGAATGTGAGTAGGAGAAGAGAGACAGAAACAAGACAGGGAAACTTAAAAGCAACAAAGAGCTAGTTCAGGGATGAGTGCAGAAGAGGGGACTGTTTCTTAAGGAGACTTTCACACCCAGAGTGAAACACCCTTGACTTACATTAACTTTAGGTGGCCAGTAAAATTGAGTGTTCTAGCTAAACTCCCGTGAGCTCTGGGAATGGCTTCCCAGCCATAGCACAGTAATCTCGAGGAACTGAGTAATTTAAATAGAACTTTTATTCTATGAATGTGAGACAGTTACTGGCAGAGCACTCTCTGAGTGTCTTATGATGAATTTACCTGCTCCACCTGAAATTATCTAGCAGGTACTTCTAGTTTTGTGGTTAGAAGCCACGTAACAAGGAAGCTTATGCTTTTTCTTTGACCTATAGCCTTTCCTCTTCAAATGCTATTAATACTGCTTTAGTTTAGCAACTACAGTGACTTAAAATATTGATGGCATGTGGCAGGCTCTTTACATGTATTAACTGTCTTCCTGCCTAGTGCAATTAAAGCTGATAATGAACCTTCTGCAACCCTGAAGGAAGGAAACTGTAAAATGATGGCTTTTATAAAAGGTAGACATTTCTTAGAGTTCTTTTTGAATTGTTTTCCTTCGCTTCGGCAATGACTCTGATATCCTGGAATCAGTACATCCAGAGATAGAGTGCTTACAGGAACACAAGATGCTTAAGTTAAGCTTAGAAAAAGCTTTGTTAATTTACCTGTGAAATTTAATTTTGATTAGCATGCATTATCATTCACCAGTGAAATAGCTATTCACCAATTCTCATTAAATGCTTTAGAAGATACCATGCTAGTTATTATTTGGGCTCCCTATTTGACAATTATACATATATTAAAAAAAAAAGTCAGCCTTTTTATCAACAGTGTTTTGCAGTCTAAAAATTGTCTCACATACTACTAATTCTGTCTCCTTGTGCCAGCTGTTGGTGCTTTTGCCCAGAAGTAGATGTTCTGCAGCGTACAAACTTGTAACACAAAAATGGCTCTTTAGCATGATGAGTAAATGGTTGAATGAGGATACTTGATCATTATGGAGAAGTCCAGAATTGGGGATACAGGATATGCTTTTCGATACATAGCACCAAGAAGAAAACTCCAAAACCCAACTGCCACTGGCTTTTGATGAGTTCTGCAGTATGTGTGTGTGTTACAAGATCACTAATTGCATGTGTCCTGTATGAGACGTTGACATGGGTGTTGATGCGGGTGTTGCTCTGAATGTCATGGAGAAGAGGAGGGTCCGAGGTGACCTTATCATGGCCTTTCAGTATCTGAAGAGGGCCTACAAAAAATCTGGGGAAAGACTTTTCAGGATATCAGGGAGTGACAGGACTAGGGGGAATGGAATGAAGATGGAGATGAGTAGGTTAAGGCTGGAGGTGAGGAGGAAGTTCTTCAGCATGAGAGTGGTGAGAGCCTGGAATGGGTTGCCCAGGGAGGTGGGTGAGGCCCCATCCCTGGAGGTGTTTAAGGCCAGGCTGGATGGGGCTCTGGCCAGCCTGATCTAGGGTAGGGTGTCCCTTCCTATGGCAGGGGGGCTGTAACTAGATGATCCTTGTAGTCCCTTCCATCCAGACTGATTGTATGATTCTGTGTGTTCTCTGGGTCAAGCCTGTCTGTCTGACATGTGGCCATCAGTGCTTGCTTGATTATTTCTTCTGAAGTGTGTGTTTGCACCCATATGTCATTTATTTTATATATATATATATAGCCTTGCTTGCTACTCTAAATACAGGATATTCAAACTATATTGGTGCTCTAACACAGTGTATTTTCTGCTTTGGCTCTGCCCCCCCCCCCCCCCAAAAATAAGCCTTAATATTCAAATTACCTTTCTTGCTGCTACTGAACACAGACTCAATACTTCCAGAGAGCTATCAACAATGATTGCAAGAGCTCTTTCTTCTGTAACTACTCAGTAGAGCCCCTCATAGAAGATGCAAAGTTTGGATTAATTGCTAATCATTTAGTAATCATCAGTGCAGCTCTGAGATAATATAAAGGTACTATTACCACTTCTACTAATTTCAGATGTGATGTAGTGTATCTGAGCTACTTGGAAGCATGTGTCTGGGCAGTGATTCTCAGGTTTGTTCATTGGCAACCAATACTTAACACATAGTGCTGCTGCTTTGTCTGTTTTCTTCTTGTCTTTACTGCTGGAAATGGTGTTTAAAGTGAGTTATTTAGTAATTCTATGTAATAATGAATGCACATTTCTTTAAAGTAGGACTTGGTTTGAAATTCAACAGCAGCTTCTGCAGCAAAGTTGTGGTTCAGAAATCCCTCCCCTGAATCAGTTTGTAGAGTCCGTGGATTCTGGCTATCTGTTTCTGGATCTTACTTCAATTGAGTCCCATGCAACCAGCAACAGAACAAAGGGACACGGTCTCAAGTTGTGCCGGGGGAGGGAGGTATAGGCTGGATGTTAGGAGGAAGTTCTTCACAGAGAGAGTGATTGGCATTGGAATGGGCTGCCCAGGGAGGTAGTGGAGTTAACGTCCCTGGAGGTGTTCAAGAAAAGCCTGGATGAGGCACTTCATGCCATGGTCTAGTTGGTTGGACAGGGCTAGGTGCTATGTTGGACTGGATGACCTTGGAGGTCTCTTCCAATCTGATTGATTCTATGATTCTAAAAAGGATTCATTTTTACCCCGGATTATTTCAGTGTCTTGTTATTCAGACAGGTGGATCTAAATTGCTGTATCACTGCATTGGTAGGGCTGAATGGAGACATTCTTATATATCTCAAAAAACTTGGCATATACTGACTTTATGGTGGTTGTGTAGCTGGGAGTTGAAACTAAATTCCAGACTGTTTTCTCCCCTGGTGTGATGAGAGTAGACTGCAGAATACCATTTGCACTTGAGCTGCTCTTAACTGTGTTTAAGGGCAATTCTTGGCTGCTTTAGTGTTTTGGCCCTCAAATACAAATATTTGCATGCTTCTACAATTTTGTCTTAGGCAAATGTCATGGGAAGAGGTATGAGAACTTTAACATCTAATTAATAATTTCAGCAGGGTAAAGATTTCATCAATCATATAAAAGGGTTTCTGGATGACTAAGTTTCTATCTGTACAGCAGACTGGAGGAACTCTTGGTCTTGACAGAGATCAGTGAACATCTTTCACTCTCTGTGTCTCTAGTTGATTGGCAAAGCTGAGCACTAATGCTGTGGAAGGGTCTTCATCTCCCAGGGAGCAGGAGAAGAAATGCAGATAATATACTTGTAAGGGTGCCTAAATACATTATGGACATTTTTACTTGCTCTTTGGTACCCTGCATACAATTCCATGCCATCCTAGTGAAAGAAAAAGGTACCAAGACTTTCATACTCTGGGTGGGGGAATGTTTGTGTTATGTAACTCAGTTGTCCAACTTTCCCTTAATTAGCAAGGTTTTGTATAAAAGCATACTAACCCAACCCAAAGGATCATAGCTGTCATTTGAGTATAAATGTAATGACTGTGTGACATATCTCTGCCTATGATGTTATGTGTAATCCTTTCTGCATGTGGCTACAGCTACTGGAAGTCCTGTATTAAACTCAGTACTGTGGTTTCTCGTGAATGAAATTACTGGAACAGTGTTGGAGGAAAAAGTACACGGAAGGATTTAAGGCAGAACATGGCAAAGCGAAGGCTGCAATTATCTGCAGCTGAAAACAAGTAGCTTTTAATATGTCCATTCACCTAAGAAGGGAGGGAGAATTACAGACCACATGCTCTTTCTTTCCCTTTTTCTATCATTTCTCTTTTTCCTTTATACAATTTATCACCCATAATTTCAGGATGTGTTTTGTTTCTTTAAGCTGTTTTATCTATAGGCTTATGAGGTCAGTCATGTGTGAATTCTTTTGTTAGTCACCTCACCTTTTGCCTTGATGATAGAAAATTGATCAGGCCTAAAGTACAAGTTCAATAGACAACCCCCTTGGTCCTTTGTCTAGGAGAATAGCAACCATTGAAGGCCATGAGCAGGTTGCTATTAATATGACAGCCTGCTCTATCTCCCACTGTAATTTATAATGAAATACCTAATCTCCATTATTTTGATCCAAGCAGGCGATCCCATGAAAAAGTCTTTTCATCCAGTTCCCAATGGCAGTTACATGAGAAATGGCAAACCAATAATTTTTGTCAAGTTTTTTAAGCCAACAGAAATGCTTTTCCACTGCTACAGTTTCAAAAGGCACAGATAAAGCTCATTCACTGAGATGAATGAAAAAGCCATCTGGGGTTTTTCTTTTTGACTTCCTTTCCTTTTCTCCATCCTTGTAATCAAATTTGAGCAAAATCAAATGGGGCTTTCTATGAAAGTACCTTTTGTTGATCTGAACGAGCTGGTAATTTACAAAATACCCTTCCTTTGTGAGGAAGGCTAAAGAAAAAAAGAATCAGTAGCTTTTAAAGCTGGGCCTTGGTGGGACTCTAAATGCAGTGAAAGCAGTCTGTGTTGAGAGATTGAAATGCATTTCAAAGCCAGGCCTGAGTCAGGGTACAGGGAAGAAAAAACCTATGTGCATTTTATAAGAAGAAAAACCTGAATGGGAAGGGGGAAAGGGAGAGAGAGGGAGAGAGAGAGAGAGGAAAAAATCTGGATAATACATTAATCATTATTTTGGAGATTGTCTTCCTTACTGACACATACTGCGTAACTAGTGATTGAGAACCTGGATTTTTGTTCTATTATAGGCATCTCTACATTTGTCTGTGCTGCTTTAAAGTTTGAGAGGCAAGGATCCTTGAACACTGCTGGACTATGTTTTAAATGTGTATATATATTTTTTTCAACTTTGCCTTTTTTGCTTCTTTTGCTTTTTTTTTTTTTAACCTTGCCTGTGAAGTATTATGGGGAAAAATACTTGCAGGAAAGCTGAGTTTATTCTTTTGGGCATGCTAATGTTTATTTTTATTGTATTTCTGCTTACCAGATTTCCTGGTGGTAATTATTTCCCATTGACTCAGACCAAAGGACACTGTGGACATCTAACAAACAGTAAGTTTATGCTTTCTTTTTGTTATTCAGCCTTCATGATGAACGTGGAAAAGCTGAAAATGTTTAATTGCAAATTCTGTGTTATAAGAATGTTGTACAGCTGTGTGAGTCTGTTAACGTGAAATATTGATGTGGTTTAACTCTTCTTATGTCTGTTACTTTACTATAACTGTTTAGTCAGATAAGTGCATTGTTCTGTGTTGAAGATAATGCAGCTTGTGAAATAAACACTAATTTAGATGTCATGCTCAAAGATTGAGCAAACCTAGCCCATGTCATTTCATATTTACAGGCTTGCTTAGAATGTAAAATGCTTCTCCTTTTCCACTTGTGTTTTGATTCGAGGTACAAATGCCTTTGAAAAGCAGCTTCCTGATTGCACAATATAGAATATCACCAGCAATTTTACAGAAATATAGGCACTCGGAGTAGAAATTCTGAGGTTTATTTTTATATTTTTTGAAAGCTTCTTGTGTTATTTTTAGCTTGGCTTGTGCTGTATTCTGGTAGGAAGAGTAGAGAGGTACAAATGCTACTGGCTGAGATCTTATTGTTGTTAATGAAGCACTAGTGAAAATACAATGGCTTTTAAATTACATTATGAAAAGAGAAACTGGGAATAATTTAGAACTGTGAACTTTCAGTTATAATCAGTTTGGGTTAGATGAAATGATATGAGATACTATTTCTTTTGCGTTGTTATCTGTATTTGTGTGCTATGTCATGAAATAAACTTAGAAAGCATACTGTAGATAAACAGAGTAGAAGGTCTTCTGCTTTTTCCTGTTACCAAGAATCCAAAGTCAAATATAGCAAATTTGAGGGGGGTTTCCAGTAATAAGATCCCAAATAGTTTAACGGGGAGCTCACAAAGTATTTTCTTTGATGTAACTTGGCATCTGATTGAATAGGAGATTGTCAAGAAGACACTTTTGTATCTGAATTAGTTTCCCACTCCTAGTTCTTACTATCCCGTTCACTTTTCAATTTCCTACAGGATTTGTTTTCTCACATGGTTTAGAGCCATTTGCTGCCTCCTAATGACTGACTTAGAAAACAGCAAACATGGACAATTTCCAAAAAACTTTTTTATTCTGAAGCTCAGGGTGCTGCATGTTTTGTGAATGTCTACCATTTTTCATAGACTTATAATTGATGGAGAAATTCTGTATTTAGCAGAACAACAGGATTTCCCCCCCAGAGAAATAAAATGTACAGTGCCTCAATGGGAAACTTTTCCAGTGCAGAGTATGGGAACAGAGGCACAAGTTACTGACTGTTTGGATTATGTCACTTAGATAACATAAGGATCCATGCTCTGACAGGCTTGTATATTAGTATCATACAACGCTTATTTTGGTTAAATGATTCTCTTCTTCCCCTCTCACTCTTAAAAAATAATAGTGAACCTTTCTTTGTTTAGTTTTGTATTCTTCCTTCTTTGTTACTTCTTAAAAATTAAGAAATTGTCTTTATTAAAGACTTAGTCCTAAGAGGTTTGAATTGATTATTTAAGAAATTAAACAGCCACAAAGCAAGATAGTGTTGCTTGTGGTTTCATCATGGTTTTCGTGCTTTCACCTTGCAATGTAGCGTTCCTAGCACAGTGCAGCACAAGTTTGCTCAAACTTTGGGACTTGTTAAAATATAAATACTATTAAAAATTATATGGGCCATGGAGAGAACAGACGTTCTTGTCCCTGAGCAGTGTTTTCTCTCTTATGAATTCTCGTACAGCTTTTAAGGAGAGATCTTGTAAATAGAACAAATGACTTAAACTAGGATGAGAGCGTTGAGTGAGGTTCTGATTTTGCCCCCTGCTGTGTATGTATATTTATGGATACACAGTAAACATTCCCCTAGACTGAGTTGCAGTCAGTAATGGGACTACATCTGTGGCAGAATGTTTGTAAACCACTGTAAGGTTCTTAAACATAGATTGAATCTTACAGAGTACTTTCAGCTGTGCCTGATTTCAAGTTGCCAAGTCTCATGCCTGTGCATTTCAAGCACATTTTGCATCAGAGCATGATGAATTACTACGTCAAATTCATTGCATTATCTTTTAAAATAAATGTCTTCCATTATTCCAATCACCCAGTGGGAAGGCTCTGTTGAGAGAGAGACTCAGAAACAACTGGTTACTTCTTTTTTTCTGAGAATGTGTATAATTGTGTACTTAACTTGTATGCATAATTATTATAGTAGCTGATTTGAACTTTTGAGAAAAGATTACAGTAATAAAGCAATAAAGGAGGAGCTGAAGTTGTAACAGAGAAATTAAAAAGTACTTCCTCTGTCAGAGAATATCATTCAGTGCTGCATAAACTGCAGAAGGAGTTGCGCTCTATGGAACTGCAGAAGGAGTTGCGCTCTATGGAACTGCAGAAGGAGTTGCGCTCTATGGAACTGCAGAAGGAGTTGCGCTCTATGGAACTGCAGAAGGAGTTGCACTCTATGGAACTGCAGAAGGAGTTGCACTCTATGGAACTGCAGAAGGAGTTGCACTCTATGGCAGGTTAGTAACAGTGTGCTGTTGTATCAGCAGTCTTTTCAGTAGACACAAGTTGTTGATTCAAACTCCCAAGGTTTGGGTGTTTAATCAGATGGTTTGAGTGTTTAACCCGACTGAGTTGGATGGTTACGGGATAAGATTTTTGCTGGACTTTTCAGTGGCCTATTTATTTTTATTAATGTTTAAACAGCAAAACGTGAGGGACAAAGGATGAGAATTCCTGAGTCTCATGTGCCCTCTAGGGTTCTGCATTGCATGCAAGAAACACTTTTCCTTCCAGTTAAGTTTTTCAGTCATTGAAGACTAAAAAGCATGTGCGGCTTTACTGAACATATGTACCAGCTCACAGTATAATGGGGTTCTCCTAAAGATCACAGGAAAATGCAGAGCTAGGCAGGCTCCCAACTGGAAGGAGTCCCTTAAAGGAAAACAAAAGGAGAAAAAGGCCATGGAAAGATACAGGAATTGGAGTGAGTGTTAAAAAAGAGATAAGAGACATTTGAAGAGTAATGGGTGGTGTTGAGATAAAGACAGACAATTATTAACTCTTAGGTATCCCTTGGCCTAGACTTTCTCCCCATAGTCATAACCACCGTTTAGATTCACTGTCCCAGGGCTGATTGCAGATTTGAAAGTGATGTCTGTGTTCACAGTATTCTAAAAATGGCAACTTTGAAAAGGTTGCTTTTCCTTACTACATTGTTACTGTTCAGTGTGATCTTCCTAAAAGAAATGTGGGCTTCTTCTCTGAAATACTGATGAAGTAAGACTTCACACTCAGATGCAGATGAGCAAAACGGAGTATGTCTGCAGTAGTGCTGGACAATCCTATTTCAGTTTTTCCTGGGGATGATGATTAGTGACATAAGGTTGAAGGGCTGAGTGTGTTGTGGCATTGTTCCTTTGCTGATCTTCATTCAAAAATAGAGCAGCATGCCCACTGTTCTCTTTTGTTCCATAAAGTCCATCCCCAGACATCCCAGAATGCTTCTTCAGGTCTCAAATCTGTCTTTCAGTGAGCTTGGTGGTGGTCACGGGTGGGGCAGATGAAATTTCCTGTTGGGTATGAAAGCTTATAAGGCAAAAAGGATTGCTTTTTAAACTTTTAAAGGTTTGTTTGTTGGTTTTTTTTTAAGTGGTAAGGCATGTTTTTTTGGGCTTTTTATGTGGTTTTGTAGTTGTTTGTTTGTTGTTTTAATTGACTCATTGCTTGTGGATTCATAGGCTATCTGCCAAATAGCTCTGAAAAATGCTGTTGTCATTTTGAACATCTACCTGGACTTTCCACTGAATCATTTTGTCCAGTTTGGCAGTGACTAGCAAACACTTTGAACTATGTAAAAGGTAGTACAGAAGGAGCTGTAATTTTAGAGTATTTCTGGGCTCACATATAAAGCTCTGTAGAAGACAAAACAGTCCAATAAATTACTATGTGTAACTAAATGCAACCCATTTTAGTCCATCCAGTGAATAAGTATGTCCAAGGTTTGAGGTAAAAGGTTTTCATCAAACTAGCTTTTAACAAGCTGTTATTTGCAAATAGAGTTGTGATGTCTAGATAATCCTGCTTTAAAATACTTTCTACCAGTTTGATCCTTTTTGTTTGAGTGGAATACAACTTCTGAAAGACAGTGTGTTGGATTTAATTGTAGAGTGTGAGTGCTCGTAATGTGGCCAGCATTCACAATATCAGTTTCTGGTTTAATAATTTGTCTTCACCCAAGTGAAAAAAAAAAAAATCTTGTAGTCTTGTTGGAGAAAGGACAATTTTTTTTTGTTGTTTTTTACCATTTGTTATTTTTCTGTTCTTCGTTATTCAAAGCTGTGACACAGCTGGGACTACAAATGGTACTCTTCTTCTCTGCCTAGTTAATAAAGCAGACCCAGAAGGCATTCAGGTATATTTGTTGATTCATTTTCTTCAGAGACTGTTTGTAATAGCATACCACCAGCAACACAAAATGAGCTGGATCTAATCTTTGCTGACAATTTATCCTCAGACTTAGCTGGCAGATGAGGGCAGAACTACAGAAGAAAGAGACCTAAGTAACCACTCTGGAAAAAAATTGATTTGTAATAGGGATGAAAGGTAGAAGTACCATTTACTGCAAGGGTCCTTGCTTTCATATAGCTAGACTGCTTTTTACCTGAGAGACTTCCACTGTGACCTCTACTAACTTGATTTCAGGTAGTGGAAGCTGTGTGTTCATTGACATAATGTTAATACTGAGGCATGTCCTTTTCAGCACCAAATATTTGTAGCCCTTAATGAAAGACAGAGAGGCATGCCTTCTGTTTTACTTGCAAACCAAACAAAATTACTCTGTTTAAATTAGTTTTGCTGCAATCAATGTACAGGTGGAATGTGTGCAGCAGCTAGCACCGGAGCACTCTATGCTTTGCTGTGCAGTCATTCATTCCTCATTTTTTCCAATGAGAATTCTATTCAGAGGGATGCTAACACTCCAGGCAGAGCAGTATCATGCCTTGTGTCAGGATGTGCAGATAAGCCAATGTGACACCTATGCCCAGGCTCTTCTGAGCAGTCCAGGGGTGTGGTCTGTGAAGTAATATGTGTAAACAGCTTCAAATGCTGACTCTTCTCCATTAGAAAGGAAGTTTAACTTTTAAATCAAAATTTAAAGTGTAAATCAATTATCCCAAGTTGAGCAGTGAGTTAGGTATTGAAATATCCTAAGTTCTGTTGTTTTATCATGTTTATCTCTTGCTCTTATGACAGGAGTCTGTGGTAGATTGTGATTTCTCTTTCTGGTCAACGTGTCATGAGTTTTGTGTGCTGTAGGTTACTTGTGGTAATTTATTAGTAGTGTGTGGCAGGAACCAGTTAGAGGGGCAGCAGGTAAAATCTGTCAGTGTCAGCAGCTTGCTGGAGCTTCAGTAGCCTCTCAGGCCAGCAAACTCCTTATCTGTGTGTAAGAAATAGGAACTCTGTTAGAAAGATAGCACTTGATGCTAAAATACTGCATTAATGCTTATTATAGCTATGGCTGAATTCTGCTGACAACTACTTTTACTTAGTTTCAGCTAATTATATAAAATGTATTTTTGGTCTCTGAGACAAGAATATCTGTTAAAGGCCAAGCACAGATTGGTGCTGTAAATCTCTCTCTCTTTCTGTGACAGATAAGCTTTACTGACAAAAGAAGCACAGCTAGTTTTGACATCACAGGATGCCATGCACATTCCATTTACAGCTACATGTCCATTACTGCATCTTAGATTCCTTGTTTGCAATAAACTATACATAAGTATTAGTGGATGAAATTGTATTGACATCATTGAAGTTCTAAACTGGAGTTTTATGGGGATGTTTCTCATTCCTTTTATTGCCAACAGAAGATTGTTATGACGTACCAAGAATGTCTCATGGATTTTAGTCTTTTTTTGGTTTAACTTTATTTAACTTATTTTATTCCTTTCCTGTAGTGTCTTCACTCTCTTTTTTTATCCACTAGTCTGTATATCTGCTGTGGCATCTGTTTATATATGCAGTAAAGACCCAGTTCTTGACTGAAGATTCTAGGTGCTGCTGTGCTGCCTTATCTGTGGAAGCAGAGCAGTATTTTTATGCTAGCATATATATGTGTATAAAGATAATTATACCAAGAAAATGTCTGACAGGAAACCTTAACTTCAAAGGTCCTATTTAGCATTGATGCTATGCTCCTTCAATTTAGAAGATTAAGGATAACTTTATTAGCAATAGTAAAAGAAAGACCTTTTTATCAGGCTGAAGCAAGCCTTCCATGTGTTGTAGAGATGTGCTAATTATAACATGGCACTGTTTTTCTAACCTAACCTTGCAGATTCTGAGCTTAATCTGCTACTGTCAGCAAAATACTTTTGAACCTAGTGAGAAGTGGCACAGCTCCATAAAAAGCCCTTGAAGTATTTGGCCACTTTCAGGATGTAAGTTTGCTGCATTAAGTGTTTAAGATGATCGCTGCCCA
Organism: Pogoniulus pusillus; assembly: GCF_015220805.1. Classification (NCBI taxonomy): domain Eukaryota; kingdom Metazoa; phylum Chordata; class Aves; order Piciformes; family Lybiidae; genus Pogoniulus; species Pogoniulus pusillus. The sequence goes on along the minus strand of NC_087289.1, from coordinate 7,705,547 downwards.
ATTTTGGGGTTAGCAAGATGCTTATTGGGAGTTGTAATAACTTTTTATCTGAAAAATAAAAGGTAATGGAAATCAACTAAGATGATTTGACTAAATTCCATTGTTGATAGATCTGACAGTGTTCAATGGCAGCTCTTGGGTCAGAACTATGTATGTAGATGAATTTCAGTGATTTATGTGTGCAGAAGACATAACCTTGTGCAAAACATGCTCTTTTATGGTTTAAGGAAGAAAGTCCTTCTGAGAGCTCTATCTGTTCTATCAGCTATTGTGCTCTAATGCCTCATATTTCCACTGTTCAAACTTCTCTCTGAAGATTCTCTCCTCAAAGCTTTGCAGTACAGCCACTCTGGTGTCTGTCAGGCCCAACAGACAGGTATGACTTTTCTTATGCGTGCTGGTAAAAGTGCCAGTCAATTAGAAGCATCAAATGGATGGGGGTCAAATAAAACCTAGAGGCAAATGTGACAACTATTTCATACAACAGATGTGTGGATTACTAAATTCATAGTGTATGGAAAATAGAATCATAGAATCAGTCAGAGTTGGAAGGGACCACAAGGATCATCTAGTTCCAGCCCCCCTGCCATGGGCAGGGACACCTCACACTAGATCAGGCTGTCTAGAGCCTCATCCAGTCTGGCCTTAAACACGTTCAGGGATGAGACTTCCATTACGTCCCTGGGCAACCTGTTCCAGGGTCTCACCACTCTCATGAAGAACTTCTTCCTAACATCCGGTCTCAATCTACCCATTTCTGTCTTTGTTCCATTCCTCCATGCCTTATCACTACCTGACATCCTAAAAAGTCCCTCCCCAGCTTTCTTGTAGGCCCCTTCAGATACTGAAAGGTCACAATAAGGTCACATTGGAGCCTTCTCCTCTCCAGACCAAACAGCTCCAACTCCCTCAGTCTCTTCATAAGAGAGATGCTTCAGCCTTCGTCCGCATAGGCCTTCTCTGGACATGTTCCAGCACATCCATAACCTTCTTGCAATCAAGGCTCCAGAACTGGAGCAAGTACTGCAGGTGGTGTCTCACCAAGGCAGAGTAGAGGGAAAAGATCACTTCCCTCACCTTGCTGGCCACACTTCTCTTGATGCAGCCCAGGATCTGGTTGGCTTTCTGAGCTGCAAGAGCACACTGATGGCTCACATTGAGCTTCCTGTCCACCAACACCCCCAAGTCCCTCTACTCAGGGCTGCTTTCAAGCCAGTCACTGCTCAGCCCAGCCCTGTATTGGTGCTTGGGATTGCCTCAACCCAGATGCTGTAGTATTTGAGACAGGAGGAAATAAAAACAGGTAAGACAAATTGAATTTGTAATCTGGATTTTTTTTCCTGTGAAATGCATGTGGCAAGGGCTTGAGGTCTCAGTTTTGTATGTGCTTTGTAATGTGTTAAAGCTGAAATTCTTCTAGAGCTCAATGTGATATTGAATGTTTTTACAGCCAAGTAAATTTGACTCAGTTGACAAAGAAAGCATAACCTGCTTGTGCAAGAGAAATGTCTGAGGGGATTGGTCACATACAAAAGTAGATGAAGGAAATTGTCAAGTCAGTGTAAACCCTGAATGGATTTGCAGCAGAGAGTGAAGTTTGAATGTATTTGATTTAAAACAGAATAAGCTACATCTTTTTTGCTCACTTTCAGGAACTTGCCATGTAACTTCAGCCTATTAAAGATAAATGAAAAAGAGAAGTTATGAAATGAAAAGTATCTGTAATACACAGATCGAGTGTTTGGGTGGGAGTGAAAGTAGGAGTTGCTGGGTTGGAATAGATTCTTTAAGATCTGTCACATCATAGCATTAAAATAAAGAGCTTGACATAGTAATTTTAAAAGGATATTGTGTAAAAGTTGGGAGATATTAGTGTTGTAAAATCCATTGATGGAGTCTAAACTTAGTTTATTATGCATATCATACATACAGAGTAACTGTAGATAGCAAAATATTTGCTTTGTGTAGATTGCTTGTGAAGGGAATGAGTACAATATATTAGAAACCTTTGATTCCACCAGCTCTGTGTCTTTTGTCATTTCATTGGATGATTGCTGTAATGGATTGGTTTTTGATAAAACTTGTAATATAATGAAAGACCTTTATGAAACTCCTGAATCCTTCATTCTTATGTGTTTGTGCTCTTAGCAGCTGCAATCTTCATGCTAGAAGGCCAAGTTATGGAGAGATTGTTTCAGTTTCTCTTCTGCCACAGACACCTTGAAACAGCCTTGGGCAATTCACTTCATCTGTCTATTATCCACTGGTAACTCATACTGGTAGTACTTAGGTGTTGAACAAATACTTGTAAAAGTGTGTAAATGCTATGGATAAGAGGGTTGTATAAATGCTGAAGATATTTTTAACACAGGAGGGTATAAAACTATACACACAGCTAGGTATTTTATTCTAGATATTTTGGATTCTATCTGGTTCCCCACACTGTCTTATCTGGGCACTTCACTATTTATATCTATATTTGTGGCACCATATGGTCTTATTATGGGTTCTTTCTCTTAAGGTATCACAAAACCTCTGAGAGGAGGAGTAGTGAATTGAGCTTAGGTCTCCTAGCACTAAATTCTGATCCAGTCTTCCAGGGACAGCCCGTCTCAGGCTCCCTGTGAGGTATTGGAAAGTCTTTTGCTGGCAGTAGGTTGTGCATCCTCATGTAGACTCCTTGGAGTTCCTTGTCCCAACTCCATTCTTTTCAATGGCTCAAATGTCAGTGTTCTCCTTGACAATGGTGGATGTGCATCCCTTCGCACAACAGATGCTGGCAAGCAAAAGTTTTTTGGGGTAGCTTTATACAGTCTTGCAGGATTCTCCCTAGAAGATTGCTGTATGTTGCAAAGGAGTAAGGAACTGGGGGAAAAAACATGAAGTATGGATTTTCTGCACTGCTGAATTGCATCTGGTGTGTTGCTAAGATGGTGCAATATACACCTAAAAGAGCACCTGAATTTTACGACAGTCTCTGTCACTGGCTATTCCATTCTTTTAATGTTTTACAAATTGCATGAAGGAACCTAAACATCTTTAATCCCCTCCCTTTTTTAAGGAAAGAAGAATCATAGAATCAAGCAGGCTGGAAGAGCCCTCCAAGGTCATCCAGTCCAACCTAGCACCCAGCCCTATCCAGTCAACTAGACCATGGCACTAGGTGCCTCAGCCAGTCTTTTCTTGAACACCTGCAGGGATAGCGACTCTGCCACCTCCCTGGGCAGCCCGTTCCAATGGCAAATCACTCTCTCTGTGAAGAACTTCCTCCTAACATCCAGCCTATACTTCCCCCAGCACAACTTGAGACTGTGTCCCCTTGTTCTGTTGCTGGTTGCCTGGGAGAAGAGACCAACTCTCACCTGGCTACAGCCTCCCTTCAGGTAGTTGTAGACAGCAATGAGGTCACCCCTGAGCCTCTATATGCTTTTAAAAATTAACATGAAGATTATGATGCATATTCAACAAAGCCTGGGAATTCCAAAGCATAGACAGCCATTGTCTTCTCTTAGCCCAGAAGTGTGAGTAAAGGATACAGTGTCAGCTTTAACTTTGAATTTTCCTGGCTTCTGTCACTTCGTGTCACAACCTTAGCATTAGCAATATACGTTTTTTTCTGTTGAGGAACAATAGCTGAAAATGTATTTTGACTAATAAAATTAAGAAGATGACACATAAGCCATAAAAGTTCACTGTGCAATAGAAATGTGTGCTTTTTTTAAAAAATACATGTGTCATTTTGAGTCCTTGGTAACTACCATCTATAGCAACAGAAATATCACCACCTCCTGCCTTTTGCAAGAAACTGTATTTTAAGTTTTATATATAAATTACACAATGGGGGGGGGGGGGGAACTTTTAGCTGAGCTTTATACTTTAGTACAGAGCAGGAGCTAAATATAGTAGTTGTGTCATCACAGCAAGGGTGCTCTGTGGCAAAAATACAAAAATAAACCAGCAGAGAGATGTACATTACTAATGGTACATGGTCATTAGAGATAAATGAAGATGGTTATAGAAGCACCTAAGTACAAAATATTCTACCCTTGAGTGATAACAATTTAACCTGAGCAATATAATATTGACCACTAAGACCTGTTTTGCTAACTCTCAAATTCTTCTCATTAATCTCAGTTTAACTGAGGTTGTATCAAGCTGTGAGAAACCTGAGGTTTCAGCCCTGTGAGGAGGATGAACACTCTAACCTTATGTAATCAAAGGAGTGGTTTTGGCTACTTCTGTGAGTATAGCAGTGATGCAGGCCTGTTGGCAAGTGTGGTGGTTTGGGTGTTCCCTCCCCCCCACACTTTTGGAAATCACCCAGACTAGTCTCAGCTGGCTCTGGAAATTTGAATGAAGCTTATATTTACATCTCAGCAGAATATACAAGCAGGGATTTACAATCTATGCAGTTACATACAGAAATATGCAAGGTAAAAGGTAATACAGAAACACATCACCCCTCGCAGAAACCCGAGTCCCCTGGAGGGGCTCCCAAACACCCTTTGACCTTCTCCCATCCCTCTACCTTACCCCAGATGTTGCCTTGTGCCTCAGGGAAGAATGTAGGGCTGGCCAGGGAGGTTAGGAAGCAAGTGGATTAATCGGAGAGATGGAAGGTGAGGGTAGAGAGAAATGCAGCCAGCATCCTGGACCAAGAGCGACTCCCTTATCTATGTTTGGATTCTTGCTCTTATATCTCTCAGCAAGCCTGTGAGGGAAGTAGACATCACCATTGTTACCCTTTCACAGCCTGTAATCTACTTCTTCTCACTAAAGCATTCTAGCTAGCTTCAAACTAGCACAGCAAGCCTCATACACTTTACCTTAGGGAGGCAGTAATTGACTGCATTTGCAAGGAAGGAAAGGACATAGAAGAAATCTAGCAGCTCAGGTTTGCTGCTACCTTCTTCAGCTCTAAACTGTAGTCTATCCTTTCTGTCTTCTCTCTCTTTGCTTGATTTAGTATCAAGAGGAAGCTTGTGGGTTGAAAAGACAACTTCCATGCAGCTCCAGGGGGGACAAACATGACTGTGGGAAAAAGTAGTTCTCAGGGCTGGGTGAAGGTGAATAATTGGGTCAGGGAGACATCTGGCTTTTTTCTGAGCAGGAAGATGGGCAGATACTAATGGTAGACACAGGATAGAGAATTTACAGTATCTTTCAACTCCAAGCCCAAATAGTCTGCAAGTGCAGGTGGGTTAGGAGCTTATGCAGAGCTCAGTTAAATCAGGATAGTTGCATGGTGTTAATAGTGTGTTTTTCTTACAGAAGTGTAGCTGCTTGGCAAAAGAAAGAAATATTATAACCTGAGGTTTTGTTCTGAGTTTTTCAATTTTGTGAGCTAGTTGAACTATAATATACAATGACTGAGGCAAGTCCTGAAAGTAATTTCTGTCCTATAGTGTTCCTATTGGTATCCAGCAGAATCTGCAGGTCAATGTCAGTGTGTAAGAACTGTTTTCCAGATGGAAAGCCCAAGTCAGGACTTTTCCCCCTGCTACAGAAATATGATCCTCTTTGCCGAATCATGATGTGTTTGCAAAACCAGGCAATTTAAATTTGAAAGGGTTGTACTGCTAGGTGATTACAGGCCCTTCATCTGGGACATCGGAGTGTAAACCTCCTCAAACAAACGAGGACTACTCTTACAACATATGGACATGGCTGAAATGCTGTGTAAAAATGAGCATTATCATCTCTAGCACCATCTTGTGTTTTCCCTTAAAATGCAAGGGGAGGAGGGTCTCTGGAGCTCCATCACAAAGTACAGAGCTCTGTCCTGGTCTCTCAGGCTGTCTTGTGAATGAATTGTTTGGAGATTTAACCAGGATGTTAACCAGTCCTCCTTACTCCTATTGTAAAGATTTTTTTTGTCCCCATTTTGTTTGTGAGGAATAAAGGATTATTTGCCAGGCATGGGGAAATAATATCAGCAATTCTTCTGAGATTTTAGTTATCTGGCAGGTAAATTCCATGCAGTCCCTTTTGTGGATCTGGACCATAGTCCTTGGTTGTGGTGTGGGGATTTTTTTTTGCTTTTGTAGTTGGTTTTTTTTTTTTCCCACTAAGGCTCAGATTCACAAAAATACTTACATGCTTAACTCTCTTTCACTTAAATACATAATTAACTTTGTAAGTCTGATCTCAAGAGGCTGATCCTGCAAGAATTGTGACATATTATGGTAGTGATGCTGAAGTCAATGGAGTCTCAATTTATTTGTGGATTAGAATAAGGTCACATACAATGTAGATAGTCTGGCGTGTATGTGAGTTCAAGAATCACCATGGTTACTTATCCAGTATTTTTCTTGCTCTCTCTTTCTCTTTTTTTCCTCATTTCTGTTGGTTTTGTTTGTTGTTGTTTTGTTGGTTGGTTTTTTTGTTTTTTTTTTTTTTTTTCCTTCCTGATGTTTTTGTTATAGGGAAGGCAGATCCTGAATTTACAGTGTAAAACAATTTTATTTGTGAAGTAGTGGCAAAAGGCTTTTGGACATGTATTGCTTTGCAGCAGCAATGTGTCCATTAGTATCAGGAAGCTGTGGCTGATACGACCTGCTGGAACTGCTCCTTGTTGCCCAGGGCATACTTCTTGACCTGTACATTCTGCCTGTAAATTGAGAAATGTTTGCTTCACTGATGTAGAATAGTTACTGTTGGCAGGACCATTTATTTCTTACAGCGGGACTATACATCTTCAACTGTAGTAGCCTGTTACATGGATGTTAAGGTTTGCATAACTGCAGGTAGGAGTTTCTATTTAGCACATAGGGAGGGAGAGCCTTTCAGGATTTGTGTGATGAAACTTCATTCTCTGAGTTCTCTTTGGTGGGCCCATTTATGAGCTACTCTTCCTAGTGCTTGTCATTTAGCAAGTCAGTGGTTTTAGTGACTGTTGTTACCTGTGTAATCCAACTCCACAAGTGTGTGTGTATATATATGTATACACACACACATATGTACATGTATATATAAAATGTTTTAAGAATAAACTGAAGTGTCAAGCATAAGACTTCTTTCAAGTGGAATAAATATTCTTATTCAGGTATATCCTTCTATTTCTTGGTTGTGTCACAGTGGCAATGAGGAGTGAGCAAACAGCCATGTGAGCTTGTCATTATGTACAGTAGATTGCTCAGCAGTTATCAGTAGACTAAGTTTTGTAAAATATTTTAGTTTCTAATTTCGTTTAGACCCTTCAGCACTTAGAGGAATCTATGGAAAGTTAGGCACCAAATTATAGAATCATTAAGGTTGGGAAAGACCCTCAAGATCATTAAGTCTAACTGTAACCCATGACTAGTAAACTATATCCTGAAGTTCCACATCCACATGCTTCTTGAACACCTCCAGGAAATGGCAGCTATCTGATGAGGAGTTAAGAGTTGAACTGCCTTCAGGTGTACAGAAGATAGAACTTTCAAGCATTTCTGGTGACAAATGTTGCTCTTCTGCTGGTTTTGTAGGTTAGTGTGGTGATGTGTGTTCTTAGCAAATGGGATTGTGGGTCACCTTGATTTTCTTGCTTGCAGACTTGAGGGAGAAAGTGATACTGTGGTGTGTTTTGGGACTTTGCTGTCTACAAACTGGTGTGCTACAGTTGCTATTCTGGTTTAGCCTAGGTATCTTGAGTATCTTGCTTACTGTAGCTAAACTATTGTTTTTGTGCTATTATAATTAAGAATTATCAATTACAAATAAATGTAGGTTTATCGGTTACAACTAAATAGTAAGGTATCCAGCTAAAAGGGAAGTTAATGGAAGGCAATTGTTCAGCTGAATAGAAACAATACTGTTTGTTTCAATTTTGTTCTTTTTAAGATGCTTTGGAGAAGATTTTGAGCAGTGCTAGTTGAGGGAACAGTCTCATACATGAGTAGAAGGTAGGATTTTTAATAAGGAAAGTAATCATGGAAAACAACCAATAGGACTGTGGACAGGTGAAGGTCATCTTTAACTAGCATAAGAGTAAGAATTTTTTTGCACTGTTCACATCTTTCTGTGTTGTGCCTTTTGCCTGGATTTTGCACATTAAGATTGCCACGTATTGCTTAGTATTGTTAATACGCAAAATCCTGGCGAAAGGTTGACACCGTAATGGCTCTAAAGGACCCATTTCAATGTAAATCCTAAGGGTCTATCAATGTGCAGGGGATTTATGTGGGTGAGTCCCATTAATGGTAATGGGACTTATGTGCGTAAATCTCTTCTGCATTGATGGGAAAATAGACTCCTTAGTATGCAAAGTCTCATTTGAAATCAAAGAGCATTTGCATAAGATCCATACATAGCATGGAACTCTGTGTGTTAAAAAACAGTATGAAAATAAGATAATACACCTTAACTACTGTAGTAGATGAATACTGGTGTAAAAATAATATTATTTTATGTCTTTTTGTTTTTTAAACTGCAGTAATATTTACACAATTACCTCCAACTGTTAGTAGCCAAAATATTGTATTTTGCTAGTGTGGGTGGTTGCTTTTTATGTAAGTATAGTTTAGCAAAATAATGTGTAAAGTTGCAGAACTTTTACACTGAACTCACTCCCCAGACGTCTGCATTACATATTTCTGACTGACTCAAAAGTCAAGAACCAAGAGTTCCCAGCATCCCAGTTCTGCTGTGATTCTCAAAACTTACTGATCTAAAATACTCTCAGATTCTTTGTGTTTATCTGAAACACCAAACAGTACTTTAAAAAAAAAAAGTCACTGAGTGCCACTGCTCCTTAGAACAGTTCAACCTTTAATTAAAAAGCCAATAACTTCACAGTAATATGTCTCCACTCTACACGTATGTGCAAACTGAGTTACGTCACAGCAGCGTAAGTTAAGATGTCAGGTTATGACCAGGTCTGAAAATACAGAACACATTGGCACAGTGCTTTCCAGCAGGTGTCACTGTTGGCAAATGGAAAATGAAAATGCAGCTTCATTGCACCCTGTGTAGAGTTAAAAATATTTTGGAGGAAGCAAGGCAAATTACTTTGATTTCCCTCCCCCCGTTTTTTATTCTCCTCTTTGTAATGCACAGGTGCTTATTTTATTAAACTGGTTAATATGCCTTAACTTAAGGAGGCTGAAATGGACATGAACATGTTACAGGAAAATAATTGTATTGCTTGAGGAATATCTGAAATGTTAATGGTCTACTTTATTCTTGGCTGTCTGGCATCTGGATTTTTAAAACTTAAGTATATGAACACGATCAAGTTAACTATTTTGCTATTTCTATGTTTTCAAAAGGGGTGAAGGAGAAAAGAAAGTTGATTTTTGCTAATACAGGCAAGAAGTGGGCTGCTGAATCTTTCTTCCCTTTCCTCTTTCCTTATCAGAGGAAAAGGAATTTAGATGTAGGTATCTATTTAAGAGGAAAATTTTGAGTATGTGTGATTACATGAGGTTTCATCTGCCTGAAAGAGAAAAAGCTATCTAATGTGTCATATAGTACCTCACCTCAGGAACTGGTGTCAGTGCTTTCAATAAGACTTATCTCAGAATGAAGTACCCTCTAAGGAGATCAGAATGGAGTGTATTTTAATATTAAGGATATCTGCTTTTAAATTATTTATTTATTTTTAGGAGGAATTTGTAATTTCCCACCATAGGTATGAAATTGTTCAATCTAGGTGTTTTCCTTTCTTTTTTGTGGACAGTATTAAGGTTGCTACCCTTATGTCATTATGGATAATTAAGACTTGATCTAGGCAGGCAATCAGCAACAGAACAAGGGGACAGTCTGAAGTTGTGCCAGGGGAGGTCTAGGCTGGATGTTAGGAGGAAGTTCTTGTTTGGGAGAGTGATTGGCATTGAAATGAGCTGCCCAGGGAAGTGGTGGAGTCCCAGTCTCTGGAGGTGTTCAAGCAAAGACTGGCTGAGGCACTTAGTGCCGTGGTCTAGTTGATTGGATAGGGCTGGGTAATAGGTTGGACAGGATGGTCTTGGAGATCTCTTCCTACATGGCTGATTCTATGATTCTTTGATTCTATGTAACTTTAAGCTTTAACAACCATTCCTGAGTGCAACAAACCTCTTTAAAATTCCCCTTTTTTTTGGTTCACAAGATAAATATATTTTGTGCTTTATATCAGAAACATGTTTTTTGCATACAGAACTTCTGTATAGTTAGAAAATGTGAATGGCATGTGTGAAAGTACTGTCCAGTTTTTCAGTGAGTTGATATTTCTGTGTTTATTGGTTTTTATCTCCTTCTGTACAGCATAGAATAAATAGAAATTTACCCACCCTTATTTTAGAGTTCCTGAAGGATGCTTTATGTATGATGGACCAAGTTCTTACTGAGAATGCTGAGATACGGGCAGATTAATTTTCTTTCTCACTCTCTCTTATTTTCTTTTCTTTTCTTTTTTTTTTTTTTATCTCCTTACATATCTGAAAGTCCAACTGGGAAGGCTGAAATCTAGTGACAGCAAAGACAATGGGTTATATCCCTGGTATAATTAAATCACACTCAGTGCACTCACATTAGGAATAGATTTGTATTCCTCTATATTTTTGAAGGAAAACTTCCCCCTGCTCCTGTTTTTGTGAACAAGTGATGGGAGTGAAGGATCTACAGCTGTGAGAGGGAATGGGAACACAGCATGTCTGATTGCAGCACCTGACTGCACAGGTACATTGCATCAGAGACCCAAATATCAGCTGAGTATTGTTTATCCAGTGGCAATTAGCACACCTCAGCTGGGATGAATTTATCTTCAAGCAGCTTTCAAAAGTAAACTATTGGATGATACTGAAAGATAAGGGAGAAATGCATCCTGAAGCTTTTCAATTATATTCATCACAAATACTCTGAGGAGGGATGGCAGAAGGAGCTGTTTGTCTCCAAGCTGAGTTACAACCCTCAGAAACTTGAAGTGAGTGGACTACTTATGCTGCCTTCTCAGTGATGTGTCTCTGGGAATTGAATCTGGTGCTGATATTCTGTACTATGCTGCTGTCATGCCAGCTTCAAAATGAAAAGTGCTGTGTGGATCCAAGTATCATGGGGCTTGAAGTTCAGATTGCAACAAGAGAGGCTTCCTGTTTAGATTGCTGCTTCTGGTTTTGGCAGAGTCTCTGTAGGCTGGCTCCAGTCACCAGTTGTGAGGTTCTTCTGCACCAACTGCATGGTTTTCTGCAGCATCTCTGGCAGCTCACAGCTCTGTGTGCCTCTTGGCCTTGATGAAGTGCATGGTGGTGTTGGGCCTATCCTCACTAGGGGAGTAGTTGTGGTGGTGGATGATGAGGTTGCAGCCATCCTGCCTGCTAGTAGACACTCTTGATGGTGAAGTAGTAGGGTCAGTCATTGATCTTTCAATCCACATAGAAAAGGATAGAGTGAGCACTCCAGTTACAATGGGCTTGGAGGTGGGAGACAAAGGTACCCAGTTTCAGGGCTGAGGGCCTGGTATGCATCGTCATGCTGTAAAGCTCCCATGAAAAGCCAAAGCTGGACACCACCAACCCACCAGTGATAAGCAGTCACCAGTGTGAGGTAAAACAATACGTAGAGGTGGTGGGGTAGATGCAGCCTGGCCCAAAAGGATGTTGGGGTCATGGTAAAGCTTCAGGTTGATGGTGTTGAGTGGTGTCACGTACTAAGAGTAGGTGCCTTCAAGCTTGGAGCTCATTGCCTCCACAGATGCACAGAAGGGCTGCTGCAGGAGGGGAGGCTCATCCTGCTCCAGCATTTTCAGCACCAGACTTAGCACCAGTCCCACATGGGGCCAAGCTCATGCATAGCTCATGTTGCACTCCAGCAGCACCACTGACACTGTCAAGTTGGCAACCATCCCACTGTGGGTAACTGCTTGTCGCCCCTTGCCGCCCCTTTCTGCTATCATCAGCACTGGCAGCAATAGCAGCTGTTAGCCATGCTGGCTCATCTACATGGACTGCAAGACTGGTGATCAATCCTGATACTTCACTGTTCAGGGCACTTGATGCTTTTTTTTTTTTCACCTTCCTTCCCCCTCCTCCACCTTTCCCCCCTTTATTTTCTTGGGTTTTTTTTTAATATCTATGGTGCCTATAAGATACAAATTAGCTTCTTGAAGTAATTTTAAGACTCAAAGAAAGCAGAGACTCTATTATTTGCTTAATTTTACTGAGTTTTATGACTTAGTAAATTTTTACTTACACATATCATAATGACACTAATTTTCTCAGTCTTTGCAGAATCTAGTCCTGGACAAATTCAGATATATGTAATGCTTTCATGGTGAAGCAGAATATGTGTATGTAATTTTTGTGTGTATATATATCCCCCTCTATGTTTATATTACCTGCTTCTTAAAGACTTTTTGTGTTTTACTTGCCTCCATCAGAAATTTAAGACACTTCTTGACTTTCTTGACTATTTTATTCTTTGCATTATTAATGTCAATTTTGCAATCAATATCTGTAGCTCAAGGGAGGAGGGGAAAACAGGGAGTGCAGTGCTATTCTGCTCTGCAGGTTTGGTGATGGGATGTGTTCTCAATAATGACTTCAGCAATGAAGTCTTTAGAGGGCTCTCCATTATGGTTTTTGCAATTTGTTTTGCATTATGAACACAGATGCTGTTGTGTTCAGGAAGGCAGATATTCAGGGTACGGGATGTCAAAAGAGGTGAACTGCTGCTAGTTTTAGTGTGTTTGGTAATCCAGCATAATTCTAAGCAGGAAAAATGTAATCTTTTGAAAGCAGAATCGGCCCTGAAATCATTCTAGAAATGTAGTAATAGGCCTGAGGAATCTAGACTTTGAGATGTTGCAAAAACGGACACAGCATGGAAGGCTGTAAGATATGCATCTTGATTAACAAGCATGGAAACTAGAAGGGAGATGATGAAGGAAAAAAGATGAGGTCTCTGAATGTGATGAGTGTGACTTCTGTAGTCTGGTCCCTGTAGTTAGTAATTAGATTGTGTCTTCAGGTGCCTACACCTGGCCTTCCAGAAGGTTGCTGCAGTCAAACAGGAGTAAATAATGAGGCAGAAGTATATGGTTAGTTGAGAAATCAAACCTCTAATAGAAGACTTAGTAAAATGAGCTTTTGCCTGAATGTATTGTAAGGGTGGATATTTTTTTCTAATGCAGAACAGTACAGAATAATATTCTGATGTAATGATAATGAGTAAATGCATTTCTCCCTTGAGTGGAAATGATAATCCCACCATTATCCTGCACTACAAAACAATCTGCAGGATACACAAATAAATGCTAGTAGAGACCTTTATTTTAAAATAAGAGAAATAAATTAGGCTTTTCACTTTCACAAATTGAAGTGATATTATTAATGTCTTTCTTGCTTCGGTCCGAATAAAACTGAACTTTGGTTTTAGTTTGGAAGAGTTTGTAGTATTGTCAATCCTCTGTATGTTTCATCAAGAAATAGATTGTGGGTATGGGCTTTTATCACATATGCTGTAATCCTGTCAGAAAAATAAGCTTTATGTGTAACAGCAGTTCACTGCTTTCAGTCCATAATGTTATATCCAGTTGGCCCCATATATAGACTACAGCTCAAATGAAGAACTGGTTCAACTGTACTTGCTTTCTTCCAAGCTCCTTTTCTAGCCTTTTCTGAGTATGCTTCCCCAGAGAAAGCAGCATTTGATGACATTTCAGGAATTCCATGGCCATTCAAATGTCTAAGCTTTAAGATTTTCCTGAGGAAGCAGGAATTTCTGCCTTGTAACTTTCTACCTCTGTTCAAAGTCATATTGGGGACTAGAAACAACAAAAATAGGTGAATAATGCTCACACCACCTAGCTTAACTTCTGTATGTACAAAGATTGCTTTAGTAAGACAGCTCTGACCACAACTGGAAAAGATGATGCTGTAAGTTGCGTCATTAAGGTCACGTATGAGGAAAGATTCACAAGATACAAAGGCTACCTAGTAGGAACTAAGTGTAAACCAATGCAGATACCCAAAACCCAGTTTGCTGAACGCATAAAAGCGTAAATCCTATGGTTTCATTGTTTTGAACAGACCTCTTTCTCATCTCAAAACATTGGAGTCATTAAGCAGTGAGGAAATTATGATATCATTTGACTATATGGATATGAAAGAAGTTGTAGTTTTCATTTTCAGTGACAAATAAGGATTTTGAGCCTTGTTCTTCACTTTCCCTGGATTTATTGTTCCATGTACATGTAATTTGATAGAGAAATAGACCTTTTTTTGCCATTACTTTAGTATTGTCAGTATTAGTTGGAATGATGGCACATCTTGGCATAGTAAGGAGGGGAAACAGAAATGCTGCTGATTAATTTTTTTTTTTAAACCCAGAATCAATTCATGCAAGCAGTCTCTAGAGGTGGCCCAATTTTCAAAAAGCAAACCCAAAAACTTGATATAAATGCAAATTCAGTTTTTGATCACATTACATATCTGTTCAGTTTCTAGACTTCTGAAAAATTATGGGGTTTTTGTCTTCTTAAAGTGCCAACTATTAACAAATTTAGTAGTTAGCGTTCAAAGAGTGTTAAAAACCACTTGAAATAACATGACAATCTCATCTTTACAGTAATGCTAGGTTGTTAATTAGCTGAGCTACCCAAATACTGAGATTATAGTTAAAATGGCTCTGAGTAGGAGGTGATAATGATGCACTGCCTGGTTTTGCAACACATTATATGCAGAGCATACTAATTCCAGTTCTTGGAAGAAAATTCTCCATCATATTAAAGCTCTCATTTTAAAGCAAGTAAAGTCTTCCTTGGTAAAGTAATGAGGAGAACCATGAGTCATATTATTTAAAAAAAGAAATGAGTAGTAAGAAGCATCATCTCACAGTGTGGTCCTTGGCTGCACTTCAGTGTTGCTCTGTGTAGACACTGGAAATGACTGGAGAGTGGCCACTCCTCACATGGCTGTCCAGCAGTGAATGCTGTAGTTTTCTCCTTGACTAGTTAAAGCTTCCCTGAGCATGCAGCTGTATATACCTACCATTCCACCACCTCACCTTCCCAGGCAGGTGGTGGAGTTACCATCCCTGGAGGTGTTCAGGAAGAGACTGGATGATGTACTTAGTGCTGTGGTCTAGTTGATTGGACAGGACTAGGTGATAGGTTGGACTGGATTATCTTGGAGGTCTTTTCCAACCTGGTTGATTCTATGGTTCTATGAAATGAGACCAGCCCCCACCTGGCTACAGCCTCCCTTCAGGTAGGTGTAGACAGCAATGAGGTCACTCCTCAGCCTCCTCTTCTCCAGGCTAAACAACCCCAGCTCCCTCAGCCTCTCCTCACAGGGCTGTGTTCCAGGCCTCTCACCAACTTTGTCACCCTTCTCTGGATATGTTCCAGCATCTCAACATCTCTTTTGAATTGAGGAGCTCAGAACTGGACACAGTACTCGAGATGTGGTCTGACCAGTGCTGAGTACAGGGGAAGAATAACCTCCCTTGTCCTACTGGCTACACTGTTCCTGATACAGGCCAGGATGCCACTGGCTCTCTTGGCCACCTGGGCTACTATCTACCAGTACCTGCAGTTCCCTTTCTTCCTGGCTGCTCCATCCATCTACCCATCCATCTATCTTTTTATTCTTTCTATGCCTTCTTTCAGAGCATAGTTATTTCATGAGATCCAGTAGATTTGATTTTACGAGTCCAAAGTCAAAATTGTCCATCTCTTCTCTCTTGTGAGGGCTCAACATTAGTGCCCATTGTGCTAAGTTTAAGGACTATTTGCTGGTCTTAGCTGAGGAGTGGGATTTGGTAGCTTAAAACTTTACATGAGGAGCTTTGATGCTCCCAGGATGCTAAGTTGAGTGGGGTAATTACATATTTGACAAGATATCTAACTTCTCTTATTAGTTGAGCAGTAAATGTAATATCTAAGAATATCAAATATGTTTGTCTCTATAGCTGAAAGTAGGGTTTTATTGATGTCAAGGTGAATATTTCTATTTAGGGAAATGGAAGGAATTGCCAGTGTTATTGCATCCATCTTTTATTTTTAAGGGATAAATAATATTAAAGCAATGAAGGTTGTTAAACTGACTATTTTCCAGGTATTTTCTGGCAGTTGGGAACTGCCAAATGAATGATTTTGCCTCCTTCCAGGCTAAGACATTTGAGAAAGCAGTTATTAAGATGTTCATTACACTTGCACTTCTATCTCATAAAAAATCAAATTTACCATCTGAAAATTAAGCAGCACTTTGGAAAATTACTGTTCTGCTTTCTGAGCTAAATTGCCTAAAAGGGGGAACCTTGACAGGAGGGAGTCCACTCTAGCTTCCATTTCGGTGCCTTGGTCATTTCTGAATTTTCTTTCTTGATGGAGGTAATCAAAATGGATTTTTATTTGAAAGATATGTCAATATGGCTTTGATATTCCACAGGAAGAGACTTTAAGCTAAGAAATAGTTTCTGTTGCTATCGCTTCAAATGCTGCTGCTTACTGACCCTTTCAGAGGTCATTAGAAGTATGGCAGGCAAAAAGTTTGCAGAATGAAGTTCTCAATTAATTAAATCCAGAGCTGTCCGTGCTCAAGAGCAAGACCTTATGCTTGATTGTCAAAATGTTGTTTGTGTTGGACATGACAGTTACCTAAAGCTTAACGGTGTTGCTTGGACTACCAGTCCCTTTTACTGGCAAAATTTTCTATGCCTTGAAGTATCTTTACTGCACGTAATTGACTTTTAAAATGTATGTTTTGCAATAAGGTGCATACCAATGTCCAGGCAGTGCTATAGAGCTCTGAGAGACTAGTGAAACTGGTCCTACAATATGTTTGTA
Organism: Pogoniulus pusillus; assembly: GCF_015220805.1. NCBI lineage: Eukaryota > Metazoa > Chordata > Aves > Piciformes > Lybiidae > Pogoniulus > Pogoniulus pusillus. The sequence continues at coordinate 7,688,806 of NC_087289.1, read as the reverse complement.
TTTCTTGTGGTTCACATAATCTATGGGTTCTCCACAACTTTAAAACAACAATTTTTGTAATTATAGACACATCTGAAATTCATTGTGTGATAAATGTATATTCCCAAGGATGACTAATGTGCTTAGAGGATTGTGCATAATGATTGCTTTGCATTTTAGAGACTTGAGCCAGTGAGAGAGTAAGATCCTTGTACAGTTTTCTGAGCACCTAATGTGTCAGCTAGAGAAAACAAGCAGTGGCAATCCTGGTGTCTTTTAACTTCCTGTGTCCTGCAGGATAGTAGCATAGAATCATTGAATGGTTTAGGTTGGAAGGGACCTCAAGGCAGGGACACCTCCCTCTAGAACAGGTTGCTCAAGGCTTCATCCAACCTGGCCTTGGACACCTCCAGGGACGGAGCAGCCGCAACCTCCCTGGGCAATCGGTTCCAGTGCCTCACCACCCTCACTGTAAAGAACTTTTTCCTAACATCTAGTTTAAATTTCCCCTCTGCCAGTTTAAACCCGTTATTCTTCATCCTATCATTACAAGACCTTGTAAATAGTCTCTCCCTAGCCTCCCTGTAGGTCCCCTGTAGGCATGTATGTGCTTAAATAACATCCTTTGTCAAGACGTCAGAAGTCTTGTCAGGGCCACAACCAGAAGACTCATGTTACAGCAGAAAAAAAATACGTGTGGTGACTTCAGTTTTACTAATATGCTGGACCACCTTTCTTCTAGGAAATGCTTGAGATCTGTGCATGTTTGTCAGTATTACTATACAGACCCTCATGTACACTGGGGAGGGAGGGGGAAATATCCATCAGAAAGATGGACAATGTCTTTTATCAATAAAGGGCCCACAATAAGCTGGTGTACTACTCTCACTTTGAAAAGATACAAGGAGATAACTTGAGCAAGTGCTTGTGGTGTTTGCCCCTCAGGTTGCACACTTCTGTTTTTTCCATTCAAAATCTCTTGAAAGGCTTTGAAGTGAGAAAGTGGTCAGGCACTGGAATAAGCTGCCCAGGGAGGTGGTGCAGTCACCAACCCTGGATGTGTTTAAGGGTTGTTTGGGTGCGGTGCTTGGGGACGTGGTTTAAGATAAATCTTGTAGAGTAGGGTTATAGGTTGGACTTGGTGATCCTTAGGGTCTTTTCCAACCTGGATGCTTCTGTGGTTCTGTAATCTACTCAGAGATTTACCTGAGTCATTTGTAAATAGTGCAGAGATTTCTTTGGTTTGTTTCTGTAAGTTTGTGAGTTTGATTTGTTTTAAGAAAGTGTTTGCAGTCATAATTAAGAGAGATATTAAGCTCAGTGTTAATTAAATAAATTGATTTGAATATCTAATTGAGTCCTGAAAGGGTTAAATTTTTCCCAGCTGTGGGAGAGATCAGATTAAAAGATGGGTAATTTGTAAATTAAATACATGAGTTAAATGAATTTGCAGCAAAAATATTAATGTGCTTTATTTTTAAACTTTAATGGCAAAGAGCTTTATGATCTTGCAATGGTGAGTTTGTGGCAGAGAGAGGGCAGAACCTTCCTGTTCTGTGGAAAATTGTGGGTTTTTGTTTGGTTTGGTGTTTTTGGAAGAAGAAAGAAAGGCAGAGTATTTACTTGCATTTAGTAATGTCCTAGGAAATTGCTCTTTCCCTCCACAGCTTTTTCTCTAGCATGCCTTGGAGAAAAATACCAACTTTTTACAAGCCAAAACTTCTGAGAGATATAAGAGTAATTCATCCCTTGTTTTCTAATAACTCTCACTATGTTTCTAAATACATTTCTTCATCCGTAGGCTCATTGGCCCACATTCTGTGGCATTATCAGCACAATTTGATTCAAGACCAAGTTCAAAGTTGATCTTACTCTGAATCAAATGATTCCCAAAGGTTCCTTGAAACCTGAGTTATTCTAAGATTACAGTTTCAGGTCCATGTTTGGATCCAGTACAGTAGAAGACACCTCTGGCACTGATTTCTGAAAATAGTTGTCGTATCCTGGTATTTACAGAAGGTCTCTCTCAAATAATTTAGTTAGGTTTGTAGCAGTCTCAATTACCTGCCTTTAAAGATAGCAATATGAAACAAATAGACTGCTTTTATCTGGATCTAGTTATTTTACAGCAGGTGCAGGATTTGCATGCTCTGAAATTTAGGAACAAGAAAGGTCTTTCTGTCCTTCAGACAGCTGCAATTTGTCTGTAACAAACTCCCTGTGAATGGAAAACAGAAGTCTTCAGCAGATTTGGGCTTATATTGCTTTGTACTGATGGATCTGAAAGACATCAATGGATGCAAGCACTCTGATTTTTATTTAGTGTTTTTTTGTCAAAACTGAAATCTGATATTGCAGTACACCTTAGTTTCTCAGCTACTTCTGATACTTACAGTTTTAAATTCTTTGTTTAATTCCATTTCTCCTATTGAAATACTTGTGAAGAAAGCCTACAAATGAAACGATCCATTTTCATGTTACAGGAAAATGTTTTTCAAGTGTCATTAAGTTGCTTGGAAATTTCTGCTGCCCAGGGAAGTGGTGGAGTCACCATCCCTGGAAGTGTTCAAAAAAAGCCTGGGTGAGGCACTTAGTGCCATGGTCTAGTTGATTGGGTAGGGCTGGGTGCTAGGCTGGACTGGGTGATCCTGGAGGTCTCTTCCAACCTGGTTGATTCTATGATTCTGGAAGTATAATTTTTTTTTTTAAATGAAGGAAAAAGAAGTCCTTCCTCCCCATAAGAAATATTATCTTAAAAAAAAAAACAACAAAATGTTAAAATGCTTTCTCTAATAATTGTTATCTTTCTACAATTGCCAGTGTGCTGCTAAGTATGAGTCAGAGAAGTAAATAATAAATACTTGAAAGACTTGAAGAGGTCATAAAGGTCTCAGTGTGCAGTGCATTTTATGGCTAGCTTCATGTTTTATAATGCAGTGAGAATTAACTGTATATTTACTCCTATATATGGATAGTAAAGCCAAAACTGATGCTGCACGTACTGAAGGCATATATATGCCTGTATTAAGTATTTTATGACATACATTCTTCAATTTGTAGTATTTCTAAAATTAATGTTATATAACAATAAAATCCATTTGGAGAAGACTCTCAGAAGGATCAGAGTACTACAATGAAAATATCCAGTATTTCAGTTAATTCAAAATAAATGGGGAAATTAAATTTAAATATTTTTTAAGAGTCCTTGAATGGTTTGTTGATTAGAAACTAATGTAACTCCTTGTCTAAGATAAAACACCAAACAGGCAGCAGCTGCTGGTAATTGATGCAAGTAATTGTAGAGCCAATAAGTTGAAGAAGTGCTTATTAAAAGAAACTGCCTTCCTATCTGCTTGTAAGTTCAATTGAGTAATGCACTCTACATGTGGTCTGACGGTAGGTAAATTATACACCTGATTTAAAAACACTCCATCCATAAGAGCTCCTATTTTGCTCACCCATAAAATTTTTACTTTCTTTATTGCTAACTACTTGCAGAAGCATATGGCATAATATCTATCAAATTAGGCTTTGAGGACATCTTAGACTGGCACCCTGCTGACTTGAAACATGTGCTTAATGCATATTGCAGTGTTTTTAACCCGTTGAGTGCCCCTGGGATAGGCTTCATACTCTCAAGGCAGGAATGCCCATGTGGTCTCACAGATACAGGCTGCACACCCTGCTGATCTGCTGGCATTCCACTGAAAGTGCCAAATCTGCCTTGAAATGACTGTTGCATAGGTATCATTTTAAGCTCCTCAAAGAAACTTTGAGGCTACAGCATCTTCATTTTGATCTGATAAGAAAATAGGTGGATCTCTGAAGCAGAGTTGTGATTCAGGATTAGGGAATAATTTCATTTCTTTTTAGAGAAAGAATGAAATTCAGTCATGCTGCTCCTTCAGTATGTTAGTTTGTATGTAGATTGTTCTGGAAAAAATAATCCATTAATATGATGAAATCATCTTCTAGTAAAAGTTACAAGGTGATGTCATGTACTCATTGCAAACATAGGTGAGTTTCTGTTCATGTAAGTAATAACTTTCTTTGACCTGCTCTTAAACCAACAAAACCCAGTTTCTTCTCAGCTCCAAATTGTTGTCTTCAACTTGCTGTGAAACAATCAATTGCCTTTTCCTTTAAAGAAGCTACAAGAAGTCAAATCGCCTGCAGGTCTGAAGATGTTGTGGTGTACCTTTTGACCAGTGATATACCATGTGTAAAACCTGAGCAAAAAGTACTGTAGCCAGCCATTAAATTGATAATTAAATATTGGAGGAAAGGAGGAATAAAAGCATCTGACTCAATGGTCCCAGAAGTCATTTGGATAGTTTCATTGAGGGCTTTGTGAAAGCCTTGAAAGCATCTTTTAGAAACAGTTTAAAGCCTGATTACTGCTTTCCCTTGCTGCTTGACATGAATTTTTAATGGAAGATTTTCATTGGAACTGATTAAGAAGTTAGAGGTTTTATTTTTGAACATACATTTTTAAGTTACTCCTTTAGCCTCAAGGCTAACTTGGCACTGTGATTTAGCCTAGTCCTGTACTTTTTTAGGGATTTTCTTGAGTATATTTAGACAAGATTTGTGCTGTGAAGTTCTATTGCTGAAGTTGGATTACATTTTGAGAAAAAGAGCAATCACACTCCTGATGGACATGGTATAGTGCACAAGTTGAAAAGGAAAGCCTGGGAAAAGGCTTCTGTGGCCATGTGGCTGATGGTATTCTGCAGAGCAACTGAATCAAGGGGCTGCTGCTTTTGCAGATTATACCAGCTGCTGGCCTGACCAGGATGCTGTGGCCAGACACCTACCCTGGGAGCTCGTATATGCAGGTATCTGGTACGGTACAAAAGCTGGCTAAACAAATCTGAGGAAGTTAATTAAAAGAAGACATATGTATCTATATCAGTAATAGTAAAATTAAGATCCAATTCTTAAGTCCAGTGACGTGGGTTTAGTTGACATTAAACCAAAATAAGGGGGTTGAAATCACAAGCACTTCATGTAGCAAAGATAGATAAAGGATGTGGGTACACAAACAGGTTATGAAAGGATAATCTCAAGTAGACCATTGGTGGCAGTTACTGTTAGGGAGCGGCCTCTCATCCACTGGAAGAGAGGATCCCTCTTGTTTGCTATAACACAAAGATGTGCTCAAAAGGGGGTTTAATGTATGTGAAAATGTGGTTAGAGCAAAACACTGTTTGTCCACTGTCTTGTTTGACTCTGAGTTGTTCTCTAACAAACTGCAATATCAGGGCAAAAATCACAGAATGTCAGGGGCTGGGAGGGACCTCGAAAGATCATCCAGTCCACCCCCCCTCCCAGAGCAAGATTGCGTATCAACTTGATACAGTAACTTTCTTCCATCACTTTCCCACTAGGGATTTTGGTTTTTTCCACTAATGATCTAGTTCCTTGGAGTACTACAAATAGTGTAGGCCTTATCATAGATCTTCATGAGCTGATACTGCTGACCACAATTTAGCCTGTGATATTCTTGGACTGAGTATCTATGATATTTGGAATATACTGCAAATTCTGAACTAGAAGGATGCTGCAGATTCTGGGGCCCTTTGACTTTCCTGTCCTTTGGTTTATAGTTTCTACCCCATATGGCAGGTGGTGTGTCCTGGCTTCTGCTAGGATAGAGTTAATTTTTTTCCTAGTAGCTGGTGCAGTGCTGCATTTTGGCTTTAGTGTGTGAATAATGATAGCAACAACTAAAACACTAGTGTGTTAATTAGTGCTTATTCAAAGGTAAGGATTTTTCACTTTTCTGTGTTATGCCAGTGAGCAGGTGCATGGGAAGCTGGGAGGGAGCATCTCCTGGACAGCTGACCTGAACATGCCATAGAGTTTCATACTCAGTATGTGAACTAAGGGGAGGAGGCCAGGGACATGGGGGAGGCACAGATCAATGCTTGGGCATCAGTCACAGGGTGGTAAGCAATTGCATTGTGCGTAACTTGTCTGTCTGGATTTTATTTCTCCCTCTTTTTGTTAAATTCCTTTTTAGTATTGTATTTTACTCATATTTGTTATTATTTTAGTTATTTATTAAACTGTTCTTATCTCAACCAAAAGCTTTATCTTTTTTTTTCCCAATTCTCCTTCTATCCCACTGGGAGGGGGAGGAGTGAGCAAGCAGCTGCTTAATGCTTAGTTGCTGACTGGGTTTAAACCACAGCACAATGATGCTCCTGTTGCCACTTCATTGGAACAAGTGATAGGGGGTTGTGCTGTAAACCTCTAAGTTCAAACTTAACTGATGACACAGTTTAGATATGGCTCTGTGCTATATTTGACTTAGTCCTGTGTTACAATTATTTTTAAAGTAGAAATTCTATTTTCCACCACCTTTGTGATTTCCAGCTTTGTTCTTTACTCCAAGCACTGTGTAACCTCATGGTGATGCTCTGACTCAACTGGCATGCATCAGACATTCATCTGGTAACTGCAATCAATTTACTCCACCAGGTTTTGCATATTCAACATGTGTGCTGTACCAATTTTGGCAAGACATGCAATTGTGCTGTGAAGGAAACTACTGCCTATAGAGCCCCAAATTCATGTGTTACAAAGGTTAAGTAGCATTAATTCAATTAACCAAGGAACTGCTGGAAGGGAAAGCTTTTATCTATTCTAATGGTCAGGTACCAGGAAAATTCCCCACTGTAAATTTTGAGTTCAGTTTTACTACCTTTACTTGTTAAAATCTTTTGAGCATAAACCTGCTGATGCATTATGTCAAAAAAGACATATTTTAATATCAATATGTGTGTGCACAGCTTTCAGTGATGGTGAAATTAGACTGTGATTGGCTGCCGAATGAGAAGCATTTATAAGATCAAGAACTAAGGCGTTGTTCAGCAAAGGCCAGGATGGCAGCATCTAGTGGGGTTTATTGTATTATTACAGATTGGACAGGAAATTAGAACGTTGTTACTTATTCTGAAAACAAAAAATTGCTCTCTGACAGCTTTTAAAATTTGCATTTTGTTATCCTCCAGGAATAGCTTAATTGACTCTTACTTCAACTACTTCAAATCCTTTAAAAATATGGTTTTTGGAAAAGTGCTTTGGAAAAATAAAATCAAATTTATCTTCACTAAGGAGTTGCATTAAGAGAAAAACTAAAAAGCTGAGCTACATATTGAGTTTTCCAGGCTGTGTTTCTGCACAGCAATCTTCTGAAAAAGTGCAATTATTTTTTTTTTCTTCCACTCAAACATGCATTTCAGAGGAATGAGTAGATCAGATAAAGAGCTGAGATTCAATTCTACTCAACCTTGAGTCACTCTCTGACTCTGTCTCTTTAAAAAGAAGGGGGGGAAAAAAAGAGAGAGGAAAAAAAACCCAACCAAGGTGGCAAAATCAATACAAACCAATAATAACTTCACATTTGTGGAAGCAACATGAATGGCTCTCCAAAATATTGAGACACATCCAAGTACATTTTAGCAGAGCTGATATTTATCAGAAGTCATTTGCCCTCAAGCAGATGCTCTCTTTCATTGTGCTCCTGTCACAAATGACTAAGATTTATGACAGACAATTACAGCATCTGCAGTTAGCAGCCTTATAATCAGCACCATTATTTAACGATTGGTGCAATAAACTGACTCCTGTTACTGTTTATCAGATATCAGTCAGTTCTGGCTATTTTCTTCAGCTCCCCAAATCACAGTATGGTGCAACCACTGCCTTTTAATGGCTAGTCAGAAGCAGGCACATTTTCACGTTTTGTACAGACTGCCGAGGAAAAAGAAAAAGCAACCAATTACATGTATGTATGGTGCCCTCTCATTTGAGATGCCTGTGTATGTAACTATCTCTATACAGTCTAAAACCTCTTGGAGAAAAAAAATAACAGCTTTTACTATTTCAGATAAGAGCTTCTATTTAGGCTTCTGCATGGGGAAAAATGTCTTCTGTTTAAATATTCATGTTTTAAAGAGTGAATAAAATGTTGATATACTGGAGTAGTCATACTCTCTTGCAGCATGAATTCTCTGTGCATTTGAGGAAGGGACAGCATCTGTTTATTGTTCAGCCTCCTGAACGTTAGGGAAATAATAGAATTATGTTTTAATCTTAGGGATGTTCTTATCAAAATTAAAAGCTTGAGAAATGTCTCAGTTGAGGGCTTTTTAACCAATGTATAATATATGTTATGACACTTCTATTTGGTCTGCATTTTTTTGCTGCAAACCTTGTGAAAGGGAGCTAGATGATTTTTTGTGTGTGTATGCGTGCTGTAAGTCCAACTGAAATGTTAAGACTTGCTTGTCCTCCAAAAACAAAGATGTGATGTCAGTGCCATGTTTTGGTATTGCTTAGACCAGTAACCGTCAAGCATGAGTCTGATTTCCCTAAGTGAGTGCTTTTGTAAGCAAGCGCTTTATGTAGCTACTAGAAGGCTTTTTCCCTTGTAGCCTGTTCCCTAAGGTTATGGGGTTTGGCTTCGTTTTTTGGGTTTGTTTGTTTTTTGGGTGGGGGAAGGGGTGGTTGTGGATTTATTTAATTCTTGGTTTTTTGTCTTGGATGTTGATTGGTTCGTTCATTTGTTTTGCTGGTGTTGTTTTTTGGTTGGAGTTTGATTTTTGGCTCCTTTGTAGCTGGAATTCCTGCATTTTGTCTGCATTAGTTCTTTGCAGAGTAGGGAACACTTTCTGTTTATTGGCATTTTCTTCAGTTTTAGCTGCTAAATGAGAATGCTTGTTTGCCAGACATTTTTTGAGGAAAAGATGGTCTGGTTTAAGTCACTAAGGAAAAAAAAAAAGAGATTATTTTTTGTTCCTGGCAGTAGAAAACAAATAGCTCTATTCTGTTCTTTGTGGAGATGAGTCATGTTGTCAAAAAGTAAGCAGAATTTACAATCACTTGAAACACTGAACTGAGATGAATTTTCTTGGCACAGACATTTCCTTATATGTCAACAATACACGTATTTTAAGACCGCATTTGTTAACTTATGCATTAGTAAACTAAGAACCCACAGGGCTGATTAAGTTTAATGGTTCAACAAGTATCTAACCTGTTGTTATTTTCTTTATGTGGAATAACAGATCACTCGTATTTCTGAGGCATTCCAGACAAGGTGTCAGATGATAAAGCTTTGTATATGCCTTTGATTAGAATTTCACGTTGGATGATGTTTTCATAGTTAGTTCAATGTGTTTATTCAATAAATTACATAGGAGTGGTTATCATCCTACCATTACTTAGAGTCTAGGGGTCTGATTTCAAGTTTCTTTTTGTCTAGGAAAATCAAAATTGTCTTCTTATATTTTCTGTAGATCATAAATGTATTTTTCAAGATAAGTGTAGATGAACTCTGCATTAATAGCAGAGCTATTGAGTCTAGTAAAACCGAGTGTATGAAATGCAATTTCTTATTGATATTTACTTATGTAATGCTGTAATATGTCTTTCAAACCAAAAAGCAAACAAGCACACAAACCACCACCAATTTAAAACCCAACAACAGCAGGGCAACAAAATCCTACAGCATAAAAGCTGACTTTCAAAAACTGCATCTAGGTCTGTATCACTCTGCTTTTTGAAGTAATTACCCACATAGAATAGCATTAGTATGCAGTCATGGAGCAATTTGTTTATGCTGATAAATATCTCCCAGGGACTAGGTTGAGACAACTGAATTAACTATTTTCAGCTGATGTAGATGCAAAATGATATTTAAGATTATCAGCAGTAGATGATATGTTTAGCAGAAGCTACTTAGTGATGGAATTGCACTAATACTCAAATCAATAGAATTTAGTCACAGAGTTTTGGTTTGTTTTTACATTTCCAAAGTGCAAAACACCCGACTATCCTGTCTCAGTTCTTCACATGCTATCAGTAAAAGATAAATTAAAGTTATAAGATCTAGAGCTTAGGTTTATGTATGTGTGTGTGCATATATATGTATGTGTATACACATATATATGTGTATTTATATATACACACACTCCTAAGTTCATAGTGATGGACTAAAATTCCAAGCAGGTTTGTTTTGAAACTTACTTTTAATAAAGTAGAAGTATTGCACTTATTTTGGAGCTGTCCAGGATGAAAATGGAAAAATAAGCCAAGTGCTGCATTCTTGTACAATACTTATGAATTTCATTGGAGGTTAATTCAGATGAACTTCTGGTCTTTTCCTTATCAAACATTGCCTTTTAAGATACCATGCCTCTACTCATTTTGAATAGATGATGCCTGTTGTGGGGTGCACATTTTCTTCCCTCTCTGGTATGCAAAAGCCATTATGTGTACTGCTCACTTGTGCATTGTAAACATGCTTCTTATGGCTCATATGTGTAACCTAGAAGTTGTTGTTGTTGTTATTGTCTTTGCATACAGAAAGTTCCTGTATAGGCAGAAATGTTTCTGTATCTAGGTTTTAATAACAGCATATCCACTTTCTCTGCTTCTCAAACAGAGCTAGGCAAAAGATGAGAGAATGCAGCTGCTGCTGCTTGCCCTAAGTTGTATTCCTTTCTCCATGCATTGTTAAACCAGGATACAGTGTAATGCCTTTTAGTGTGCTGGATATTTTCTCCATCTCTTTCTCTACAGCATGCTGGTAGGCTTTATTACCCATGCCTATTATCTACCATCTTTGAGTATAAATAAGAGCTTAGAAACTATAGATATCATATGGAGCATTGCTTCAAATATGATAGAATGTATTTCATTTGACGTAAACCAATGTTTAATGCCTACAAAAATCTGTCCCAGAAGAACAGTATAGTGGCAAGTATCATGCAGTACCTCTGAGAGGGAATTTGTAATGCTCTTCCTGTTGATCCCATTCATCTCCTTTGTTGACCAAGAAATCCAGAGGAAAATCTGAATTCTTAAGCATGCATGGTAGAAATTTGAAAATTAGGACAAAAAAAAAAAATCATTCTTGTGCAAAGAATAATTGTAAGAGCACCACAGTTTCCCCAAAATAGTAATTTCTATAGGACAGGAATGAAAACTGTATCTCTTGAAGAATTTTCTTCCAAAAAGTACTTGGGACTAATATTAAATAAGTAGCAAAACACAATCTCGGTGTGTAAACTTGAGGCAAAACCATGAAGAACAACCTTCGGATATGTCAGCAAGCAAATATGCTATGATTAAGGAAATATTGATGCAATGAAAACAGAAATGGTCTCAGAACTTTTTTGAAGTGACTTGTGTAGTTGTGTTTTGGGGGGGGGGGCTGTTTGTTGTTTTGTGCATTTTAGTGTACTTTTGTTCGTTGGTTGAGTTTTGGGGGTTTGCTTTGTTTTTAAACTTGTTTTACAAAGATGAGCAATGAAGTATGTGGGAGAAGTTTATTAATAACTCAGCATTACTGTTGGTAAAGGATGCTTAACAAAGAAGGACTCCCATTCCAAACCAACTGAAATTCAGCCTAGAATCAAAACATGTTTTCAATAATGATTTTTCTATTCATCATTTCCAACATCTGCTCAAAATAGCCTTTTTTTTTCCTTCAGTCACATGCTCTTTATCACAGAAGTGATAACTGTATTTTGTTTCCGTCAAAGAATTTGAGCTGCTTGAGTTGCAAAACTCCTCTGAGTAGGTGGGCAGTTATAACATGGTCAAGATACATGTTATCAGCGTTTCATTCTCTGCAACGTGAACTTCTACAGAGTTAGAACTTGCCTGAGACTTTCTATGGTGAGACATACTACACAACCAATAAAAACTTGTATTAGTACCACTTGTGTAATAAGTTCATTCAGTCCTTCATCGAATTTTGAATGCCTGGGGGAAAAAAACCCCTTACATGCACAACCTTGGTATTGGGTCTTAGCACAACCACTTCAGATCTTACTGCCTGCTGTCTATGTCCTTGCTATAGTGAATAACTACTTATTTTCACTAGTGAATTAAGACATGAAAAATCACTTAATCTTCTTTTAGAGCTGGAAGGAGATAGGTTCAATCAGTCAATTACTAGATTTCTTGAAATTAGAAACATTTCCTTTTGCACTGGAGTAAGCACAGGAAAAAATATTGGCCATTCCACCTAAACAAGATCTACTTTTTTTACTTCATCAGTATGTGATTGTCTGCTGAAGTATCTAGCTTGTTGATTTAATAGGTTGTCTGTGTGTGTCTCGTGGAATTGGACAAAAGTTTCTTTTCATGTAGAGAAGCTGGGACAGGAATGAATGTAAAATGTACATGTTCCCTTTTGTGTACAAATACAGGGGGTGTGTAGTTTGGGAAAAACATTTATTTATTATGTTCTACAATACAATTTTTAAATAATTCAGAGTTCTTTTTAATACAAATATTTCTGCATCTGTCAGCATAACACTCATAGAATCAACCAAGTTGGATAAGATCTCCAAGATCATCTAGTCCAAACTATCACCCAGCCCTATAAAGAAGTGTAACCCAGGGAAACTGGTCTGAAGAGTTCCAGAGATTCTTTCTCTCATAGATGTTTATTCATATTTATTAATAAAATCCTGTGTTATTTCTTGAGTATTCCCAGTGTACCTCTCTATGTCATGTTAGACTAAATCTAACTTTTCATTACAGTTTAAAGCTCAGGGTTTGAGATACATCTGATTATTCATGTAGGACTACTCTTATAAAGAAAATGACATGATGAAATATTGCTTTTAATCATGAGACAGTACCTGCTCGACTTGCCACTGATATTTCTTTTATTGAACTCCAAACTAGCACAGATGACCAAGCCGCACCAGACTCAATGGACTCCAGTCCATGGCCTTTTGCCCTTCACTTTTTTCTTCTAACATCTGTAAATAATGATAATAAAAACAACATCTAGGAGTTTCTGCTAGAGCTTTAACTGGAAATACTAAATGCACGACATACTGGGCAGGTTCGTTTTGTTGTTTTCTGAGAGGAGTGGAGTCAATAATACAAAGGTAATATGGTGAATAGAAAGCAGGTGACACAGAAAAAGAAGAAATACAATAGTAAAATAAAGTTGTCACTGTGAGGACAGACATTTTGTTATTGTTTTTACCTTTACCAGTATTTTTCAGTACTAAATTACATTCCTTTATTTAAAAGGATAATGTGAAAGTACTCTTGTCAGATACCCAGTTGCAAAACATATTCTAGAAAAACATAGTAGTCTGGATGTTTATAGCAACAAGGCAAGCAAATAGCAAAAGAAAACAAAGGTAATTGAGTCTGCAAATAAAAAAGACCAAACACTTAAGCAGAATACCATACTTTCATGTTGTTTGGGGTTTCTTTGGAATAAGAAATACCTGCTTATAGGAGAGTACAAACTAAATTTTCCCTCATTATATAGTGAGTTTAACTTTAGCCATATACAAAGTTTGTATGATATTTGATGTCTCAGGGGGTATAAACAGATCTTTAACTGAACAAGACATCTTTGGCATTGCTTGAAACCTATTTTAAAACATAGCAGATTAGCATAGCATCAGAGCATTGTGCTAATTTTTTCCCAGCATCTGAAATTCAGTGTCTGGCTCCTGCCATCGCGGGTCTGCTAACCCTTCATAAGTAGTTTTGCCTCTCTCTAGGAATCCAGTTGATGTCTGTGGGACTGGGGTGGTTTGGGATTCTTGGTGGTTTTTTGAAGATGGTACAGTTATGAAACATTTTACAGGATTGTATAGTAGCCTGCTCTTGATTTTGAAAGCTGCAGCTGGGTGGACAGTTTTCACCACAGTGCTTGGAAGGAATCCACAATTAAGATAATTTTTTACCAGATAAAAAATTCCTCCCTCCCCCTGCCTTTTTTTTTTTTTAGGAAAGCAGTTTTTCTTGCTGTCATAAACTCATTAGTCTTCTAAAATGTATTGTTTACAAATTAGCATTTTAGAAGGCTAAAACTTGCAGACAGGTGATATGTAAAATCAGAATTTATTGCTTATGCCCTTAGCCAGACTTTCTGTGTAGTTGCTGTATAGCAATGCAAAAGAAAAATCTAGTAGTAAAATATTCAGTGTAAGGGCACTGCTTATTTATGCTACTATTAAATTAATAGTATAGGGACCAGTATTAGAAAGGTAAATTTGCACATTGTGTGGTATTAGGAGGAAAAGGAGAATTGCTGTAGGTTGGTTTTAAGGAGGCTTTTGCCTGAATACACTAGAGTAGTGATGATAATAACGGTGATGATGATATAGGAGTGATTTTATTATTTGCTTTCTATGACTTCTGCTATTTAGCATTACCTGCTATATTGCAGGCCTTCAGTTTCAGTGCTGTCATACAGAAATATGCGTTTGATCAGCCAGAGGTGTTTATAAGACTGATTTTTTAAAAGCCTTTTTGAGAGGGTTAAACTTTCTTTCAGCTGTTTGTGTGCAATGCAGTGATCTGGCTCCCCCTAGTGTATATAAAAAAAAAAAATCCCCCGAGGATTTAATTGAGTATTTAACGAATTGATAAAATGAGAAAATGTCTTTTTGTGAGACACATAATGTGGCACAACATTGTGTTCCATTGGAAAAACATCACTGCAGTCCTTGGAAAAGAACAAAAATGACCTTTTCTTCTTAGCATTTTCTGTTATTTCTATGTGTCTTTTTTGCTTGTTTGGTTGGTTGGTTTTTAAATCTTAAATTTATTAATAGGAAATAAAGCTTCAAACCAATTCTTTAAACAGACCGTGTTACTGAGTTCTGGGACTGGCTGCACAGCTACTGACTTTCTGTCCTCAAAAAGATTTGTGTCCAAAGGAACTGTTTAGAGAAGCTCTTTCTGAAATGGAAGTGTTTGATGAAATCCTCTTTCTTTTTGTAGCTGCTATACTCTATGCATCTAATGAAATCATAAACGGAAAATTATAGCTTCATTCTAGGGAATGTGAAGACTTACTCCAACAGATGGCATCAAAACACCGAGCTGAACTATATGATTGCTGATTGTTAATTGCTTCTGTAAAACAATCCTTTTAAAAAGAGTAATGCATTTTATCATACAGATTATAGTTCTACGCATTTTGGTTTTTCAATATGTGTTAACATTTTCTCCTCCAGTGTAAGATTTAGTGTTTGCATAATTATCGGATTAAACAACAGTGACTCAATTTTATTTTTTTTTAAGGAAACAAGGACAAGAAGATAGAGAATTATGAGTCACAATTTCTGCTTATTCAGAAATGCTAAATTACTCTGAGAGTATGAGCTTTTATTATGCACAAAACAAATGGAGCAAGATGCCCTTAAGTGCAAAAACAATTACCTAGTCCAGCGTTCTTCACTCAAGAAACTCCCCATGACGTTAGTGGAAGCCTTGGCTGTGTAAGGAAGGCAGAGTGCAAAAAGATACTGTACAATATCCATTAATCATTATGAAATCAATACCTCTGATTATCCATTTGTATTGTTCTTGCACCGTAAGGGCTGGATATTTTACGCAAAGCTAAATGAATGGGGAAGTTCATTTAGATGACTTGGTTAGCCCATCAGTAATGATGTGGGGAATTACATGAGAGTTTGTTTCGTGGAGTTGTTCTCTTGTTTCTAATATAGTCAGCCTGGGAGTTTTGCAGAGATGGCATGCTCGTGTTTGAGGCTTGCACCTTCCTGGTGTTTTCTGCCCTTAAGCCGGTGGAGAATTGCCTGATTCTGATGGAGGATTGTGTCCAGTTCACCAGTTGTGATTCAGGTTGTGGTGCGCTGTTTTCTCATAAAGGATTCTTGTGACCTTGCCTAGGTGAGTGTTGCCTTTTACCTCAACATAATGGAGGTAGCTAGGACAGTGGAAAAATCAGACTCGGAAAATAAATTCAGAAAGAGCTGTGCATTCTTTCAGGACTTCTGCTCCAGAATCTTTTGTTGCACTATTGCGTTCTTATATGTTCTAAAATGCCTACTCTGTGTAGAATGTATAGTTATATTAATGTCATAACTATCTTGTAATCAGTATGCATCTGTCTGCTAAACAGAATATCAGGCCTGCAGTAATGTGCTGTCAACTGGCCTTCATGGCAACCTATTATGAAAAGGGATGTGTGATGACTGTGTCCTGCAATCTGGCTTACCTCAGTGGATCAAGAGGAGCTGTGCTAGAGATGAGCATGCATGTCAAAGTGATGTTTATGTTTCTGGTTTGGTGCAATGGAAGGCAGACATAGTGAAAAGGATTGTCCTTTTCTACAGGGAAGTTGTCTGTGTGCAGCAAATTCTTATCTAATGGTTCTAGAAAGGTGGGCAAATGCACATCTGTCCATTGACCTCCATCTTTTGCCAGCATGTTCTAATGATCTCTATGCAGACCAGTAAATGGGTAGCAGGCAATCCCTCTAGAGTTTTAATATCATTAATTTTTTTGTTTACAATGATATTGGGAAATACCTAGACACATTGAGTAAAAACAAATTGACTTGTTCTTAGCAGTCTGAACAGCCTAGAGACCACCCTATATTGAATGCTGAGTGATGTAGATGCGCCAAGGATATGGTTCGATCAACTCATCGTTCCTTCCCAAGGGTACTCCTGAAATGGCACAGGAGCTCAAAGCCACTTGAAAAGGTTCAGTAAGCTAGAAGCAGAGTTTGTCTAGATCACTTTAGGAAGTCCTTTATCTGTTCCTAGAGTACATTTGAGTACTCTACAAAAGCTTTTTCCATAACACTAGAGGAGAACAATAAAAAAGAAACAGGGGCTTCTTCAATGCACCCTTGTTCTAAAATACAGCTATAATTGCCATAAGACACTACAACAGGGTAAACTGAGGCAAGGGTTAATGGCTTGCTTTTCAAGAGTGTTTAATTCCTACATCTTTCACTGAAATGGGATTGTTGAGTGGCAGGAGAGCAAAATGCATCTGAGAATACAGCAGGCTCTAATCTGAGTCTTGTACGTATATATTAATGCTATTATATTTCTCTAAGAACTTTACTTACAGTTACAAATCTTTTATTCTGCCATGTAATACAGCACAAATACTTACAAAGTAGGGCTATCTGGTTTCTAGGCAATTTTGAATCAGCCAAAATCAACTTTGTGCCAGCAAAATAGATACTAGATTAGCCAGTGCGCCAGTCCAGTATGGAAGCTGTTGTTTTTGGATCTGGCTGGTGTGTTAACAAGAATGTACACACATGAAGTTAGATGTCTGAATGCTTCTGTAAGAGATCTGGGTTTTTAAAGGTTGAAAAACAAGTAGGTACTTAGCATTTCTGAAGTCAGATCATTTACTGCTGTGAAAGAATAAGGATTTTGCAGACAAACTAGAAGCACATTGGGAATAAAACCAAATCCAAATTAAGTTGCATTCTGTTTTCTCTTCCTAAAGATTAAAAGCAGTTCACTTATTCAGGCATGGAACCTTCTGTAGCCTGATGTTGTGTATGTTTATATTGCATATATTGCAACAGTCATTTGTATAGCCATCTGTTGTCGCATCCATAGTACCTGTGTGTACTGACTTGATGGAGATATAGTTAACTTGATGTCCACTGAATTGTTAGAAAAACTTATAAGAATAAAAGCAAAAGGCTCCCAAACAACCCAAAACCCCACAAAACCCAAACCCGAAAACACAAAGAGAAAAATTACTTCCCTGCAGTCTTTCTTAAGCTGGTAGAAGAGCTGATACCACGTTTTAAAGCAAATGAATTATTTCATATGTAAAATCACAAAACTGTCGTATTAAACAAGGTGTTACTAAATAATTTTGGATGCTCATTCAAAGTGGAATAATCTATTAGCATCACAGAAAGGATTCATAATTAACAAGGCTGTAGAGGTAGGCTTGCCTGCTGGGCTGTAAGAAATTGTGGAAATAGGCTGTTTCACTGAATGTCATGAAAAGTGATTTTACCCAATAAATGTAGCATAAAATCCGAGCTTTGGCAAGTATGTGTTGAAACTAGATTATGTTTTTTAAAAGCAGTGAGATTTTTTTTTCCTTTTTACTGGCTTAGATTAATACAGAGCAGGCCTTTTCTGTACATCATGTTTATGTGCTATGTTCTGTGCATTACATACAACCAGTTTAGATCTGTTTTCAGGCTGGTGAAGCTTTTCAAATTTAGCATCTTCAGTAAATCTGTTAATTTCTGGTTTTGATGAATCTGTGGTCACTAAGAAATTTGAAGGGGTCACAATGGAGGGTTGAGAATGTTGTCATGTGAGAGTCTGACCAATTCCTCTTGCTCATTGGGCAGGTTCTTGTTCTGCTCATGATATGGTCCAGGTGAATGGTCCTGCCTTAGGAAATGATAGGCCAGAATAATTTTTGATAAAAATAATGATTATCACCACTGCATTATGCACTGAATTTATTCAGAGGGTCTCCAGTGTTAGAAATTGCTATCTTTCATTATGCGATTGTCCATAAGAAGTTACTTTTATTATCTCCAATCTTTAGGGATTTGGGGGTGTGTGGGGGGGTGTGTGTTCTTTTGTTTACCTTTTAAAAGCTGTCTTAATGAGGTTGTTTTATAGTGGAATTTCAGCTTTTCTTAAATAGCATTAGCTAGACTATTCTCTACCAATTTCCTATCTGCTAATGCAGCTTTTTTTTTTCTTATACCAAATTTTAACAAGACTCTGTCTCACTGTTATTAGGATGACACACACACACAAAAATGCCAGTGATGTTTTGAGCATGGGTGTTTTATTGTGTTTATTTTTAAATACATTTCATGAGGTTCCCTGGACAGAATCAAATAAATGAATCCTGCAAACATCTTCATTATGGTGTAGCCAGAAAAGAAAGGAATCTGAATTAGGACTGTATTCTTAGCATAGTTCATAATAAGCGTTATCTTTATGACAAGCTTAAAGAACATAAATTGCTGAATCCCTAACAAAAAGCATTTGAAACAATCAGCTAATTAGGAAAGGGGGGGAGAAAGAGCAATATTTGTTTTCCTTTGCAGTCTAGATAAATAACGCTTAACATGAATACATAACTTATTTTGAATGATCTGTTGTGTCAGTATCTGGCACGTCTTTTTCAGTGACAACAATTAAGGATACGTGTAAATGGAAATGCAGACTATCTGTCATTGTCCATTTCCTGGTAGTGAAGCATGCAGTCTGCCTCCCAGCAAGATCATTTTGCCAGGATGTGAGTGAGCTGGTCACAAAATGCATAGTTGATTATCTCATCGAAACACACTAATCCTGGCAAAGCTATCCACTATAGAAGACCCATTGTTTGTAATAGGTCAGTTGTTACATGGCTTTCAAACCTGACTTTGGATATACATTTTATATATTTACCTACTGAAGCAAAATGATATGTCACAATGAAAACCAAACTTGAGTGAAGAAGGAGATATATTAATCAGGATATTAATGGAAAAGAAAGGAAAACACAGACTCTCTCCAGAGAGACAAGATAGATGAGGCAGTCACAAACACACATTATTTGACTCAATACCAGAATTACTGTATGGCCCAGATTATAGAAGAGGTCTGACCAGATGATCTTAACGATTTCTTTGAATGTGTATTTGAAGACAGAGTTCAGCACAGAGTGCATTTGAAGAACACTAATAAACATCCTTTTATATAATAAAGCAGGAATTAGATGATAGAGAAAATACCACAGTTTTGTAGTTCTTGAAATGGAAAAGCTGCATTAGAGACTTCATAGCTTATTTGGTGGTGTTCTATTGGCAGTGGTTTCCTAATGCAATGTTAAAAACAATATGCACGGAATGAGCACTGTGATTTTTCTAGTGCACAACAAATTTGTATGGAGTCAATAGTTCCAACATGAATTACAACTCATAATACTTTGGTTTGCATATAGCTGTTAGTGTCTAATCACAGGGGGGAAAAAATCTTTTTCAGTTGTGACCTTTATATATATATACACACAGACATACATATGTTAGAGAGTACCTGAGGCAGCTGATGAATTTTAATTATGAAGTTGTTTTGCATTATTCAAGTACTTCCCAAAGTATAATAACTCTTCCCTAAATAACCTTGATAAATTACAACAATTTCATAACTAAATATATTTAATGTATTTTCATAATTTAGGTTTGTGATAATCGCAGGATGCTCATTAATACCCTTCTGGAGAATATAAAGATATTAAACGGGGTGAATTATGTGAGAAATGCATGGAGGGTGGGAAGGACATGGAGTGAGGTGTGGAAAAAAAAATAATCAAATCTGAACAATATTCATTTAATTTTTAAATACTTTCACATGACAAAAATGAGAAATTAGGGTTTTTTTCTGATGTTTGTGAAGCTGCAATAATCACCAAGAGGAGACAGTAGCTTGAAGGACTTGGTGTGCAACTTCCTTGCTAAGATGCAAGTTAATGATGTCCTTTAACCTGACGAGGGAGTTCTTGTCCCAAACAACCTCACCTCAGACATCTCTTAAGGTTTCTTGGGATGACTGGCTCTTCCTCTGAGGATGTCTTACACCTTTTCCTAGGACCCTTTTCCGTCATGGCAAGTCCTGCTTTCTGCTGTTCTGAGCTATGCCTTCCTGGCCACACCTTATGTGAACCAATGAGAATTTCTGAAACTTAAATTAAAGCAAAGTGTATCCTTGTCAACAAATACCAAATTAACACCCTTCAGAGAAAGTGCTTTTGCTACTGGTAGGGAGGAAGCAGTAAGAAACATGCAGTGCATGCCATGAATACCCTAAATGTCCTTATCCCCTAACCTGGCCTGAATGGTACCCACTCCTGTGAGACTAAAAAGTCATGACTGGTCAGGTCACCCCATTGTGGATATAACTGTAGGATGTAAATCTGCACAGGGGCCTGGGAATCCCAGCTTCATGTTCATAAAGGATGCCTTCACTGTCCGACTTGGTTGTGCTCTGTTTTGAGAAAGAACATCCTGCTAAATATGCTCTGAACTTTGACAGCACCTTCTTTATTGAGGTCTCTCAGGACTTTATAAATTCAGATGAGTGATCTTCATGGCATGAATAGCAAAGCAAGAAGCTGATTCCAGATCTCTTCATGTGAACCTCTAAGGAAGTTGTATCTTGGTTTACTGTTGTGTAGTGGTACTGCTTCTTCCCGTATCTGTCCATATTTCTGCCCAGTATCTTTGATGCTTCTTGGTTAAACTCAACCAGATTTTAAAGAAATGGAACAGTGTCAAATATATATATATGTTCCTAAAAGTGTTGTGAAGATTGGTGGCAAGATAAATAAGCCCAGATTGATTTCTGTACTTAGACAAAGTTGGGTAGATTGCCCTTTCTTTTTTAGCCAGAAAGTGGCCAGCCAATGGACATGCTCTATTTTTCAGTAGTAGTGATGGCACATGCTGTTTCTTGCCTCCTGGGAACACCTTTCAAGAACAGGTATGAGGATTACCATAATGCAAGCAGTCTGTAAGGAAAATAAAAAGTGTCTTCTTAAGAAAAAGGTAAATTGCTCCATGAGCAGTGGAGCTGACTTGATACTGAATATAATGTGTATCAAAATACCCACTATGTCCAGGAAAAACTGATAGCCCAATATTCACTTCCAGTTTAATTGATAGCACCACTTTTCCACGTACGTAATTTTTAATCCATGGCAGTTTTAAATTTCATATCACAAGATAGTAAATCTCCAGTTTTCAATAACCTAAAGAGAGAATAAAAATCAAGAGACTTATATTTGTGGTAATGTCTTCCTCCCAAAATGCTCCTGAAGACAATAGAAAACACCATTTTCTCCTGAATGTTTTTAGATAAACAATTTTAAAGGGAAATTGCTATTTTAACTCTCAGAGTTTCATGTCATGTCAGTATTTCACTTCACATTTTCAAACTAACCCTTCCAGAAAGCAGGGGGTAGAGGGGGGACACGAGGACAAGGGGGGCAAGACCTTGAAGATTTTATTATCCTATTGGCCTAGGAAATCCACAGGAAATATAAGGAAGGTAAAGAGAAGTATCTCATTAATAGTGTTGCAGTAATTTTCACAGAATTTGTGTGAGTTTTGACATCCAAGAATGCAGGTCTGGCTTCCTTTTAAATTGGATGCAATCGTCGTATTCTCATGGCGTGTGTACTTGATGTGATTTCAAAGTGGTGTGATGAGAACAGAATTAAACTAAAAATCACTCTTTATGTATGTGATGAAATATTTTCATAAAGAAAAGTCCTTGAAAGGAGAGCATGGAGGGAGGATAGTTTTATAGCTGGTCAATGCACATTTCTCAATCCACCATGTATTTTCAGGAAGACCTGTAATTGTCTTCTCATGAGTTTTACAAGTAAGTTTCTGGGACATGTTTAGGCTATCCTAAAGACAACCTTAATGCTATTAATTTCTGTGGATGAGTGAAAAGTGAGGCAATGTAGTGAAAAATAGGTTTAAAATTTAGAACTAGTGCTTTGGGTACACAGGATATGACCAAAGGCAAAGATATCCCAAGTCTGTGAAGTGAAGCAGTTTGAGTTCTGATCCTTACTGTGGTATTACTTATGGAGAAGTTACACTGAAATTCACAGAAACTTCTAGTTACTCACTAACTGTAATTGTGGCAAGATTTTTATGTGCCCTATTCTTTTCTAATTAAAATACAGGAAGTCACTAATGCCAGGATACAGCTAGAGATTTGTTGTGTGAGATGAGAAAAAGCATTGGTAGGCTCTTTCTAACAGTCTATATAGATTTGAATATCAAATTATATTTTATTAAGCCATGGCATGATTTTCTCATTCTCATCTATGAGGACTTAAGGAGGAAGCTCCCCCAGCAGCTATGGGTAAAATATTATTTGTAACCAGAGAAAAGATAGTTTCAGTGGATGCTAGATTAGGCCAGTAGGAGTGTGCTCTCGGGTATTTTTTGCTCCAGACTGGGAAGTCTGTTATAATACCAATTCACGTGTTTGAGTAGTATTAGCAATTTATGTGGTACTGGACTCTGTTCCTTAAGCTGTCATACAGTACAGTAGTAATTTCAGGTAAAGTTACATGCTGTGTAAATGCAACAAGATATTATTGCACAAGCAAAGGCTCATAAGCATAAAAACTGTGCCAGAAATGCCATTATCCTCTTTGTTAATAGAAAAGACTGGGAGCTTGCAGAATTCCCTTAGAGCAAAAGTCGAGTTCCCTGTGTTGCTGCTTATGACTGGCAACATGATGCATTTTGCACAGTCAACTTTGTCATTTAAGATGTTTAAAAATGTTTATAGATACACAGAATATTTTTGAAAGCTGAGATGATTCTTGCTTTGCTGTTTATGAAATGTCTGCTTATTCTAAAAAGTATCTGGAAAGAACCTGCCGAACTCAAATTAGTAAAAAGAGAGTGGAAACAATGCTATGTGGAGAAAAAGCTTCTTTATCTCCAAGTTTGGTATGCTGTTATTTACAACCTTGGAATTGTAGAATCATTTAGGTTGGAAAAGACTTTTTGTACAGTAACTCTTCCATGGAATTCAGTCTTAGTATGATATGATTTCTGAGGAAAAATACAGTCCTTTAGAGGGAAAAAAGTTTTTTGCCATCTGTCAACACAAAAAAATACTTCAGAATATTTCTCTGTCAACTGTGTGATAATTCCTTACACCTAGTTGAGTACTCTGGTGTTATGAAAGCAGATGCATTCTTCTCTCCTTAATTGATACAAAATGCAGTTCACTACTTAGTGAAAAAGCATGTCTTTTGCTAAATTATTACTTGAAATAAACACTGATAAGCAGATACACTTATGTTTTATAGTGTTGTAACGAGGAGGAAAAAAATAGAATCATGTTAACATCCAAGATCCTAAAGCCTTTATACTGACAGACTCAGTGGTGATCTATCTTCTGCTGACTTTGTAGCCAAAATACCAGTTGGATCCTGCAGATCAGGAGCAAAGCTACCAAGGCAAAAGTTCTCCAGGTTGATCTACAACAATCTTTTTAAGCATAAATTTCTGATCCTGTCGTTTCCATCTTACTTACAGACCAGGTGCTAGGATGCAATGCTCCCCTGCAGGAATTAATGTTTGGAATTTCCAAATGCAGAATCTCTGTATTAACAAATGTTCCTATTTGGTCATTGCTCAGTGTGGAGCATGTCATTTGACAGAATGATTAGTGATTCCTGCATCTGTTTCTGGGAATTGATAAAGAGCTTCAAAACTCTGGTGTATGTATGTAAGGCTATATAGTTGTACAGTAGCTTTTATGGCAAATCAATGTGGCTAAAAGCTATTCCCATGAGAATCATTATCCACTTTGCTGCTTATGCTGAATATAAGATGCTAGCTTGTTCTGGCTGCAACAGCACCAGTAAATACTTTCTGGCTGTCTGCTACTTGAACATCTGGTATAACCTGTGAATTACACTGCTTGGCCAACCTCTGTGTTACCTAACCCCTGGGGCACTAATTCTCCATGTAAGTCTCTCCTGAGGAAGATGATGTGTTTCATGAGTCTAAGGGAAGTGGCAGCAGATCATTCCAGTAATGAGAAAAGGCTCGTTGTTGAGCAGTGCTTTTGCAGCTGCTCTGAAGCAACAGGAAGCATCTGTGTGAAGCAGTCTCTACGCAGTGTTGCTCATTGACTAGAGCCATGAAACCTGTAAATTGGAAGAAAAGAATTTGTAGTTATTCCAGTGAAGTTAGGATACTGTCCTGTACAATCCCTTCTTTCTCCCAGTATTTCCTGCGTAACAAACGGTGGTATTACAGTTGCTGACTATGTACCAAGTATATGGTAACCCTATACTGTCTGTGGTAATGGTTGAGGGTTACTGGTAGCCCCAAAGGAAAATAGTTTAGTTTTATTTTTCTGACAAAAATCTAACCTCTTTTATCAGCAAGCTGCTCATTAAAGGTTCACAAGGCTCAGTGACTACTTCAAACTGGTTTGAGATAACACAGAGTATGCCAATATCATAGCTGGAAGCTTCATATATGAGATGAACTAATAGCTCAGATTTGAATAGTTAATTGTGTCTGGAGTATGTGAAAGAGCAAGTGAAATTCTATTAAACTCTGCTGATGAAGGAGAGAAAAAAACATGAAATGCATGTATGCTGGGATTCAGAGAAAGGGGAAACTGAGACTTATTTTGGGCTCCTCCTGATAAACCAAAACACCTCAGAAATCTTTTAGCTGTGAAGGGATCTGTTGTGCGCAAAAGCATGCATACAAAGTAGCAGCAGGTATTGCACTTGCAGTGGAAGAGACTTAATATGCTGATGCCAGTTGTCTGTCCCTCACAGTTTCTGTCTTACAGTATCTGTGCAGAGAAAAAGCAGAATGTTGGTGCTTTTGGGGGTCAGTAATGACCTAGCAATGGCACTTGGAGTAAATGTTCTAGCAGCACACCATAAATCTGGTATGTCTGTTTTTCAGGGAAGTGTCCCAGATTAAAGTTCTCAAGAGTCTGTTTTTTGTTGTTATTTAACAGCAAACTCCTTTTCCATCTGTTTTAACTATGTAGCTCAGTAGCTGGAAATGCATGCTGCAAACTAAGAAATCCTTCAAATCTGTGAGTGTCTCTCTGTATCAGAGTGTGTATATATCAGGGCATGTTTAATAGGTCTGTAATTGAATCTAAGTAGTAAGAGACTTTTTTAAAAATATTGCTGAGTGTTTCTGTCCTAATGGGATAAATGTCACATTTTAACTATTGCACTATATCAAATCTATTATGCACAGTATTCAATAATTCCACAAATCTTGATTTTTACCCAATTGAAAGTGACCCCAGGCATAAATTCTAAGCAGAGGAAGGCTCCGATTCCTTGATCTTTGGCACTCTTTTGTTGAAATAGAACATGGTGTCTTAAATCAGCAGAATAATTTAGGAATGGTAGATACTGAAACAACTAATTTTTCTTTCCTGTAATCTGCATAGACTTCAAAATGCCTACAAAGCACAAAGTGCCAGTTCATATAATTTGTTGGCAAGGATAAAAAGAAGAAAGGAAATGATTTCCTAAGCGTGTGAATCAGCCCAGCTTTAACAGATATTTTTCTGTCATGTGCAGCCTGAGGGCTTATGCCTATCTGAGCTTTATTTGACAATTACCACTTGCCAGCATAATTAAATGATAATTTATAAATACTGAGAGAGCATTATGGGGAAGAGCAAATAGGTGCTTATCAGGGCATTGAATAAACTTGATCTGCCTCACTGGCAATTTTCATCTCTTATCTAGGTTGTTAACTGGTCTCTTTTTTTTTTTCCCTTTTGCCTTTTTTTTTCCATTTTGTTTAGGTTTGATAGCTGTTGGATTGACTGTATCTACCTGCCTATATTTCTTTTCTTTCTTTTTTTTTTATATTCTTATCATTTTTTTTTCTCCTATGCTTATTGTCATCAATATTTTGCAAAATACAGAATAGTAAAATTAACATCAGACAGGGTAATGCCTGTGTGAGGATTAATAGAAAATCCACACAGTTCATGTTTATTAGAATTTTTTTTCCATGAGTTTCCTGATTGTAAATATCCTGGGTTTATTTATTTAATTTTTATGTGTGCCTGTGTAATGCTTTTCAAGCAAGAGGAGGGCTCTAATATTACAGTCGGTGGTAGATTATAGCCACTTGCAGAAAAGCTTCTCCATGATGCTTCTTAGATAAAAATGATATTTAATAGGCATCACCAAGATTCTGTCATGCTCGTGTTGGATATAACAAAAGTACCAAAAAAAGAACGTGAAAGATTTGAGGTCTTTTGTATCATCAATGTTTCATTTTGGGGTCCTTGAGCTGCCATAAACAGTAGTGCCATTTTGCACAAAAGCATGTTGGAATATGGGCAGAAACATAGATTGGTGCTGGGTAATCTAGATAAAGAAGTGCAAGAAAAAATGCTCTATTTGAATGGAAACAAATCAGTTGAATGGCAAAAAAATTGAATTTCCATGCCTTTTGAGAAGCATGTACAAGGAAGAGAAGGGGGTAGGGAAAGCAAGACACATTAGTGGGTCACTACGAGATTGAATTTTTGAGCCATCGTGAGGTTAAATAATTTTAGGAACTTCTAATTGGAGTTATAGTGGTTTGAGTGAACAGTTAAGTCACCCCTCTACCAGAGAATGAAAAAATAAAGGGCTTCTGTGTTTAAGGTTGTCAATTTCTCAAATTATTCAGCATTTACTGCTTATAAATAGTAATTATTTGCTTTTTGCCCTCCAGAGCTGAAAATTATCTTTCATATTCAAATATTTAAATATACAGTGCTGTAGTTGGGGCACAAAAATTCCTAATGTCAGAACAGATTTTTGTACAAGGAATAATTTGAAAGTGGGGGATTAGTTTCCACCTTTTGAAACACAGTGCTTTCTGTAATCTTCAAACATTATTTAGGATAATGGAAGCCATCATCCTGGTTCTCAAATGTTAGCACTTCCATTAGAATTTGCTGCTACCTCTTATTTTTTTATATTAAAATACAAGGCTTAAAAGGTATTATCTTACTAAAGGAGGGCAATTGTAGAGATGATTTGATTGAATAAAGGAAAAAGCTGTACAGGCCTTTTAAGATCAAGGATGTATTGATGGAAAGCTATCATTAGAGACAATTAATGTTCTCCAAGGGAAGAAATTGATTATGGACAGAGATGGACCCTAAGGAGCAGATATGTCTTAATGCTCCAGGGCCTTAAGGATTATACATTCCGTTCACAGCATCTGTATTTTAACCCTTTATAAGGGCTAGAGTAGAATCTAAGACTTAAGAAAACTGCATAGAGTTTTACAGGGGGAGCCTGCATTTGGTGGTTGGCACATACTATTTCTTTAAGCATGTATTTTTTTTGTTTTTAGAAGATGTTTTACCCTAAAAATGTCTGACTTCATATATGTAATATGTAGTTTTGAATCATTTTAAGCTGTAGGAGCACAGTCCTGGTGCAAAGGATATTTAAGGCCAGGCTGATCTAGGATAGGGAGTGTCCCTGCCCATGGCAAGGGGGTTGGAATTTAGATGATCCTTGCAGTCCCTTCCAACCCTGACTGATTCTATGAAATTAGATGTGAAGTAAAAGTTATCTGCATTAATGAGCACAGGTGTGTTTTCTGACTGAGAAGACATTTCTGTTGTCTGAAGCTCATTGAGATGATTGGGAGAGTTGTTATCTTGGCAGGGGCTGGAGTTTGGGGGGACATGACATTACATCCTTTAATAAAATTTGTTAAAATTGTGTTCTAGGGTAGACTTCAGTGAGAGAAATATCTAGGTTCAGAAACTTAAGTTTTGCCAGTCTGAGGAAAAAATACTGATCAATCAGTCCTGAAATGATTGCTTTGAGTTGCAAAGGGAGGTCTCAGATGGGATATTTCATCTTGTCTGGTTTCTTTGGCTTAGTTCTCAATGACAGCAAATATTTGGCATATTTGCCCAAGTTTGCTTTTTAAGAGGCTGAAATACAAATACCTGGAATTGAGCAGCACAATATTTTCCCAACAGCTTTGAAGCCCAAGATCAGTGGCAGCATATTGCAGCAATGCTGTGCCAAAATGAATCGTGCCACATTGCTACCTCTATATAAAGCTGGGGGAATGTATGACTTCCTTTTCTGGAGCATGCAAATATCTGTCTGCATTGTCACACTATCCAGGAAGATTTGTGAGGAGGGGAAGCAACAGTGATTGAAATAATCTTTAAGAGGAGGGGAAGTAACAGTGATTGAAATCATCTTAGATGCTGTAAATAATTTTATGTTCTCTTTAGATTGTTCTAATTTTTTTTTCCCCTAAATGCTCAGATAAGAAATTTTGCAGAGAAAACAAGGAAATGTTTGGTTTGGTTGTTTAGGTTTTCTTTTTTGTCTCAACATTTCAAACTTAGAACTGAAACAATGCAGCTAAAATCTGCTCCTTCAGATGCGTAAAACAGGCTGAGGAAATAATATTTTTTTTTCCTGTAGCTTTGATTTCTTTTTTTTTTTTAATGCTCTTTTAGTATGTATTTGATCACACACAAAGTAGTATTACTTGCTTTATATATATAAAAATATAAATTTATATATGTAAATTATACATTTACTTATATATCTATATACAAATGTGTACATATATAATATATAATTATTTATATATTAGCAAACATATATATATATATATATGGTTTTTATATATATAGATAACCACATTTATTTTTGAGAGACTTCTAACTGGTTGTATGATCTGCCTTTATTTCAGCTGCCCAGAGGTATTCTGGTGCGCGGTACAAAACAGTTCCATAGAAAATCACATGGGAAATTGTGCTAAATTTTCCCCTGGCTTGTGTCTATAGGTAGATTGTTGATATTGTGCTGCCCTGAAAAGCAGTGTATAAGTTTCACTGAATAATAGTGTGATATATTAAACAGGCAAAAAGAATAATACTATAATTAATAGGGTAACTCCAACTTTTACACAGACGAATAAGTAAGTCCTATTGTATAACAGTGTGCATAAGAAACACTCCTTTGGAGACCACATATAGCATGCTTGGCAGGGCTAAGAAGATTAAAATGAGACAGAAATAAACAAATTTTTAAAGAAAAAAAAAAAAAAAGCTCAAAAATACAAGCAAGGAGGCACACAGAGAAAAGAGTGATTCCAGAGAGAACCACTGCTTATTCTGCATGCTGCTATTTTAAAGAGTTGTTTGATAATGTTTTTCAGCACCCACTATTTGGAAGACAGGATGCTTTCTCTTCCCCCTTCACCCCCTGCCTTTTCTTTCTGTGCATCATTAGGGAATTACCCAAATCATGAGGCAGAGAGAGAATGAGAATGTATGTGAATGTTAAATACTCTGGGCAGAATCAGCTTTCACCTGTTTTGGTTGTTTCTTTTCGCCCCAGGCTGTGAGTACTGTTTAATTACGAGAGTTACATAAATAAGGGGGAAAAAGAAATAAAAGAAAAAAAAATAAGCTCCAAAATCAACAACAACAAAAAACCCCACACATTGAAGACTGGTAACATATGTTGTTGTCAGCATGTATTTAGCACCTGCAGAAATGAACACAGCAAATGTGACAGCCCATATGTAGAATACCCACTGCTTTGGCTTGGGGGAGCTGTCACCAAATTTTACTTAGTTAATTTTTCCTTATTTTCAAAAAAATCCAGTAAAAAAATCCCAAACAACACCACCTGAATAGTGCAGGTGTTCTTAGCATCATTCAAAGAGGATGCAAGGGGGAGAGGCAGAAGGCCTTTCTAATGAGAGCCATTGTCCACACTAATATGACTGGAAAACATTGTCTCCTTCCTTATTACAGATTGGAGCTACCAGGTCCAGTCCAACAACATTTATTAGCAACTTTGTCAGGAGCAATGCTGCTGTGGCTCTGCTTGTACTTCTGTCTCCTGTATCTCTTTTGTCTTTTAAGCCCCTTTTTCTCTTACTTTCTATTTCTAATTTTAATCTTCTACAATCCAAGTACACTGTTGAGATTACACAGTGAGGAGGCAGACACTAGGGTGAGGCTTTGTGGGATCGGGCCCCTGGTGATTGTGATGCTACCACTTCAGCAAAGTGCAGCTTCTGCAAGCAACATTGACATGTTCTCCTTTGTGGGTTTGCCAGCAGGTGTTGCTGTGTAACTTGTCACCTACCCTGCTCAGATGGTGAAAGCATTCTCCCAGGTTAATGACACCAACTGTCCTGTAACCTCCTGGACCATTCCTCTAAAAAAATGTCTCAAATGCAAACTATAGATGCAGCAAGTGCCTGGAGAAGGGGGCAGGGAGAAGTAGACTTGTTTAAAGTTTGAAAATTCTCTTATAGAATGGTTTAGGTTGGAAGGCACCTCAAAGGTCATCTAGTTCCAAACCCTCTGCTACAGGCAAGGACACCTCCCACTAGAACAGGTCACTAAAGGCTTCATCTAACCTAGCTCTAAACACGTCCAAGGAGGGAGTATCCACAACCTCCTTGAACAACCTGTTCCAGTGTCTCACCACTCTCATTGTAAAAAAACTTCCTAACATCTAGTTTAAATCTCCCCTCTGCCAATTTAAACCCATTACCCCTAAAACTGTCATTACAGGACATTGTGAATAGTCCCTCCTCAGCCTTCCTGTAGGCCCCCTTCAGATACTGGAAGGCTACTACAAGGTCTCCTCGAAGCAGCCTCTTCTCCAGGCTGCAAAGCCCCATCTCTCATAGCCTGTCCACATAGCAGATGTTCTCCGTCCCTCTGATAATCTTTGTGGCTCTCCTCTGCACTGGGTCCAACAGTTCAATGTCCTTCTTGTGCTGGGGGCTTCAGGACTCACACAGTGCTCCACGTGGGGTCTCACCTGGAGCAGAGTGAAAGGGGAGAATCCCTTCCCTTGCCTTGCTGGCCATGCTGCTCTTGCTGCAGCCCAGCACACGATTGCTGTCTGGGCTGCGTATGCACACTGCTGGCTCATGTTGAGTTTTTCGTCAGCTCAGACCCTCAGGTGCTTTTCCTCAGGGCTGCTCTTCAGCCATTTGCCACACAGCCTGGATTTGTGCCTGGGATCTTTATTGTCAAAACTCTGATATTTTTATTCATGCTGAAACTTCATTCTGTTTTTTGGTGGAGGTAATGTGGTAAGTAGAATTGTTGAAATACTGTTGTAAACAGTGCCTGTTTTAATAATATTGCTACTGATAATTGCTTTTGTTTGCATTACACCAGCACTTGGAGATCCTGGTTGGTGAGACTCTATGGGAGTCTCCCCACTGACTGAGTGTGGTTTGTATCAAATCTATATACCTGGACAGAGAAGGAGGGACTCTGATCCAAACTCTTGCAGCTAAGGATGTAAACTTGAATCAGGCTAAAAGAAAATATATTTTTAAGATTTTTTTCTTAGAAGTACTAAAATGTGATTGAAGGTATTAAAAATTTCCATGTGAAAAGATCTTAACTTGCACAATTCCTATGCAAACAGCCATGTAACCTGTCGAATATACCTCAGCTTTGTGTCAGCAGGACCACCTGTCCTAGCAGCACAGCCTGTTCATTCTTTCTGCCTGGGTTGCCAAAAAGGAATTGACTTATATTCACTGCTTTTTTTTTTTGGTGGATGTTTGTCCACTAGACTCAGACCATGGACATCAAGTGAAGCTGTTGAACTATACCCAGAGAATGATAGTTTCTTCTTTGTTAGTTTTGGCTCTAAGTGCACCGTCAGTGAGTATCAAAGCAAAACAAAATGTAACAAACAAACAACAAACCCAAAAGTTATATATTACCATTAGTGTCACTCTGCAAATGATGTGAGGAGTTTTATGCCACTATCTGTTTTGTTAATATTTCATTTTAAGTTACTAAATCATCTTGCTCTCCTGTTATAGAACCATAGAATTGTCAGGGCTGGAAGGGTCCTCAAGGAGGATCTAGTTCCAGCCCTCTCTATCATGGGCAGGGACATCTTGCACTAGATCAGGTTGTTCAGAGCACCATCCAGCCTGACCTTAAAAACTGCCAGTGATGGGGCTTTTACCACTTCCCTGGGCAACCTGTTTCTGTTTTTCACCACCCTCACTTCTTCCTAGCATCCAGTCTGAATCTACCCATTTCGTGTTTTGCTCCATTCCCTCTTGTTGACTAGCTGGGAAGAAGACAGGGAGAAAAATCTAGTTTATTAGCAGCAAAAGAATTAGCCTCTCTCCTCCTTAGAGTAGGAAGCAAAGTCCTATGTGTGTTTTGTGGATACACTGCTTTTGCTTCCCAGTTTTTGTTTGGGAGAGCCAAAACTGGCTCCCTTGGGATTCACTGCTGCAATACCTCAATCCTAATGGATATTTGGTCATTCTTATTGTTGAAGCTCACAGTCTGATACTTGGCATGTTTCTGAAATACTTGAGAAGCCGCTGCAGACTCATTTTGCATTAAGAAAGCTTGAATATATATATGCCTTATAGAGTAGTGCTGTCTGCAATGATCTTGTAATAAGGACAAAGCAGCAGATGATGTGACCTCTATGATAGAAGCTGAGATGCTGGCTGCTGCACAAGAATATGTCTGCTGTCCCCCATACAAACTCAGCCAGAGAATGAGTGAGGAAGCCTCTTGGTTTTTCATTTGGTGAGCTTTGCCAGCTGTTCTGTGCAAGCCTTAGTGAGAGAAAGAAAAGAGTTAGTGTTAGTTTTTCTGTTTCTCAGGCCAGTTCTTTAGCCCCAATTCCTTCTTAAAGAAGTTAATTGCTTTGTTGAACAACCTCTGGGTAGGAAAATAAACTGGACTCTTTTTTCCTCCCCTCTCATTCCCCCCCCCCCACCCTCCATTGCCAATATATGTTGTAATGTTAGATACCAAACTTATGACAAAAAAAAATATCTTGGTAACTCTGATGTTCCAAGCTTCTCCTAGAAGAAAAGTACAGAATTAAACATTTTTGTGTGACCTACAATGCTGAAAAAAAACCTGCAGTGGTGAATACAGAAAGGCCAAGTGTTGTTTGTCAGTGCTGAGATACATAAGTTAATATCTTGAGAAATACAATGGTAGTGTAGTAAGATATTACTTTAATAAGAAACAGGAGCAAGTTTATAGAAGCATTTGCTGTGGTGTTAACTGTGACTCCAGTCTGACTCATATCCATTCAGGAAGTGCAGAAAATGTTGCTAATGAATATGTAATACATAATCTCATATTTCATATATTCAAAATAATATGTGAATACACAGTGTTTTGTTACTGGTAGGCAGGAGAGTTGAAGCTGCATGAAGGAATGGCAGCTTTGCCCAAACCTGAGGTGTGAGAGTATAAATTCCTTGACCAAAGGAAAAAATAATGGTCTGCATTTGCAAGGTTATGACGAGCAGAATAAAATGCAACAAACTAAAGCCTGGTACCGCTGCTCTGAGTAACCATCGGCTGTGGAGTTGCTGTGTGGAGACCACGATGGTGGTGGCTGATTGAGGCATGTGCATCCTCCCTGCTTTGGAAGGGCCCTGGAAAAGGCAGGTTTTACACCTCGGAGTGGAGGTTAGCCAGCATTTGCTGGGGTCCCAGAGGGGCTATCAGTATAACGAGGATCTGTTTGCGGTAATCGGTGGCAGTGTTGACAGAATGTTCCAAACCATCTGCTCGAGGGGATGGTGTTAACTCTATCAAATCCTCGTATTTTAAGAACGCTGATCTCTGGACCCAGGAGGATTGGTGACAGAGAGTTCTTGCCAGGCCTGCATTAGGCTGCCTTCATCTCATCACCAAATACACTAATGCCCCCTAGACAAGATGCTAAATATGTGTGAAATTAGAGAAACAGAATTGTGGCGTGGAGAAATAACACACAGAAATTTTTCTGCTTTTTCTCAGTGACTCAGATGATTTTTTTAAATTAATTTTAATGATATGTATATTTTCTTCTTTATGGAAATATACTTTTAAAAAATTCCTTACAGATACATAGTGAACATTGTCTTTTACCTCTCCTTTAAAGTGATCAAATGATTGAAATTCCCATACAGGCCTTTTAGTAGTCTTGTTGCATCATTGAGTTTAGAAGTTGCTGGCTTTGGGAAAATTGCCTCATTTTTAGGACATACTGAGCTGTATAACTGCTTTGCACAGAGTGGGATGATAGTTTAACATCTTATTAAGAAAGGATATCCTGCCCTGAGTGTTAAGACCACAGAGTATTGCTTTGCATATCTCCTAAAACCTTGCACTCAACACGAATCTTTCATTCAAAGTATTCTGAGCTGTTTATAGGGAAGGGATCATGGCTAGAAAGTTCCCCACAAGGATTAGGTTTATTCTACTCACACTAATGTCCTTTCGCTTCATGTGTTGCCAGCCAGGAAAGAAAGGAAGAGAAGCTCCTCCAGGACATGTCTAGATGATCTTTTGCCTTTTCCCACAATGTATGTGCAGGGAGATCAGTCTCATTAGGCCTTTCTCTTAATGTGTACGAGTCATCTGACATCTGGAGAAGTACTCTTCTCATTTTTGTGATACTAGGAGACAGCTACAGTGTTTGGTTGACATGTGCAGGTTGATTTGGGGATGAAGTCCTTGTGAGAAGTGGGATCTAGCTCTGGCAAGCTCTATCAAGCTCCAGAATGGACCTACAATTGGTCAAAGCAAAGCCCATCAGGGAAAAAAAAGTGTGAAAACACACTTAAGAAGGGATAACAAACACTGCTCAACAGCTGAATGAGAGAGAGAAGTGAAGAGAGAGGAGGCAAATGGCCAAGGTTAACCTACCACACATATGTAATTTTTAATGTGATGTGTCAGACCAAATCTTTATGGAGCCCAGCATGATGTTTGCTTTGACACTTGGTGGCACACAGGAGAAGACTATAAGAATGAGGGAATGTGTATGTGACTCTTTCCATGATATTCCCCTAAAATAACAAGGGGTTCAGGCACTGTGTCCAGACTGTTGTACTTAATAATAGGGATCTTTCTTTCATGAATGCATTGAGTCACTTTTTCCTTTTGAAAATCAGAACTTATTTGTGGCGATTAGTTACATAATTTAATTGCTTTGATAACACACATCTTTTGTCTGTTTAAAAGCTGCTGCCTGATATTTTCATTAAAGGAACCTTTGCTTTCTTTGTGCTGTGGGAAACAGTGACTAATAGTTCCCTCCTCTCTGAGACTTATGACCGTACCAATTGCAGCGAGGCCAAAGGGTTCCAGACAGAAGCTGCTTTGTGTCTCTGTTCATTTCCATTGCTTTTTTCTATGCCTTTATCCATATCTTCTGAGAAAGGTGGTCAAGCTGTAGATGTACACTAGATTTATGTGCTAGCATAATTATATTCTTTTGTATTCTGAACTCACTCACTTGTATTTCCTATTATTTACCTTTTTCCTGGTAGTCAAGTTCTGATTGAAAACTAGAATACTAACTCGTGTTCTGAGTTAGACCTCTTCATTGAACTGCTGTGTAGTTCTGGGAACTTGTTGCTATTAATTTTACCAGTTTCTTCTGAAATTCCTTCTTCTAACACTACTTCTGCTAATAGAATCATAGAATCAGTCAGGGTTGGAAGGGACCACAGGGATCATCTATTTCCAACCCCCCTGCCATGGGAAGGGACACCCTACCCTACATCAGGGGTAGGGTTTGTAATGGAAAGCCTGCTAAGACAAAGGAAGTAGTTTCTCATTTCTGCAGAACCTAAAAAATGGGAAACAGAGTTATTCTAATGTGTTTATTCTAAGAATGACAGAGTTTCATCCACAGGTTCCTTCAGCAGTAGTAGAATTAGAAAATTGAAAAGGCTACTGTTCTGAGTGCTCTGAAAATATTTTGGAGAATTTCAAAACTACATTTTGATTCAGCCTTGTAAGATTCTACCTTAAGATAAAGCTTTATGGCAGTTGTAGACAGAATTTGAGGTTTGAAGGTGAACGGTACAAGAATTTTAGTAAGCATCCAAATGCATGTAGTGATGAGGGAAAAGTTCTACAGTCTGAATTGTTTCAAATGCACAGTGGGTGCCACAACGCCTTTATCATTATTTGAAATCTCAAAAGCTATTTTATCAGCTCTGAGGGATGATCCAGTACACAAAAATGGATAAATGGGCATACTGCAAAAGTAGTAAATAACTAATGCTTCCCTCTTGTTCTCACTGAAAGTAATTTTGATTCCATTTGGGTTTAAGCCTGTAAAATTTAGTGGGTTTGTTTGTTAGCATGACTATGATGTGTAACTAACAAAATACTGCTGCTGTTTCTTACTTTCCTAAGGAAGGTTAATATAAGAAGCTCTATCGTTACTGAGTATGTCGGATGTATATGTTAGGTCTTCCATCTGCTTAGAGGCATAGCATAGGGATGGTAGTGAGGTAGAGGAAAAAAATAGGTGAACTTGTGTGTTGTGCTGCCTGAATTCTGTGATACTGATGTGCCAAACACTGCTTGTGGTGTGCAAGTTGTCACTCCAGCATGTTGCAATCAGGCATGTCAGAATAAGACTTGTTATTATCTTCTGCATGTGTTTATTCTGCTGATCTGAAAAAAAATTGTGACAAGAAGGAAATTCAGTGTCATTTATTTTGTTGCTATTGACTGGGGGGAGACAATAAAAGGGAGGGAGCCTTACGTGTTTTACCGGAGGAAGTGCTTGAGGGCTTTTGCTTGTCCCTTTAGTGCATCTCATCTCTTGCACTTGCTTCATTGAATACAGTCCCTTGTAGCTCACTTTTTCAGCTGCTTCAGTGAGTACACACATTGTATGTGATCTCCTATGGCTGCTTCACTGAGTTCCTTTAGTGTGTCCCTTCTGGTAATCTTCCATCCTGCTCTACTCACCCCTTCAGCTCAATAATGTACAGAGGAAGTGATTCTAGCAGTTGTCAGTGACACGTCTTCAATGACACTCTGTGATATTTGCACTTGTTTCATTATGATTCCGTTCCTGCTTTTATGTTCAAGGTAAATATAGGTGTTTTCCCGTTGTCCAGATTAACACCCTACCCATTTGACTGAATTGTCCTCAGCCTCCACAGGAAAGAAAAATAGGAAAAATTCAGAATACTTCAGAAATATTGAAAGAGAAACACTTGATA
Organism: Pogoniulus pusillus; assembly: GCF_015220805.1. NCBI lineage: Eukaryota > Metazoa > Chordata > Aves > Piciformes > Lybiidae > Pogoniulus > Pogoniulus pusillus. The sequence goes on along the minus strand of NC_087289.1, from coordinate 7,651,440 downwards.
AGCTTTTTTCCAAAAGCATTTTATGTGAGCATATGCAATGAAAAGGGCAATTGCATGCACAGTATTTCAAGTAACTATTATTACACTTGTAGAGAGTTGAGATAGTACTTAAAAGATTTCTGATAGTAAATGGTGTTCCAAAACCTGGATAATCATTCAAAGTCTCTTTGCCATGAGGAAAGAACTGTTTTGTATTTCAAAATAGTTTATATACTGTCTGGTATACTAAAATAAACTTGGTAGTAGTGCTTATTACATATTAGTCAATACCTACATTTTCAATGAATGTCTGCTTTGACTTGGTTTCTAATACTTTGCATGTGAATGTATTTTCCTTGCACAATTTATAGCAAAAAAAAAAAAAAAAAAGTAAGACCTGGAAGGAGGTTGTAGCTAGGTGGGGGTTGGTCTCTTCTGCCAGGCAACCAGCAACAGAACAAGAGGACACTGTGACACAGTCTCAAGTTGTGCCGGGGGAAGGTCTAGGCTGGATGTTAGGAGGAAGTTCTTCCCAGAGAGAATGATTGGCATTGGAATGGGCTGCCCAGGGAGGTGGTGGAGTTGCCATCCCTGCAGGTGTTCAAGCAAAGACTGGCTGAGGCACTTAGTGTCATGATGTAGTTGATTGGCTAGGGCTGGATGACCTTGGAGGTCTTTTCCAACCTGGTTGATTCTATAACTCTCGAAACTTAGTTCTCTAGATGGAAATTAATCTGTGAGTTTCTTCCATGTGGAAGGAACAAGAACAATCTGTCTAACCTATGTGCTCCATCCAAATAACACATTTTTCAAATATTAATCATCACAAACTGTGAATGAAAGCCTTTCTATAAAAAAAATTTTGTAAGTTGAATAAGAAATTAATATAAAAGGAATTAATGTGATTCACAAGCAGAGACTCAGAAGTCATCAAAACATTTTAGGAACTAATCACTTGGCTTTGTTTCTTATGATACAAATTTAGGGTTTTTTTTTATCTAACTGAAATACATTTGAAGAAGTTATTCACTGAATTCATCCACTAGGAATATTATTTTTGTTACCTTATATTTATAAATTTACACATACTGTGTGTTTTTTAATGGCCTGGGATGTTAAACTTGATGCTCTTTTTGCTTTGCTGTCTGAATTTCTGTTCTTTGACAAACTTACAGCAGAAGTATGGAAAGAATGTTACTGCACAGAGATTTTGCTTTCCTATCACATTGCATTGAAATCCAAATTCTTACTTGTTTTACAATGTTGTTTGCAAAAAAATAATTCCACAACCCTAAAATTCAGCCCTAGATTTTAAGGCCTTAAGTCAAGCTTTAAATACCCACCACATTTATCAGGATGGATGCTGATATAATCTGTGAAATGTCTTGAACTGAGATCTGATTCTGCTGGTAATTGGAGATTTGGCAAAACTGTGGTGGGAAGCACAGAACCAAAATAATTAATAGCACAAATCTAGGGTTATAAAAAAACCTGGCACAGTAAAAAAACTATCAGTATTTAAAGCATGTTAAAGTTTTAAGCATTCTAGAACTCTTGTGAGTTATTCTTCCAGGTACATAAGTTGTCGTCTAATACTTATTTACCTTTATATTTTCAGTGCAAGGAGATTGTGCTCAGAGGATCTTTAGATAGAAGTAATTTCTTTGAATTAGTTGCACTGATGATTTTAAGAAGCAGATTATTTATAGAGCAAACATGTTGACACACTATCAACCACTAAAGGGAAAAAAAAGACTAATAAGGTTAATTGTCATATGAACCTTCCTCTGTAGTCTGCAATCTGTAGGCTTTGATTGTTTCTCTGGGGGAAACTCTGCCCAGATGGCATTTTCCTCAAGGCCCTGACCCACAAGAGGCCTGTGGAGATGGAGAACAAGGTGCATCTCCACAGACTAATTAATTTACTATTATAGCACCTGTTCCAGAATAGATAGGGCTGGAAAGGAAAACAGTCCCTGGGCACAGTGGTAGGCTCACTGGTAAATGGATTTGAGCTGATTATATTAAGCTGATGCTTTGATCATCTAAAGGCGTTAAAATGGAAATATGTTTTTGCTGGCTGTTGGCCTCCATGTGAGTGCAGTTTGTATTATAAGTGAGCAGTAAGGAAAAAGCTGTTTGGGGCTCAAGCAAAAATAGCTTTTTTTTAAGGAGCACACAGAAAAAAAGTGCACTCCCCTGCATTTCAAATTCAGGAATATTAGCACACAAAATCATTTTCACTTGAAGCATTTCCTTGGATTTTTCAGCTTTTTTTTTTTGTGCTCTACTAAGCCACCAGTCTGAAACCCTAAAAACCCACCCATTTTCTGCCATCCATCAGGTGCCAATACATATGGGGCTTCCCCCCCCCCCCCTTGATTAAAGCACATTTTGGGTCTTCAGGGAATTGAATCATATTTGTAGGAAGCAGAAGTAACCTCTCCAGTAGAATCTTGGCAAACTGCACAATTAAACGCTGATCGAATGGTAACAGGCAATAGCAAATCCTTGTGTAAACATTGCTGGGCAGTAAGTGGATTTACAATGTGTTAATCTGTACTCACTTTCACTTTATTGCCATTTGGATTCCCAGAAGGATTAGCTGTAATTTTATTGGCCCTGTGAGGCTGTGCTGTTATTTCCCCTTTCAAATCACCTCAGTGATTTTTTTTTTTTTTCAAATAGTTATTATTTTATATATTTAACAAGCACAGATCCTATGAGCTGCAAGGTAAAATTAATTGACCCTTGCCATTGTAAGATTAAAAATGTGTGTAATTAAGATCCTGTTAAGGCTTTCTGTAAGGCAGCTGCAAAATGACAAGCCAAGTAGCATATGTAGTATTAATGCACAAGCAAAGGCATTCTCTCCATGAAAGTTATGAAAATGTTTCCCAAAGCTATCTTATTTTCAAAGAAAATTTGCATGATGACTGTATCATAAGTAAATTTATCATTAAAATGATGACAACATCAAGCAACCTGTTTGCTAAGCAGCAGCAGCTGAAGAGGGTTCTAGATGTTTGCACTATTTATTTGAAGAGCAGAGCACTCAGACCCTGATGGCTGCAACTTGTGTTCTGCAGCTTCTTTGAGAAAAATCATCTCCTAAAGCAGTTTGTGGAAGTGTGTTGACATTGTTTGCAGCAAACAGCAGGAAGAAATTGTAAAGCAGTAATAAAAAAGATGTCATAGAATCAACCAGGTTGGAAGAGATCTCCAAGGTCATCCAGTCCAACCTAGCACCCAGCCCTAGCCAATCAACTAGACCACGGCACTAAGGGCCTCATCCAGGCTTTTCTTCAACATCTCCAGAGACTGCAACTCCACCATCTCGCTGGGCAGCCCATCCCAATGCCAATCACTCTCACTGCCAACAACTTCCTCCTAACATCCAGCCCATACGTCCCTTGGCACAACTCAAGACTGTGTCCCCTTGTTCTATTGCTGGTTGCCTGGGAGAAGAGACCAACCCCCACCTGTCTGCAACCTCCCTTCAGGTAGTTGTAGACAGCAATGAGGTCAGCCCTGAGCCTCCTCTTTTCCAGTCTGCACAACCCCAGCTCCCTCAGCCTCTCCTCATAGGGTTTGTGTTCCAGGCCCCTCACCTGCTTTGTCACCCTTCTCTGGACACGTTCCAGTGTCTCAACATCTGTCTTGAATTGAGGAGCCCTGAACTGGACAAATGGACAAATGTCGATAGCTAAAATTTCAGCACTTCTTAACACTGAGTCAGTAAAGTCAGGCAAAAAGCTCATTAACACTTCCAAAGGAGAAAAATCTTGCCTTTGTTGTACTGGGTGGTGGGATGAACTAGATGGCTCATGTAAGTGAAAGAAGTCTATCTGGAGGGGTATGACTGCTTCACCAGCAGACTGAGTTCTAGTGGCAGTACATTGCTGTAGTGCAGTTAACTTTCTAGTTAGTGCTGGGGCTCTGCATCTTGGTTTTAAATTCTGCACTGAACTGTGTTAAAAATGGTATGCTGGACTCGATGAAAACCAAACAGAAAGGTTAGCATAGATTAATTAAAACTGAAGGCTGAAAATTTGGATTAATCTTAGTATTTCCTTTATGCAGACTTAATGATTCCAATTAAGATACTTGAATGAATGGCAAAGCTTCCTTGAGAGGAAAAGACCTATGTTTTGCAAGATGATAGGATAATTGAAAAATTAGCTTAAATGCCTTAAAAGAAAAAACAAATAGTGATAGGATATTATTAGTAACTTTTTCCTTAAAAACAAAACAAAAAAAACACCCAAACACACACCCCCTACCCCCCCCCCCCCTCGAAGCAAAAAGAAAATTTTTTTCTGAAGTCTACAAAACTTAAAGTGTACCTAGAAAAAGAGCTTGGGAAAGAGAACAAACAAAATGAGGAGAATTCCCAAGGCAAAGACTGAGCAAATAAAGAAACACCTGGTGAAAGCAGTGCATCTGTTTGTAGACTGGGATTTTCTGAATCACTTTAACCTGCTGCACTTTTGAAATCAGCAGGTACTAGCCCATTAGTGCTCATTTTAAAACATATATATATATAAAAATCATAGAATCAGTCAGGGCTGGAGGGACCACCAGGTTCATCTAGTTCCAACCCCCCTGCCATGGGCAGCAAGAAAGAGAGAGAGAAGAGAATATATAGAAATATATTTTTATATATTCTATTTACATCATCTGATTATAAAAAGGAGTAATAGGTACCTGAGAGCAAAGCACTTGTTGTGAAGATTTCCAGTGGTTGTTTTAAAGGTGCTGAAGCAAAATGTCATTTAAAAAATGTCAGTTAAATTTACTCAAAGCTTTCTGTGATGTTTGTAGCCTTTTGTGCCATTATGCAGGGAGCAAGAAAATCCTTTCAAAGTAGCCAACTATATACTTAATTAGCACTTTTTTCATGTCGTATGGTGTGAAGGACTCTTAGTACAGAAGAAGTAACTATTCTGAAAGTGATGGTGAACAAGGAAGCTGGGCATGTGGAAGGTATTTATCTATAATGCTTTGTTTCAGAAACCTGGCTGGTGTTTGTTTTCAGTTACATGTGCACTGAGCAAGAATAAAGCACAGGAACAGTATGTGTAGACACTGCATCTCCGCAGCTAGTGTCTCTATGTTAATTTTGAATGAGTGACTCTCAGTCACCTCAGCTGTAAACAGAGATGGGAATATTTTAAAGTTCAAATTGACCAGTATAAGGTTTCCTAATTTTTAAATCAGCAGGTATTTGCTGAATTACACCAGATTCTTCTTCCCTTTCACAATACTTGAAGTGGTCTTTGAAAATTGATACTCAGGAGGCTGTTTGCGGTTTTCTCTTAACACAATTATACTGACTAGCAAACTTTATTAAAACTGGGTTAATATTCAACACATTCTATGCCTTGCACATTTCAAAACACACAGTACTGGCTCTGATTTATGTACCAGATGAACAGTATTATAACAACAGTGATAAGCTGGTAAGAGACCTGGAACACAAACCCCATGAGGAGAGGCTGAGGGAGCTGGGGTTGTGCAGCCTGGAAAAGAGGAGGCTCAGGGCTGACCTCATTTCTGTCTACAAATACCTGAAAGGAGGCTGTAGCCAGGTGGGGTTGGTCTCTTCTGCCAGGCAACCAGCAACAGAACAAGGGGACACAGTCTTGAGTTGTGCCAAGGGACGTATGGGCTGGATGTTAGGAGGAAGTTGTTGCCAGAGAGTGATTGGCATTGGAATGGGCTGCCCAGGGAGGTGGTGAAGTTGCAGTCTCTGGAGGTGTTGGAGAGAAGCCTGGATGAGGCCCTTAGTGCCATGGTGTAGTTGATTGGCTAGGGTTGGGTGCTAGGTTGGACTGGATGATCTTGGAGGTCTCTTCCAACCTGGTTGATTCTATGATTTTCTTGTTACTGTGGTTTGATATTTATCAACAATTACCTTCACTGCAATTAATTTACACTGACTAAAAGAATCTTCAAAACGCAGGAATTTTGTAAACTTTTTTCGTGTTGGTTTTGTTTGTTTGTTTAATATGATCTTGTGGCTGTGTAATGGTCAGCCTATTTGAGTTGAGTGGCTAGAAACGGAAATGTCGACTGAGCAGAGGCAGTGTGAATCATCAGCCCAACGACCTTGTCAATTGAGGGACAATACCTGTCTGGTTACTTTGCTGGCTATCAATGTAGCTTGCTACCATGTGAATTACAGAACTATCTTGGCCCCTTATAGTGCTGAATACTATATGAAAAGCTGAAAAAGTATCAGAAAGCTATTCAAGAAAAGGATTTTTGTCAGTGTTAGAATGGAAGAGAAAAGCATCTGGACAAAGAGGAGTGTAGCACATACCTGTTTGTGCCGTTCAAGTACAATCAACCAAATTGTGCTGAGGAGGAAGAAGTATCATGCTCTTGTCTACAGCTACCTGAAGGGAGCCTGTAGCTAGGTGGGGGTCAGTCTCTCAGGCAACCAGCAACAGAACAAGGGGACACAGTCTCAACTTGTCCCAGGGGAGGTATAGGCTGGATGTTAGGAGGAAGTTCTTGACAGGGAGAGTGAATGGCATTGGAATGGGCTGCCCAGAGGGGTGGTGGAGTCGCCATCCCTGCAGTTGTTCAAGCAAAGACTGGATGAGACTCTTAGTGCCATGGTCTATGTGATTGGCTAGGGCTGGATGCTAGGTTGGACTGGATGACCTTGGAGGTCTTTTCCAACCTGATTGATTCTATGATGGCATAGAGAGAATGCTGTATCTTTTCTAGGTGAAGGTGGACACAAATACTATCTATAAAGTGCTACCACTTAGAAGTTTTATTTTCAAGCAATAGGTTGTTGGTGTCAGTCCAGTTCTGCTTGGTGAGGATTGTATAAAAGTATATTTTCTTCTCTGAAACAACGACAACCAAGACAGTTGGGTTTTATATAGTTCTATTAAGAATTTAGTGAGCATCAAACAAAAAAATATCTTCTGAGAAGTATGAGCTATGGGAATTACATTAATCTCCTGAACTGGAACTGTAGAGGCTTAGAAAGCTTAAATCAAGGGCATCCAAATTTTGCCCAACTGAGGGCTGTGTTGGCATCTTGTCTGGAGCTTGAGGGTTGAATCTCATTGAGCATTGCTGGCCTCCACTTCAGTGTGGAGCTGCAGCTAATGAAGATAAACTCAAAACTAGGGAGTAAAATGTTGCTGCTACCTGCACTAGAGTTTGGGATTTTTTTGTATTACAATGAGTTTGTATACATCAGAAAGCACTGTTATTCTTCTTTTCATCCATCAATAGTTTATGTGTATGCTGATTTCAGGATGTAATATCTCTGCATCTAAGATGCAAGCTGTTTTCTTTCTGTCTATTGTGTCAACAGCAGTGATAAAATCTCTGCATGCAAAAATGAGGTGATTTAATCTAAGCTGCACCAGTTATTTCACTTGTAAAACCCACTTGGATTGTGAAAATTTGTTTTTTAGTGACAAGTTCTGACAAGAGATAAAATATCATATAATAAGTAACCAATAGCAAATTAACAGATGTATTTCCTTTAACTTCAGACATTGCTTTTAATAGATTTTCTTTTCTTTCTTGCAGAAAACTTGTAACTGTAGTATCATACAAGTTCATCTTGCAATCACAGTATATTAGTGCATATACTGAACTCCAGGTCTTCTATACTGAAGCTGAGAGTTCACAAGGAAGTATTTGTTTCAACAGAAGTATAATTTTCTTCCATATGATAATTTTCCTGCCATTCCACATTCATTTTTTGAAAACTATAAATCCATAATTTGAATAATGTCTAAAGCATTCCCTACTCAAGACTTCAGACCTTAGGATAAGAGGAGTTTCTTATTGTCATCTCCACTGTAACCTTAGCACATTTATTTGTGGGGGTTGTTTTGATACCTTAGGCAAGAATTTGTAACTCTAAAGCTTTTAGAGCTTCCATTAATTTGTTTTCATTCTACATACACGTTTCACTTGTGGTATGCACACTGATAGACACAGTATCTTGATGACACATAGAATGGTTTGGGTTGGAAAGGACCTTCAAGGCCATCTAGTTCCAACTTCCTGCTATGGGCAGGGACACCTTCCACTGCAACAGATTGCTCAAGACCTCATCTAACCCAGCCTTGAACCCCTCCTGGGAGGAGACACCTGTTGAATAGGTTAATAAATAACTCTTTCTTTCTTGGGATAGTGATTTAGATTCTTCAGGGCTCCAAGAATTTCTATGCAGAAAATTGGGATTTGTGTTCTGGTCAAATATATATGGGTGTTCAATCATTTCACTGCTCTGCCTCTTGAATTTGTTATTGCTCATTTCCAGTGATAAAATATTTTCCTTATATTTTATGCATTATATGAAAAACACACTTACAACAGGTGTTACACAGAGTCTTAGTGCTAAACACATCAGGCAACAGAGACAGATTCATTAAAGCACCCCCACTTTTCATTTCCATGAAATTTTCCTTGGCAGGTGAAGAGCCAAGGAGGTGCATATCAAGGAGCCGTTTAAGATAAAAGGATGATTTGAATGAATGGGTGGGGAAATATTTAGGTAATTTCAAATAGAAGAAAGCTGCTTTATGTGCAGGTGGATTGCAGAAGGTTTCCCTCTTCTGAAGCCCATCTGGGAAGTTAGTTTAGCTCTATTGATGTTTAAGACGACTCCTTTTATCACAGCCACATGCCAAGACAATAAGCAATTGAACTGTGTGTTTTGTCTGTTTTAAAAGGTGTAATCTCCTTCTAAAGTGTAGTGAGATACTTAGCAGGATTTTTCCTAATCTATCTGTCATCTCACCATGTAGGCAAGGTTCCAAGCCTAGACTTCAGTAACTATCATCTCTTTTTTTGACAAACACCTGTTCCTGATGTACAAATGGGTATCTGCTGAGATGCAAAATGATATCATTTTAATGGGAGAAGAATAATTAGGAATCTTTTTTGAAGTTCCACCTGTTCAAAGCACTGGTTTGTTAATTTCTACATTAGGTATAACACAGGCACACGTTTAGCAATTATGGTTGTATAGGCATTGCTTTTCTGTAATATTTTAACCTAAAAATGAAATTATTTGTAATTTCTTAAAAACCCTCAGAAATCTGGAAATTAAAGGGAAGAAAATCTAGACATAGGTTACAAATTGTGCACTATCACTAAGACAGCCATTGGAAGATTAAATATTGTATTTTAAAATAAGAGAAGTCTGTTCCATTGTTTCAAATTTGAAATGTGAAAACAGATAAAAAGGTAACTTTTTCTTTTTTCTTTGTTTTTTTTTTTGAGATGAAGCTATTTTATTTACAAGTTTTAAATATATCTACTTCATAAAAATCCTTCAGAAGAAAAGCAAATACTGTAGACTTTTGAAATTATTTGGTAAACAAAGCTTTTCATGGCCCATTTTTAAGAATAGAAGTCATAACTAAAGCATTTAAATGTATTTTGAACATGGATCCTTCATTCATTAATTTCATAGCTTAAAATATAGAGAATTCTGCACTTGGTTTAGGTTGGACTGGATGATCTTGGAGGTCTCTTCCAATGTGATTGATTCTATGATAATGAATGGGATCAGAAATTCTGTTCATTTGCTCCTTCTAATTTGCTATATTATAAGAGAAAAACTGACAAGTCTGATTTAACCTTGCAAAGCTTTATCTATTAAGGAAATCTTCCTCAACTAGTTTCTGCTCACAGCCTATGATGTTTCATGGTTTGTTTGAAAGCTGAAACAGACACTTTTAAACTCTACATACTTTTAAACTCTGAAGTATAGAGGGAAATAAAATATTAAGAATTAGCTTGGACTGAGTTATTAGGTTGGAGGAGGCTGAGCATGGGCATAGTCATCTACACAGGAAGACTTTAGATAACTATGGGGGAAATAACAAAAAAAAATTAAAAATCAAAAAGTTAAAAGTTTCTTTTAAGAATTACTTTTTTTCCATTTCCTAAGAGTTTTTTTTTTAGACATTTGTCAAGCGTTGTATTTTAAAAGAAAAAAAAATTCTCTCCACTTGGTACTCTAAAGACATTCTTCAGACATACTTTTTGGTCTGTGTGTTCTTCCACTTTATTACTCTTATTTTTTTTCCTAAAAGTTATAATCATTAAAATGTATTTATGTCAAATTAGTGAACCATACCTAAACTGACTACTTGCTGTTTCTTACTTTGCATATCTGTCACTCATGTTGCCACAGCAAGCTAATAGTTACAAGAGCAGATCACAGAATCACAGAATTAACCAGGTTGGAAAAGACCTTTGAGATCATCAATTCCAATCTATTACTTAACCCTTGGAATTAATAAGCCATGGCACTAAGTGCCTCATCCAGCCTCCTTTTGAACACCTCCAGGGATGGTGACTCCACCACCTCCCCAGGCAGCCCGTTTCAGTTGCAATCACTCTTTCTGTGAAGGACTTCTTCCTAACATCCAGCCTAAACCTGTCCTGGCACAGTTTGAGACTGTCCTCCTGTTCTGTCACTGGGTGCCTGGGAGAAAAGACCAACCCCCACGTGGCTACAACCTCCTTTCAGGTAGTTGTAGACAGGAATGAGGTCACCCCTGAGCCTCCTCTTCTCCAGGCTGCACAACCCTAGCTCCCTCAGCTGCTCCTCATAGGACTGTGCTCCAGCCCCCTCGCTAGTCTCAGTGCCCTTCTCTGGACACGCTCATGCAACAGTGGCAAAGTCTATCATAAGACTTGATTTTATGTAGGATAGGAATAGGAACATTATTGAAGGGGGGGACAAAGCATTATCTCCGTCTTTCCTTCACACTTTGAACTCTTAGTTATTTACTGTAGGGTTATTGTATTGAAATAAGAAATAGAGTTAAATCTTGCCCTGGAAAGAGAAATACTAAACTGATAAATTTAAGATTAAAAAATCAAAATGAACTTAGGTAACAGATTCAGTTACACAAATGTTTTAGCAGATTCATCTTTTTACTGAGTTTACTAATTTTTTTTTGGTCAAAATTACTGAAATACTTTAACAACCTATATTAAAATATTTTTGTGTGTTTTTCACTGTGATATTACTATATTACCTAGAAATTTTTATTTAGTACATTTTTAAAATCTCAAAACCAAAGCCAAATGTATGGTATGTGACTGAATAGTAACATTTTATTTTCACAGGACTGTAAAAATAACAGGGGGGGGGGGAAATGTTTCCAGAAAGCAGGAAAAGCAGTTATTTGTCCAGCCCATGATGAAAGTAACAGAGTAGATTGAAATTACTGAATCAATGAATAAAATTTGGAAACTATTATAACATGTTCTATACTTACATGCAGAAAAGGCCAGGAGGATGGGGGCACTTATTATTTTTCATGTGTCTGTATTCTTGGGCTGATGCTATTCTACCTGTTATAAGCTTTCAGTTAAAAGTGAATTTCTGGGGTGGTTTTTTTCCTGTTGTAGTGATACAGATGTCACAGTGCAGACAGACACCCTGTCATGTTGAATTTAGTCTTGCGGAAAGGTGTCTCCAGACAAACAATAACAGCAGCAGAAGTGGGACTGCCATGTTCCTACATCGCATTCTCTACAATGAGCACTTTCACAGTCTAGTTGCAATCATTTACAGTCAAACCTAATTAAACACAGGCACGTTTTTCTTTCTGCTAAAAGCAAACAACCCATGTATAATGGTTATATTGTTAACTTTAATAAAAAGCTACAAACTGTGAAGGATGAGATTCCAAGAGCAAGGTTAAGCCTGTGATGTATATACACAGAGTTTTGGATTCAGTGAGTTGTTTAACAGTTCAGCTAGTCAGAAAATAAAGAAACAATGTCTTTTCCCCATTTTTTCACTTAGATAATTCAATGAATGATGCTTTACTTCCTAAAGACATCTTCCTTATGTGTTTAAACTGAGTACATATGTACCTTAAAGTGTGTCTGTATACAGAATTTAGTGGAAATGAAGGGATTCTGTTGTAACATTAACCTTTTCTGTCTGAAGAGATGAAGAAAAGTTTCATAAACTGTAGAAGCAGATAGCTTCAAATGAGATAAAATATTTCTGAAAGTGGAATCTTAAACAATTAAATTTTAAAGTTTTGTATGGTAAAGGCAAGATTTAAACATGAAACAAAATATCATTGAGAAAACTTGAATTTGGCACTTATTGATCACAGCCATATATTCTTGTGTAAGGCTTCATGAAATGAGTAAGTGGATGAAGAGTTTGAGATTAAGATAGCCAGTTAAAATACTGAGTGAGTGGTGGCTTGGTTGTCTTCCCGTGTCATAATGTGTTCTGTGCTTTCTTCTCCGCTTAGTTCTCATCATTCTGTTGGATGCTCTGTACAGGATGAATTTTCAACACCATGTTTCCTCCTGACTTCTTTTCTCATTGCTGAAAATCAGCTCAGATATACTGATGCTCGGAGAGATGCTCATTCAGGGGAGTATCTCTTCTTGCTGTGCTCCTTTGTGCAGAAATTCTGCAAAGTACCTTTCTCATTGGACATTTGTGAAACTAGTTTGAGTGTAATTATAGGCTGTCCAGGGAGGTGATTGAGTCACTGACCCTGGATGTGTTTAAAAGTTGTTTGGATGTGGTGCTTAGAGAGTAGGGTTTAGGGTGAACCTTATAGAGTAGGGATGTTGGTTGGTCTCGGTGATCCTGAGAGTCTTTTCCAACCAGAATATTTCAGTGATAATAACTAAGGGAAATTTTACATTTAACTGAAGTTATTTCCTTTATTTCTTGTAAGTCATGATAAGTTTGGAACCTGAAATGACTGGTGGAAGTAATCTTCCATTTAAGTGATCCCATACACATATATATTGTTGAACGCAATATCCCCTTTATTTCCTTTTTGTAGGCATAGAGATTCACTTTTTCTAACCCTTCTGCTTGCATCTTACTTTCTAAACCCTTGAACTGTCCCTTTTTGTCACTAAATCAGACATGCAGTAGAATGTGCCAACCTCAAGCATGTGTAATTCCAGGCATGTAACTTAGTGATTCCTGTAAACAATGAAGTGACTCCCTATGTTTCTGTCTTTGTTTCCTTCTCTGACCTTTTTCACTCTGTCATGTCATAAGACCAGTTAAGGCAGTCTTCACTTTGTAAGCCCTGTAAATATGCAAGGCTCAGTTGCAATAATGCATTCTGTTAGACTGCAGTTGCTCTAAATACATGTTCTTGAGACAGTTTTCAGAAGTGTGATGATCAGGAAGCTTACAATGGCTAATAAATGCTGGAACTTAGTTATCAGAAACCTGAAACCTGTTAAAAGAATTATCAGTAATTTTTTTTTATATCAGTGTCTGAAGGTCTAGCTATTGGTCCAGACCCTTTTTATTATAACATGAGTTACAAATACAGAAGAAAAAGACAGACCCTGACCTGAAGAACTTGTAGTCAAAGTAGAATCATGAACAGAGAGAGAATGAAGGTGTCAGAAGTCTTTCATTAGAGTGATTGAGAAAAACGACGCATTTGGGGAGGTGTCAAAGGGGAGGCATTAAGGGATATTACAGATACCAGTTGGAGTTAGAAGAATGGTTTAAGGTAGGAAGAAAAAGGCAACCTTGAACTTATTTCTGAGAAAAGCTTTTATAGCAAACCCCTGAGTACTATGAAATTCAGTGGACACTGAGTCTATGCAGTTGAACTAAGGACACTTTCTTTCAAAAGAGTCATCTGCTCATTATTCTTTGCTGAATTGTTTTTGAGACCAAGATTTCATAGTGGGTGAAAATTATCATTTTTTTCCCCTGCCACACCAAAATATGAATATATACGTGCTTTCAGTTAGCTCAAATCTTCTATTCAGAATTGTATATGTAGTATAGATGCCTGGTGTGGATGGTAGTAAACCCCAATTCAGATTTTGTGCAGTTTTCATATTGATTCAAGAAAGGCATTCTTTGTAACCTTGTGGCTTGCTGTGTGGCACTGGCCTTTGATGACATGTCAGAGACAGGTGAAAAGGGATAGATACTGTCAACTGATGACTGGAGAGAGCCTAGCTGCCTTCTTTTTTTTTTCTTTAGAGTTACACAATTCACTTCATCCAAAAGGCATATGTAAATATTAAACCCTCACAAACACTTGGGAAATTCTCATGTTGTTAAATTGTGCTCATTCTGGCTGTTATCTTAAATCGTGTTGGTACTTATTGTGTTTGTCTTGTGGGAAACTGGAGAAAGACTCTCATGAATGTTTACATGCTCCTCCTCGCTTTCTTTGCAGCTAGTTTCTTCTTCTCTTGCTAGCACCCCACTCTTCCTCGCCATCTGGACAGACACAGAGAACACACAGTTCACCTGAATGTTTTACGCTGTTGCTTTCTTACAGTGAACCAGACTGATAGGGGGAATAATAGGAAGAAACCACCTAAAAATATTATAAAGTATTTTATTAATTCTTTGCTGTTGATCAGCACTTAACATTGCTTTTTGTAGGTCTTATTGTTCATAGACATTTTGTAGATCTGAGTTTAACTGATGGTACTGTGAATAAAAATGTTCACTACTTCTAGCAGGTAACAAAGGGAACATGAACATTTTGTTAGAAATTTTCTTTAACCATTTTGTTACTCACTATACCTTTGGCTTTCTTCCACGTATATGCTGCTCTCTGGGGATTGAGAGAGAAGGTTGCAATTGCTTTCTCCTATCCACACTCATGCAACCTTGTTTCATGGGTCACAGATTTGTTAATCTGGGTCTGACAGGTCAAAAGGAACAAAGAGCAGCTGTTTGTTCTGGGATTTAAGCAGGCTACCTGCTTTAAACTGAAAAAAACTATTCCAGAAAACTTTGTTTCTGCATCCTTTATAAAAGCCATGTAGAAAAAAAAGTGGCAGTGCAAATGAATATTGTAGATTATTACACATGATTAGATGTAGATTATTATATATGACAATAGCTGGTTGATTCCCTCCCTCTCCTCTTTTTCCACACCCCCCCCCCCGCCCCAACACAAAACTGGAATTTCAGCAAAAGAAAAATATATGGTAGAAAAGATCAGTCTTCTTCTTTCTGCAGAAATTATTAAAAAGCTGTCAGCAATTTTTATTTTTTCAGTTTTTAATTTTTTTGCCTATTTTTTTTGTTTCTAGAAGCATGAAGAAAATAATTTATCCAGTTACTGCTTACGGTTGCGTATTATTTAACAGTGGGGGAAAATGGGCTGCAGAGAGACACTTAGGGAGGAACCTATGCTAGCTGCATGATTCAGTAAGGTCAAAGAGCAGGAGAAGGCCTCCAGCAGAGAGGCCACCAGTGGTGTGAAGTGTGAGGGAGTCCAGAAGGAAGTCCCCCTTTCGCAGAGATAGGTTGCACTGCTGGTGATAATCTTTCAGAAATCCATCACAGAAGTTATGCTCAAGTGAACTTTTGTCAAAGAAAGAAAGAAATGTGAAAAACATCTTAGATATTATCTCTATTCTGCTGTGGAAAGACCAGGGGGTATTCCCAGCTTTTGACAGCTCCAGTCAGCCAGGTCTGGAGCCTTTAGTTTTGTAACTCAGGAAAAAGACTAACTTCAGACAGTGTAATGCCTGCAAATGCACAGAGAAAACAAAGTGAAGTGACACGTTGTTCTGATTTGTATCCAGTGAGTACTGTATCTCTTGTTTTCTATCCAAACTGAACCATTACTTCACCAATGATAATTCTTCTTAACTTGAGATGGAGTACTAACTGAATAAAATTCAGAGACTTAGCTCTGTATTAGAAGAAAAATGCAATAAAGCAGGGCCTTAACTTGCTTCATTTGATTCAGTTTCTGATACATTCACTGCAGTAGCATTAATTCTTAGCAGGATCAAAAAGCATTTTAGAACTGAAGCTGTGGAAGAGTTTTCCTACTACAGAAGCTTGCTTGACTGAACCAGTTAAAATTATTCAGCATGTGGGTTTCTATCTGTTACAAACTGACAGGTATCTTTATTACCAGAACAGGCTAAATGTTTCCTACAAGTCAAAAGTATGAAAACTACCCGGGTTTTTGGTAAACACTGTCAAAAAATAATTACACATCATATTGTGTGGTATGGTGGTTGAACACCTCTGTTTATTGGGATCATATCAAATGATTTGAAGGAATGAATGAATCTGATTTTTAAAACTTTCTGGAATAGAATTGTGAATCCAATCACTCCTGCTTTGCAGATTGCAGGGTGGTATGTGAAATACTTATTCAGCTTCAGTTTTTCCAAGTATCCAGTAGAACTGTGCATTCCTTTTAGCCTGATTATTTGAACATTCATGAGACAAAATACCCCAGATTGTGATGTTTAACAACTTTTTCCACATCTCTATTGCATTGAAGTAGTGGATCAAGCTAGAGAATCTACATCTAAACCTCTCCAGTTCTGAAACGCAAACCTGGGACAACTAAAATTGTCATTGAATTTCCTCCTAGATTTTTGGGCATCCCTAATTTACATGTACTGTATCAGTGTAGATCTATCAATCTACTTCTAAATGAACTTTTTTTTACTCCCAGAAGCATTTGGGCTATTATACTACTCCAGGCATGGCAGTATGTATTTCGAATGCTTGTGAGATGGTGATGATAATAATAATAATAATAATAATAATATTGAACTCATCTTTACATGTAAGATGAAACAAGGTTATAAAGATCACAGAAACACAGAATGTTGAGAGTTGGAAGGGACCTCACAGAATCACAGAAACATCCAGGTTGGAAAAGACCCTCAGGATCACCAAGTCCAGCCTATAATCCTACTCTACATGATTCACCTTAAGTCATATTCCTAAGCACCGCATCCAAATGACCTTTAAATACATTCAGGGTGGGTGACTCCACCACCTCCCTTGGCAGCTCATTCCAGTGCCTGATTACTCTTGTCATGAAAAACTATTTCCTAATAACCAGTCTATACCTATCCAGTCTCACCTTGAAGCCATGTCCTGTCTCCAACTACCTGTGAGAAGAGCCCAGCTCCAGCCTCTCCACAATGTCCCTTCATGTAGTTGTAGACAGCAATGAGGTCTCCCCTCAGCCTCCTCAAACTAAACAGTCTAAACTCCCTCAGTTGCTACTCATAAAATGTGTTCTCTAGGCCCTTCACCAGCTTCCTTGCCCTGAACCTTCTCCAGCACCTCCACATGTCTCTTGTACTGTGGTGCCTCGAAAGATCATCTAGTCCAACCCCCCTGCCAGAGCAGGATCACCTAGAGCAGATCACACAGAAATGCATTGAAGCAGGTCTTGAATATCTTCTGAGAGGGAGACCCAAAGATGCGGTAAGATATGGCAGATTTTAGTCATGGTATTGTGGGAAATGGTTCCAGGTTAAACAAAACAAAGCAAAGCAAATCCTCTAAAGCTAGAGAAATAATCATTAACTCTTTTGTGATACAGGATTTCTTTGGTTCAGAAGATATCATCTATTATCCATGCCTTAGGGTTTAGAGAGGGCAGAAATACACATGGTACTTGCTCTGCCACCTTAAACTTTGACTGAGGGAGGCAAGGGAAATGCTTAGAGCAGAGTCATGGGGGGGCAAGATTTTAAATAAAAATTGCATTGCAACACAATGCAACTCTTCAGGAGTATGTATCCTGTACAATACAATCCCTGTCCCTGAAATCTTCAAGGTGACCTCCCACTTGTGTTGAAAAAAACTCTTTAGGAGGGACCACCCGGCTGGGAACTGGAGCTGTAAGTGTTGTCTTGTAGGTCTAGTAGAGTTCAGGAATGTCCTTGTTTAGATTGCTTTGTATTTTTTGTTTTAATTGTTCTCTCTGTTCTGAATGGGAAAAAAATGAATAATAATAGAGCTGTGTGAGATTGAAATATATGAATCCATAATAATTTCCCTCGGCTTTCAGGAAAGCTAAAGAGTAAATATCAGACTGCTTGGAATTAGTGATCTCTAAGTCTTCTGTCTCTTCTGACCCTTTTTCATTCTAGCCTTACATTGTAGGTGCCACATCACTACAAAGCAGCATTTAAAGTGATCTGAGAGCTATTGTGGTGGTTTTGGGTCATCAGCCAGAAAGAGCTACTTTTAGGCCAGCAATTGTTCATTCTCCCTTTCTGTCTCCTAATTTGCTTTCATTTTTGCACATACTTTTGTGTCTTTCGTACAGTAGGTTGGCTGAAGTTTTATAGCTAGATATCTTCTCATTTGCTCTGTTCCAAGCCTAAACAAAAATTAAGAACAGGGCACCAAACACAAATAAATCAACTCTGCTGTGAAAGTAACCCAGGAAAACTTTTGTCACCTATTTAGGTTATAATAGGAACTAATATTTTAATCTCGTTAATGATAAGCCTTCTATAGGGCTTTGTGGTAATTTTTATGTGGATAAGTTAAAAACAAAGGTGAAGAACCTAAGACTAAACATTCCCTGCAGTCACACTAATGACAGACTCCCTCTCATGGTTTGTAGCGGTTTGGGAGCACAAAAGACAAAACAGGCAAATATGCCTGTTGAAATCTAAGCTCTCTTCTGAAAATGTGTCAGCATTGGCATCTCCTCAATTTAAAAACTATGCATTCTACTGTATTTTCTGCATTTAAAGTCAGATTCTTTTCCCTCCTGCCTTCAATGCAGTCAGCATCTCTCAAATTTTTTTTTCCAATAATATTGCAGTACTTCTGTGCTCATTTTAAAGATAGATGGATTTTTTTTTTCCTCATAAAGAAGAACATTGTGGGGTAAAAAAACCCACTGGATGTGATTTCAAAAAATGTCAAAATATGTCAAACGAGGAAACCACTCAAGGGTTTCATTAACTGAAGCTTTGGTGATAAGTGTCATCTTGTCAAAGACCCACCCATCTCTCCCAATACATTACCAAATGTACTAATTTCCTTGCTGAGCTTGATGTTTATTGTATAGCTGAAATTGAAAATGGTCGGTAATGGAGTGAGCTTCAATCCAAGACCAATTCTGAATCTAAATTACTTGCTTCATTCAATAGCATTGACAGAAGAGAGCTTTGTGCACCTTGTACCTAATCAACCCTTACTGTGACCCTAAATTCAGCAGTCTTCAGAGATTAATAATAAAATCCTCAGTTCAAACAAGTATTTGCCCTGAACAAGTTGCCCATTTCTTATGCTGAAAATGAAAGAATGTGACATTTTCTTAAAGATCTGCATGTCATAGACCTTCACTAATTTTTGATCTTTGACCTATGGAGACACTTCTGTGATCAGAAAACTCATGCAGACCCGAGATACGTGTTCTTAAAGAAAACATTTATTTATTCTTTCAAATGAATCATTTTAGTTTTGTTCTGTTTTAAACTAGAAATCAAATTCTATCATTTACATGTGTGAAATAAAGGCCAGAGGGTACTTTTGTCCAAAACTGAGTCTGTCTCCCTAGAAGGACAAACAATTTAAAGTGAGACATTAAGAAAGGGAAAAGCAATTCAACTTTATTTCTTTTACAGATTATAAGCCCCTTTCAAGCTCATGATTTGCACAGTTTCAAAAGTTTTTTGCATGTTACGAAAATGTGAGAACTGTTGTATCTTGGGCTTCTCTTTATCCCACAGATGGTACAGGCCATTGTACAGGGTACTTGGCTGCTAATTTGGAATCTGAATCTAAATGTTTTGAGACAAAGGGGAAAAGTTGTCTCTACTGAAACAAACAGGAAAAAAGTCCTAACTGGAGAAGGAAAATAGTGATCCAAACTGATGGGGCAGAATGAAATTGCCTTTTGTTTAACAACATCCAATTTCAGTGCAGGAGACCATGACATGGTCTTTAGGAGTAGGAAAGTGCAGGCTGCCGGCAGTGTAGGAAGTAGACGCGTTAGGTGACATCTGAGTGTATGATGATGGGGATAGGTGGATGATGAGGCACAGCGAAGCTCCCTGGTTTCCTTCAGTAGAGGGCAGTGGTGAGGTACGAGACGTAGTCGCTACTCATCTGCTAACTCAGTGGGAAAAAAGTGAAATTGGAGAGATCAACTACTTCTTGTATAACTATGTGCTTGCATCAGCTAGTGGATTTGTCAGCCAGGCTGTAGAGAATGACATTCTGCAGAGCCCATTTATGCTTTCCACTCTGTGTTTTATATGTGGCCTGTGGCTGCAGACCCCTGCTCACCTCTATTGGAGTGGTTGGTTGGAATGAAACAGCTGAGTTGTGACACACAGTTCCAATTGCTTTGAAGATCAGAAAAAACTAGTTTCAATAAGATCACATGTTGTGAACCCAGTGAACCACAGTAAATGGATGGAATTTTGCTGTAAAATCAAAGCAATAGGGATATATTGTAGCTGGAGCTAGTTAATATGGCTGGGATCTGTTAACATTCTGTCACACTAAAACTAATGACAGAGGCATTCTGTAAATGTTTTGAATAAGCAACAGTAAGTGTATACAGAAGTTCATCTGTGTCCTGGGTCACCCTCTCTGTTACAAGCCTTATCATGACCTCGGAAAAAGTGACTGTCTTTTGTTCCCTGACTTTATCATCAAGATGTACTGAGGGGAAGGTTTGATTATGCTGGGTTGAAGACACCAGTGATCTGTTATTTAGAAACCAAATGACCAATTCACATTACTAATTGGTGCCACCCATCCTTGTAATTTGTATTCACAGGTTTGGAGCTATTTCTTTAATACTGATATAAACTAGACGTAAACCTATCCATCATGGTTATAGCACTGTTGGGTCTAATGTAACAGGGTACTTCAGTAACCCTAAACTTTCTGTCACTGTCAACTGGTGAGACACAGAGACACAGTCTGTGCAATGAGTCTCTTGCATCCATGCTGAGTGGATACAGAACACTACTGAATCAAAATCCCTACTTCGCAATGTTTATGACAGTGTCTTTCTTGCGCCTTGCAAAGATTTAAGTGAGTAAGTTGAAGATGGTGGAAAAACAACAAAGTTCACTACATGATGAGAATCTCAGATTATGGGGAGTTTTTAAAGATTCTCATTCATATTAATCTCAATAAAGTGCTTTCTGCACTCACCTGCAAGCACAGAAAGACGTGTGTCTGCTTATCATTCAGTCATCTCTTCTGTGAAGTAGGAACTTATTTCATAGGCGGAATTAGGCAATTCTTTGATGTTTATAAAATGCTTTGGTGAGAGTAAGTTGTAGCTATAGAACTTGGGATAGCTGTTTGTTAGGGTACAACAGTCTTGTCTCTTGTACCAGCCTTCAATGCATCTCAGAACTTTAGTCTTATTATGACTATAATTTATGATAAATGCAAACAAATTAGTTGCACTGAGAATAATATATGGCATGGTCTATTCTTTCCTATTTACTGCTCCCACCCCAGAGCACTAATAATCTAGATTAACTTTAGAGAATGCATCAGCACTTGCCTCATTTCTGCTCACTTATGTGCATAACTAATGTGGTTAAGGGTTTAGGGCACTAGACTGCACTTACTCTGGATGCTTATTGGTTGTTGTAGAATTTTTTCTATTCTCCAAGCCAGATAAAATTTGAGGCTTAATTCAGTGTCTACAGAGTCCTTTAAGAGTGTATAATTCCATTTAATATTTAATCTATCTATGCTCATGTATGTATTTTTGAACACAGATGTCTTTCAGTGTTCAAAGTTGTTTGGTTTTCATTTATCTTGGCTGTATCTATAGGTATAAGCTCATACCTCCAAAGTTAATTCCTGTGGGACATCCTGTATTACTTGACTGACACTGAATTTCATTTTGCTGTAGACAGTTCCCTTGTGCTTATTCTCCATTTTTTCATCTTTCACTTATGAGATAGTATCTCTGAAGGTGTTCTCAGAAGATGTAAACTTTTCCCTTTATTTCAATTTCTTTTTGAGAAAGTAAGTAGTGCTTTGTTCAGCTTGGAATGAGCTTGGTGCCAAATACTGTATCAAATCTGTGCCTTCTCAATTTTTCCCAGTTATTTGATTTCAAACTGCTAATGAAAGTTGTAGGAAAAGGTGTTCCTCATCTTAGTTCACTTAGACATCTAATGGAAAGATTGTCTTTGATGACTACTGGACATTGACATGTGAAATCTGAGGCATGCAGAATTCATTCTAAGCATTCTTGTAAGAGGTGAAAGGCTTCACAGCTATGTATTGACAGGTCTTCTTAAATGCTCTCTGGTAAAGGAGAAATAGTTAGAAGAACTTTTGAGAGCAGTCTTTGGAACTGTTAGTCCTCATCAGATTCACTGATGACAGTTGATTGCCAGATATGTTAGAAGGTGGCCTAAAGACTGCTGAATCCTGATTAGAAGATCTTTTGAATCATTGCAGTGCCAGGATTCATGTCTTTGTGGGCACTAGTCAGAACTTCCAGCCTTTCTGCTCTGAGACTGATGTGGCTTTAGGAATTAGTCCATAGACCAGTTTGCCTTGATTCTCACCTCATTGTACTTAGGAATCCTCTTATGACAGCATGTTGCAAGGTCCTGATACTCACTGAGCTTTGACTGAGATATGACCAAGGAATTCTCCGATACTGCTCTGCTTGTGAGTGCAGTTGTTGTGGAGCCTGCTTACTGGTTTAGATCTGCTTTTCAAACAGTTGGCTTGGTTTCTTATGTGAATCTTAATCACTTGTGCATCATGGCTCCAGCATTGGGTGGTTTCAGCAATAATCCATGCATGCTTACTTATGATCAAACAAGTTCCACTCAGTAGTAGGAACCAGTCATTACACAGTTGACTATACCCATTGCTTTTTCCTAGTTAGTTTTCCTGTTGTTGGGGCTTGCTTCCTAGACTTGAAGAACAGAATTCTTTGGGGTTTTTTCACTTGTATTTAGAATTAAACATCCACCTCTTTCAGTCTCTCATTTAAAAAGTGCTGCTTTTTTACAGCCTTGCCTTCTGAGACTTCTATTGAATCTGAGTATGATCTTTGGTCCTAGCTGGAGACCTGTTCTTCGGTGGGAATCCCAGATATTTGGAGGTTTATCACTTTTCTAGGAAGACGGATCAAACCTTTGAGGATAATTCGCCTTATCCACCTCTCTTGTTGAGTGGAAAACAATGAAGCTGTTGGAAGCAGGTGAGCGGTCAGGGGAGTGGTAAAAAATACAGAAGAGCATTTCAGCTACTCTTATGAGCTACAGAGGAGGATTAAACATCCAAAAGACCTGTCAAAATTGTTTGCTTCTGTAATAAAACCAGCTAAAGACTGCACTGATGGAAAGCTGTGCTTGAATTCTGCTTATGCTACCTGTTATATAAAAAAACACAAGGACAGCCCCTACCCCCAAAGAATTTAGGTACTGCCTTAAAAGGCTAAGAGGGCAGAGGAGGTGATGTGCCAAAATCATACTGGAGGTCACTAACAAATAAACTTATGAGTCCTGATACAAAGTTTATTCTGTAATCAGTAATGTTTTACTTGACTGACCAGGTGAATATAAAAAATGTAATCAGCTGTACACCTTGACGTGTGCTTCCTTGTGACTATTAGCAAGAACACTGCATAGATAACAATCAACTTTTATGTTAACTCAAGGTACAAGTGTTTTTTTAGGGACATGACTGCTTGAGTCACTTAAATTATTTCAGTTTGTCCTGATTCTCTTTTTTTCAGATGGAATAAAATTCATTTTGTTAGATTCTAGGAGATGGTTTTGAATCTTACCTAAATCGAGACAGAGTTGTATGTCATTCTGTTGCTAGAGTTATTTACTGTTCCAGGCAGAAAGACACAAAGATGGATTTAAAACTGTGCCTTGGATTTTTCTTGCTTTTTTCTCTCTGTTGGACCCCTAGTATTGATTGAACACATTTATTTCTGAGGCTTAAAATGAAAATTTCCAGAATAAATAGAAACAGCGGTATCTACATTTTGTGGCATTTATGGGTATTTACAGCTGTTTGGTTAATAGTAGTGTTTACAGGTACTGTCAGGCACTTTACTTATTAAAAAGCCTGAATATTTTAACAAAAGGTTACAAAATAAAAAGTAAGTTGGAATATGTTCTTGTGAGAGCATGTGTATGCAGTCTGGTGACAATGCTTCAGTGGGGAATAATTCAGGCAGGGCAATGAATGTAAGAGGTCTGATTTGTAAAGTTCTGTTAATGCTGCTCTTAATCTGTCACTGAAAATAACTCGCCAAATATTTGGTAAGCATTGTATTAATTTTTTTAATGTTATATCTGCCCTCTGTATGCTAAAGTGTTAAATCTTCAAGAGGTATGAGTTGACATCACTCCAGAAACATTGAAATGACAGTGATGACTTAAGATCAGCATTTAAATGTCATTTAATTGTTTTTAGGCTTTTACACATTACATTTTCAGATAGGATCAGGCAGCAGATAGCAAACTAAAGGCATTGTCAAGGTACATATCTTATGGTCTCATGTGCAATCATAAAGATGATTAAAGGAATGGAACATCTCTCTTATAAGGAGAAACTAAGGGAGCTGAGGTTCTTCAGTTTGGAGAAGAGGAGACTGAGGGGTGACCTCATCAGTGCCAGGAGGATGGAGCCAGGCTCTGCTCGGTGATGCCCAATGACAGAACAAGGGGCAATGGGTGGAAACTGAGGCATAGAAAGTTTAATGTAAACACAAGGAGGATTTTTTTTCTCTGTGAGGGTGAGAGAACACTGGAACAGGCTACTCGGGGGGGTTGTGGAGTCTCCCTCTCTGGAGATATTCAAAACCTGCCTGGAGGCAGTCCTTTGTGATTTGGTATAGGTGATCTTGCTCTGGCAGAGGGGTTGGACTGGGTGATCTTTGGAGGTCCCTTCCAGCCCCTGACATTCTGTGATCACCAAGTGTCAGAGAGAAAAGTGCTGCAAATCAAACACCACGAAGGAGGCAAATCAGACTATATACAGGGGGTATCCAGGAGCAGTATTGAGAGGACCAATAGAGCAGGATCTACTTAGCATCAGGAGGGTGAGCAAGAGTTGGCTGATCAGAGGTGTGCTGTTATACTTTCCCAGCTTTTCTATCTGTTGCTGACTCAACAGAATTACCTGGTTTTCTTTTAGGCATTTTACTTAATTCATCTGGTAGAATTGACCAGAAAAATCTCAAGATTCAGGAGATATGCAACACATCAGGATAAATTCTTGCAATCTCCACTTGATGTATCTCCAAAAACTGAAGGCCAAATAGTTGTGCATGTTTATAACTCACTTGTTCCTATATAGTCTTTCCAGCTGTGATTTCCAGACATCTTTCACGTTGCATAAAACAAGTATCCATGAGGCAAGTACTGCAAAACTGTACCTAATGACTTAAGATCAGAATTTTGAAAGCCAGACAGTTTTAGTAAGTGTTTTTCAAATAATAATTAGATCACAGTGATGTTCTTTGAACTACACACAGAGGAAAAGTGTAAACTAGTATTTCTTTCTGTTCCAAGATCAAATCCTATTCCACGAGGCAAAAGTAACATATGGTGTGATCTGGACTTGCTTGCTCTTATTACAGAACTTTCTCAGGAGTTTTGAACTCTGCTCTGACATTCTCAAAACACAAGCACATAGTAGCACTGTTCAGCTGCTCAATTTGGCAAAGCACTGCCCTGCTTGCTGATTAAATAGCACACCATTGTCAGTCTGCTCAGATGAGAAACGATGATGGAATGCTTTCACACCCTTTCATAAGTAGGACTGCTCAGAAGCCATTCAAAGAGGCAGTGAAAGTTACCTACAGCTGAACTTTTTATTTTTACTTTCAAAGTGGACTTTATAAGTTTACACTCCTTAGCAATCTTCCCCTCAACTAATTCTTAGTTTTATTCTTGTACTTAGGTAGGCAGCATGATTTATGTTGAGGAGTTTCACATCCCCTAGAAGTTCTTGCATTCCAAACACTCAGGGGTAGGGAGAAAGGCAGAACTCCAAGATGCTGTAGCATGTGCTGCTATGGGAATAAGCCTATGTCAGAGAATCAGCTGTCACAGATCTGATAAATGCTGTTGTGAAGGATGATTAATCCTAATTTTATTCTGTAAAATGGGACTTGTTAAGTTCTGAAGTATGTCTTTCTGTTTTGTAGCCTTTGGGTTAACAAATACTATTCTGATGACATTCTGGAGAGTTAACAAATATTGTTCTGATGACATTCTGGACAGTTAGGGATTCTAAGGGATTCTGTGAAACTGTGGAATCAGGTATGTTTGTTTTCAAAAGTTGACTGTTTCCGTATTGCACAAATTTATGTTGGAGATTGATAGGTTGAGTTTTGGAAGTAATATTTGATAGGAGCAAAGTTGCACGTCAACAAAAGGAGTGCATAAAGAATCTATTAAAATACACAATGCATTTACCATGAACATGATAACCTTATAGTTACTGGAGCTACTGATTAATTCTCATATCAGGGAAATACTGATATACAGCTGCCTGTTAATTTTATCCAGCTATTGTTATACCATGCATTAACCTCCATGCTGAAAACCACAAAAAGAATTTGAGGGTGGAGGATGCATGAGGAATGCAGGTTGAGAACCCATACAGCCTGCATTTAGAGTTCAGTGCTAAAAGTTGTAGAACCTATGTCATTCTCATATTCCCATTTAGAAAGTGTCAGCTACAACATATCAGAATGTCATGTTAACCCATAAATGTGCAAAGTGAAAACAGAAAATCTGGGTAATAGTGTAAGACCATAAAATGAACAGTGCCTTAAGGCACACTACAGATGCTGCTCTAGCCTTACAACCACTCAATGCTCATCCACTGTCTTAAAACAATTAAAACAATGGTTAGGCAACTGGAACACTGCCTTATGAGGAGAGACCAAGGGCCCTGGGGCTTTTTAGCCTGGAGAAGAGAAGACTGGGAGGAGATTTAATAAATGTTTATAAATATCTGAGGGAGGGGACAGGCTTGTCTCAATTGCTCCCTGTGACAGGACAAGAAGCAATGGATATAAGTTGCAGCACAGAAGGTTCTACCTCAACATGAGGGGAGTTTCTTTACTGTAAGGGTCACAGAGCACTGCAACAGGCTCCCCAGAGAGGTTGTGGAGTCTCCTTCTCTGGACACTTTCAAAGCCTGTTTGGATGTGTTCCTGTGTGACCTGAGCTAGATTGCATGGTCCTGCTCTGGCAGAGAAGTTAGACTCGATATGGTGTCTTTGGGTCCCTTCCAACCCCTAACATCTTGTGTGTGTGTGTTTGATCTTTAACTTGAACTTATTTCATGGTTGCGAAGAGCTCCAATCTATCTCAGGACATAAGTATCCTGAAGGGAAGTTGTGGTCATACACCTTTTTATCAACTCACTTTACACTGCTAACTGGCACAAGGGACCAAGAATGGTGTTAATTCCATCTACTTATGCTCCAGAGAATAATACTGATCTGATACTATCAGAAATAGATATGTCTTGATATACAGCCACATTAACTTGCAAAGTGGTCACACTCAAAGAGAACCTATCCCAGTAATATAGTATGTCCCAGTGCTCTTAGCCACCCAGAATACAGTATGCTGTGTTCTTGGTGAGTATGGTGAACACACATCTTGCTTGTTTTGCACTCTTTGCTTTCACTTTAATGTACAGTTGTAAAATCAGGAAAGTAATCAAAATCTTAAGTGATTTAACTCTTTTAGGACGTAATAATACAATTTTTGGAGTAACTGGTTAGGGTCTCGCTTGTAAAACTCTACTACAGCTCCTCTGACTTCAGGAGGGCTAAGATAATGTGCCTGAGCTGTAAATGTAGCACTAATCATAGAATCAACCAGGTTAGAAGCGACCTCCAAGATCATCCAGTCCAATCTAGCACCCAGCCCTAGCCAGTCAACTAGACCATGGCACTAAGTGCCTCATCCAGACTTTGCTTGAACACCTCCAGGGGTGGTGACTCCACCGCCTCCCTGGGCAGCCCATTCCAATGCCAATCACTCTCTCTGTCTTGAACTTCCTCCTAGCATCCAGCCTAGACCTCCCCCAGCACAACTTGAGACTGTGTCTCCTTGTTCTGTTGCTGGTTGTCTGGGAGAAGAGACCAACCCCACCTGGCTACAACCTCCTTTCAGGTAGTTGTAGACAGCAATGAGGTCTGCCCTGA
Source organism: Pogoniulus pusillus (assembly GCF_015220805.1). Classification (NCBI taxonomy): domain Eukaryota; kingdom Metazoa; phylum Chordata; class Aves; order Piciformes; family Lybiidae; genus Pogoniulus; species Pogoniulus pusillus. The sequence continues at coordinate 7,623,490 of NC_087289.1, read as the reverse complement.
GCTTCCTCTTCTCCAGGCTGCACACCCCCAGCTCCCTCAGCCTCTCCTCATAGGGTTTGTATTCCAGGCCTTTCACCAGCTCCATTGCCCAATAATCAACTGAATAATTTTTTTCCCCATGTTTAAAATCTGTAGCATCTTTAAAAAAAAAAATCAACACTCCGTTAAATGCTCCAAACTCCACTGTACCAGCGAGAAAGTTGCCTGTTTATTTCTATCTATTGTTTCAATAGTATTGCCACAACTGGGGAGAAAGAATACAAAATTGAAAGTAAAAATACAGTGCTGGTGGTGAATGTAACATGCCTGCACAATATGCAGGTTTTAAAGTACTGCTTTTGTAAACATTGCTGGTTGGGAATTAATTTTATGCTTCTTAATACTAGTCCACGCTGTTTCAGTTCTAACAACAAATTGAATGATATTTTCATGCAAAAAAAAGAAGGAAGGTTTACCCAGCTCACATCTTGGAGGTTACAGTATGTTTAAACAGATATATTTTCTTTTAGTCTAACCTTGTCTGGAAGATATAGGAAAACTAATTTGCCTTATTTACATATGGCACAATCTATCCAGTATTCAAGGGTTTGTCAGAAACAGGAACATTGTGCATTTCCATGGTAACAGATGGCATGCTGACAGTATCTGGCTCGTTGCAGCTTCGTCTAGGCAGGCCAGCAATTAATCAGCCATCTACATGCACAAAATTCTTTGTGAGTGAATGGCACTGCTCCTCTGTAGTGCTGCCTGTGCTTTTACAATTTCTGTATTCCTGCAGGGCGAAGTACTTTTTTGTCTCTTATGCTCATTTTCTGCAGCTTCCAAAAAAATCCTCGGTAAAGAATATGGAAATGGAAACAAGTCTACACGTAATTTAGAAGAGACATTATTTCTTCAGCATAAAAAATGTGCGGGGATCTTGTTTTTATTCCATCGCTTTCCCTCTTCTCTCCCTCCCCACTTTCCATAGGCTTTCTATGCCGCATGTCTCCTTCAGCGTATTTGACATAGTCAAGGTTTTTGCAAACAGATAATTCTCCAAAGGTGTGCAGAAAGGGAGTTGTCATCTGGATGGCTGGCCCAGGGCTTTTATGCCAACAGGAGTTCTATGCTTAAAGCAAGCCTTGAGCAACATGCTATAAGCCCCTTGTTGCCTGCTTAAATGGCATCTTACATCTTACTGTGTTTTCCTGCCGGCAGCTGCATTGCACCATCAGGGGAACTGACCATGTTCTTACATTAAATGACCAATCTTCTTCATAATTAATGCAAGACTTTGCTTATCAGAGATCTTTCTCTCACCCTGTTTGAATGTGCTGTGGGAGAAATTAAGCTCCTTAGGATCTTCTCTTGTTCATCATCTAGTAGAGCTAGGTAAAGCTGAGTTAGAGCTTTGCTGCTGGTATTCATAGGTGTAGTTACTGTTGACAGCCTTTCATATCCAGCTGCATAACAAGATCCTTCTCCCTTCATCTTCTGGAGAAATCATTCAGAGATTTTCCATTTTAGGATGTTTATTTTCACAACCACTGCTTTACTAAGTGGAGTATCAGCATTTGTCTTTGATTTCAAAGTCATCAGACATGATACTTTAAGGAGTAGTATCCCTTAATCCTGTTCACAGAGCCTGGAATCTGGTGGCCTATGAAGCTGCAAGGTCAAAATATTTGCAGAAAACTGGATCTGTACATTTTGTTTTGGTTTGGGTTTTTTAACCACTGTGATACCTGCCAAAGCCATATCTCTGAGGTGAATCTGTATGTCAAGTACGATTCAACTCTATTTTTGTGTTAGCCTGCAGTCAATCAAAGCAAGTATGAATTTTGTCATTGTTAGAGGATGCATTTACTCAGATATAGCAGTTTTAAGAAGAAATGTCTTTCTCAAGGATGCAGTTCATAATATAGTTGGATCTCTTATTGACATAAATAGAAATGATAGCAACACTTTTAGCCTTAAGTGAATTCTGCTTATGTGACCTAAGATGATTCAAAAGGAAATCCAAGAGTAGTCATCACTGTTTGTTTTTTTTTTCGAGAGTCATTATTTTTGGACAAGTTACAGGTACTCAGCCTCTGTTCTAAGGGTTTTCAATGGCGTGGTTCTGTTTGATAGTCAACTTTCTTGGGCTTTGTTTAGTTTTCTCTACTGGTGTTTTATCAAGGGTGTTTTATGCTTAAGGTTTTGGCACTGCATGTTTTACTCCGTTGTTCCTACCCCCTGTAGACTCACCAAAAATCTACAGAAAAAACATGAGATGTGTTTTTCAAGGTTTTCATCCTAAATGTTTGTTACTTGAAATTTGTGATTTCTCTTTTGGAGACTGCATTAAGCAAATGTGCTGGTTTTGGCTGGCATAGAGTACATTTTCTTTATAGTAGCTATTATGATACTATGTTTTGGATTTCTGCTGAACACAGTTTTGGTAATACAGGCATGTTTGCATTACTGCTGAGCTATGCTTTCACAGAGTCAAGGCCTTTTCTGCTTCTCACCCTGCCAGCAGGTAGTTGGGAGGTCCATAAGAAGCTGGGAGGGAATGCAACTGAGACAGCTGACTCCAACTGATCAAAAGGGTGTTCCATGCCATAAGATTAAAGACTGGATGGGACACTTAGTGCCGTGGTCTGGTTGATTGGATAGGGCTGGGTGATAGGTTGGACTGGATGATCTTGGAGGTCTCTTCCAACCTGGTTGATTCTACAACTAGAGGGCAGGTTGGCAGAGTGGCTGCTGCTCAGAGACTGGCTGGGCTTTGGTCAGTTAGTAGTGAGAAGCTGATGCCATTTGCATCACTTGTTGTTTTTTTTTTTGGGAGGGGGGATATTTTATCTCTCTTTAGACTCACTCTCCCTTTTAAAAAAATAATTATTTACTACTGTGGTTATTGTTTTGTATTTATTTCAATCCAGACATTTTCCCACTTCTACTCTTCTTATTCTCTCCCCTATCCCACTGAGGAGAGAAGAGTGAACAAGTGGCTGTGTGGTGCTTAGTTGCTGGCTGAGGTTAAACAGCAACAGCAAGAGAACACAATCTCATTAGACCCTGAATGCTTACCTCCAATTAGCTAATGGTGAAATAAGTCTAAAGCCCAGTGAGAAAGAAATGTGTTAACTACAGCCCAGTAATTATTTTCCTATTGGCTTATATTTCGTGTATTTTGGTTACATTTTATTTAGCATATTGTAATGTATCACATATACGTGTGTATTCTATTGTAAGAGCAATGGGAGTTTGGCACTGTGTTTCCACAGACCCATCCAAAGAAAACCTAAGTTATTCTATGAGCTGCCCCCAGTAAAGTACTGCCAACATCCATCTCATACTGAAATTCACAGACAGGAAGGATGTAATTGCTGTTGTGGGATTTGGCCATTTATGGGGAATAAAAAGCAAAGATCACAGTATAAACAATTCTTGTTTATCTTTACATTATTTTTCATTAAAAAGTCTTGATTGTGCAAGGATATGCCTAATTTAAAAGATGGAAATAGCCTTTCTGAATTCCACAGGGCTGCTTTCTCACATATTAAAGCCAGCTGTCTGCTCAAGTGTATTGATGTGTTGAGGTCATAATACTCTGAAAAGCATAAGTAGTCCTTTTTCTTGTTTAGTACACTTATGCATGGCCAAGATGAGGCATGACATTTGTAGTGACAGTTGCACATTGCTTTGGTCCCTATCCAATCTGACCAGAGACTGATCCTTTGCAGCCTGACATAGTTTGTACACGACCATGTCTTGTTGCAGAACTGCAGCAAACATGCTTCTGGGAAACTGCAGAAAGGATTTGTGAAGGACCAGAGAGGACCTGCTTGATCATAGCGTATCTGACCACATCCAACTTACAGTATGTGTACTAGGCTTACGATACTAAGTGAGAAGTGAAACTAACAAAATAATATTAATCTATTATTTAAATTAATCTCTTTGTTGGTGCAGTTGTGTATTAGTCAACGAGCTGTCATTTAGCGTATACACTGTTAGTGTGAGTTTTTGTTTCATTCAGTAGCACAAATAACTGGTTTGGGATGTTGTATAGGAGTCATACAGTGCTGGACTCAGTTGACAGAATAGCTCTCAGAAGGCTGCTTGTTTTATTTTTAAGGAGGGCAACAAACCTGGTGAAGGGCCTGGAGAATAAATCTTATGAGGAGCCACTGAGGGAGCTGGGGCTATTTAGTTTGAAAAGGAGGAGAGTGAGGGGAGACCTCATCACTGTCTACAGCTACCTGAGTGGATGTGTAGAGAGGTTGGTGCTGGTCTCCTCATAGATAAATAGTGATGGTCAGAGGTAAATACTGATAGAATAAGGGGGAATGGCCTCAAGCTGCAACTGGGTAGGTTTAGACTGGACATTAGTTAAAAAAATATTCATGGCAAGAATAGTCAGGCATTGGAATGGGCTGCCCAGGGCATGCTCGTCACCAACCCTGGGTGTGTTTGAAGGTCATTTGGATGTGGCACTTGTGGATATGGTTTAGGGTGAACCTTGCAGTGTAGGGTTATCAGTTGGACTTGGGGATCCTGGAGATCTTTTCCAAACAGAATGTTTCTGTGAAAATGCTTTTGTGCAAATGTGTATAGAGACAATTTCTGTATGTATATGCATGCATGCATGTACCCTTTAATAACTTTCTGGTTCGTTTTGCTCTAGCAGATAGTCTAATTATCCAGTGCATTCTTAAAGAACTCACTTTAACACAGAAGTCCATCAGCAAGCATCTGTTCCGTAGATATTTTAGTGATCTCCTTGCTTTATGACCTCTCTTGAAGAAGCTGATATTAGAGCTGTGCTTTTACCTGCACCATGCTTATGATTAACATATAGTGGTAGTACTGCAAACACTGTAAAGTTATACATGTTTGTAAATATTTCTTTGTAGAAAATTAAGAACTCTGTCATCACTCCTCAGTAATTTTCTAAAGATTTTGACAAAATATAGACACCTTTTCATCAGAAATAGATTCAGTGACAGCTTCAAAGACAGTTTAAGCCAAAATGTCATGATCTGCTCTTTGCCAATTAGTATTTAGTGACCATGTGCAACCCTCAGTCATTGAACACTTGAGTAACTCTTGCTGGTTGTGGTTTCATGAATTTAAGCTGCTACTTTAGTAAAATAGTTGCTTTGACTTCAGAGCTTTTATCTTTGTTAAGAAATTATTCATAATTCTTTTGGATTTGGTTTTGGTTGGGGGGATTTTTGTACTTAGTTTGGGATTTTTTTTTAAGGTTACTGTAATTTAAGTACACATTTTTCATTTGGACAAGGTTTTAGTTACCTAATGGAACTGCTCAGAAAATTTTAGGTCTCTTTAGTCTCATGAATTTCTTATCCTCTCTTAGTTTTTTTAGAATTGTGCTACCTCTCTTGCTGATTTGTTGGCTTGTGGTTTTTTTCTTTGTTTGGTAATTTTTGTTGGCTTGGGTTGGTTGTTTTGGGTTGTTTTCTGTGTAATGCACTGGAAAGTGTGTTAAGTGAAAATTCAATTTTGCTGAAATTGGTCCAATAAGAAAAGCAATTTATACTCATTTTTTTCTTTTTACTCTTCAGATGGTTTTGCTTGAGGAATTTTTAAATAAATCTGGAAGTGCTGAAGGGGTTTAAACCTTTTGTTTTACTGATATGTTTACCTAGCTACGTTGAAAAGAATATTTAAGAACTTGAGCAGTGCAGACTCATAAAGAATTTTTGTATCCTGAGGTCCCTTTTCTTGGAATTACAGGTGACAACATTATCTGGTTACCTCAAACAATTTCTCAGTCAAAATTAAGCTGATTTCTTCCATGTACTTCCTGAGTAAGGATGGGATGCCACAAAATCTTTCCTCTAAGAGGGCTACTTTTAAAATGAGATCCTGGTATGATAAAGAGTTTCTTCTATGTGGAAGAATTTAGTCTCAGCATATGCAGCATACTACATAAACCACATAGAATAAACACATGTAGTTAGAGTCTGATAAGTGGATGAGGATTATTTGATCTATACATTATTAATACAAAGAGTATATGTGTTTTTAAGGAAAATCAGTATTTACTAGAATGCAGAGTAATATTATTAAATGTTTTACTCACCAATGCAATAGTTTTTTTGCATCCATAGTGAAAAATATCTCATCAAACATTTGCAATAATTTGTACTTTTAAAACAACAACAACTACTAAATAGCATTAATTCATCACAAGAGATCTTTAAGGATAAATTTTGATGGCATCTTTAGGGTTCTTTACATTTTTGCATTTAAAATTTCCAAACCTCCTGCTCCTCCTACTTTAGACTTCATTTATCCCAGTAGGAAGACAGGGTTTCCTCAGCAGTCAGCTTGGCTAGGGAAAGACATGGGGGTTGATTTTGCTGTATGTGGCCAATTATGTTGACCTTTGTGATGGCAAGCCTGGAATCTTGAGTTTTCCTTCTATTTAGGACTCCTTCATAGCAGCATAATACATTGCTGCCATGTCAGTTTGTGGTCTAATATTTTTAGAACCCAGCAATGCGCATTTGGAGATTGTGATTAGCATCCTTAATTCCTAGAAGAAAAAAAAAGATAAATTTAAAAAGCCTTGTTAGAACTAGAAAGCTGAAGTCTAAAATAGTCCACCTGCTGTTCTAAAGAGTATTATTTTAGTGCCCTGGGGACATGCAAAGTTGTAACCTACTGATGTCAGGATTAGATTTTGCAGGGCTTTTTTCATGTAAGTGTTTTTGATAACTTGGCAAAGCATTTTCTGTTGTTCATTTCTGTTCGATATTTCTTAAAAATGGCATTCCAAAGATCTGCAGAGACAGTACCTTATAAAATGGAGGAAGTTCCATTTCTGTTTTGCCAAAAGATAGTATTTATTTGATAATAGTTTAAGGAGATTGTCAACTAATAACAAGAGAAATTAATTTTTCTTCGAGTTATTGTATAAATCGAATTTTACTCATTTCATTAACTCTGAGGTGACTCAATGTGGTGAATTTGATTTTTGTATTGTGTGATAAACTTTTCACAGTGACAATAGTAACAATAGCATAAATATACAAAATCAACACATATACACAAAAAATTGTTTCCTCTAATGGCAGTGTTTATGCCACTAATTTTATTGTGGCTGACTGACAGCAGGTAGGCAGAGATGTTTGTTTTACATCCCCTAGCACTTAGATTCGCAGCTACTGTTGCAATGAAATCCCTCCATCATTCACAGATAAATCAGTATTCAGATAAGATATTTTTAAGGTGTATTTCCTTTTGTATAATTTAGGTTTTGGCACTGAATTTCTGAATTCATAGTTTCGTGGAATACCAGGTTGGGAGTGACCTCAAGAATCATCTAGTCCAACCTTTCAGGGTAAAAATACAGTTTAAATGAGAATTAGATTGAATTAGGTGGCACCATCTTCTATGGATTAAAGGTAGATTTCCTTCAGTATAATTTAGGTTTTGGCACTGAATTCATAGCTTCATGGAATACCAGGTTGGGAGGGACCTCAAGGATCATCTAGTCCAACCTTTCAGAGTAAAAATATAGTTTAAGTGAGAATTAGGTTAAATTAGGTGGCACCATCTTCTGTGGAGTTAGTAGAGAACAATCTCCCAGTCACAGACTTAGTGATGATGGGTTGCCTGCATCGCCATGCTTCCATAAGAAATCCATACTTTATTTCCCTTTTTGCAATCATTAAAGTCCCTCTAACTAACCACTGACCTTTAAAATAATCTTATCTGAAAGCAAAGGTTAGAAATATACTTTTTTTCCTGATGGTAGGGGATACAAGCCACTCAAGGCAGAAGAGTTCCTGATCACATACACTTCTCTGTCTGGAATATTATTTATTTGGTCATGTTTTTTTCCCTCATTTTGGTATTAGAGAAGGCTGTTTTCTAATTGTAAACATACTTGGTATTTCAAATTACAGTTGGAAAATGGTTTAGACCTAATATAAACTTTTTTTGGTGAAGATGATTGTGTTTATAAAAGCTAATTTGCAAGCATCACCTTTTTATAGGCACTTTTAATTCCAGGCAGCCTATGAGTTTCTTAAATCTACTGAAACAGTTCTGTGAATAATTTCTGCAAGTAATTTCCAGTTTGCTATGCTTGCACACTGCCCCTCACATTACACTCACTGAGCAATTCCTTTTTGCTGTTTTGTTATTGTCTGTATACCTTCTGATTTTTGCTCTCTCTTTTCTTTCTTTTTTTTTTTTTTTTTTAATAGGTTTTGGGGCAAACAAGAGTGCAAGTCTGTCCTGTTTTTATGTAGGACGCCTAAGCCTTCTGGTTACCCTCAAAGATACAGAATTAGATGAACCTTTTATCTGACTCACAACAGAGAATGTAGATCAGACTCAATACTTGCCTCTGCTCTCACAGTGCTGCTGGGGTTTTTAACCCACCCTTCTTTCTCTTGCATCAAGGATGTAAGCCCTTTGTCTGCTGGGCTCTTTCTTCCTGTGGTGGGTCTTAGCTCACCTATGCCAAGCCCTGAATCATGACTGTAATAGAAATCCAGTGTGCAGGGCTTTGCTCTTTGGTGGTGTGAAATGGTAGATTATGTGGTGGTTTACATGTAGCTGAATGGTCATGCCTTACAAAGCATTTTATGTGGAGGTTTTGCAGCTGAACATACTAGTTGTGCAGGACGCAGGGCATGCTGCAGTGTGATGAGGATATGTGCTGTCCTGTTGTGAACCACTCATGGCCCCCACTGACATTCTCTCCAATTGCCAGCTTCAAGGAAAACAAAGTTTCCTGTTGCAGTCTCAACTTTGGAGCTTTTAGATCTTAGAAGGGCTGTTTTCTACACAAAAACCAGAGTGATGCTAGGTATTACTGTCCTTAATTTGATTAGAATTCTCACCTTTGCTTTCTGTCATGTTAAGGTGAACATGTCATTTTTCTTGGCTTCTAAAAGGAGCTGCAGAAAACAGATGTCAGGTGTTCAATCCTAGCTGAACCTAATTTGCTTAACACAAACAGTCACAAACTTCAGCACGTGTAGGGTTCAGCTGATCTTTCTTCCCCCATGAAAAAGGAGTTGTGAAATAATATACAGTCCTAAAGAAGAATCTCTGTGATCCCAATTTATCAGAGTGCTTAATTGAGTCGGTGAATTTGGCCTGTTGACTGCTGATGATGGAGCTTCTCGGGGGGCCCCTATTAACACTAAAATGATTTAATATTTTCCTAATCAATTACTGACTGTTTTATGCAGATAATGCTGCTATGGATGGTCCATTAATAAAATGTGTACTAAATCCCTCCAATAATTTTCTGAATGTTGAAAAATGACTGATTAATAGCAGAGTTGTGCTAAATGTTAAGAAAACAAAATGTACACTTTTTTTTTTTTGGCACTAAAAGAAAATTATAGGTAACTCTAGATGAAATGATAATTAGAACAGCAAGTGGCACTGCAATGGAGCAAATTAAATCCTTTAGGTATCTTGTGGTTATTTTGGATGAATCTCTACTTTCTCTAATCACTTGGATTATATTGTTCAGAGAGTAAATTTGTGATTGGGGGATTAATACACAGGTAATTTGACTCTGTTTGCCAAGAGAATTGTAGCTCTCAATGGTAAATATTGTCAATTACTTACTCTGGTTCTGTAATTTATGATGCAGCTTCCTAATAAGTTCTGATTCTAATCCTATCAATATATAGTAGTTTTTTGTATTTGTTCTACTTGGTATGAAATATCATTCTAGGTAGTATGTAAAAGAGAAAAAGGGGAGCAGGAATTCCCAAATACCTGCTGTTCAGCTCATCACTACTACAGACTTCACTGGGAGCCTCTTGCCTAATCTCTCCTGCTATATTCTTTCTTATCCCTCTTCACAACAGTGAAGAAAAATTAGATTTTTCCATCACAGGGAGCACAACCACCTGCAAAGGCTTAAGAGTCTGTGCCAGTGCTGTCTAATACATGCTCTACTATCTGTCACTAGATGAGGAGGTGAGAAAACCACTGGTCAGTGAAACACCTACCTTTGTTTTCTTATAAGGCAAGATACTTAAGGACGATTCTGGCTTTAGATACATGATTAATCCCTTTTTAATCAATGTGGTTTAAGACAGATGTGTGCTGAAGTATCTTGTTGAATATCAGTGTGGTACACAGATTTTGAGGCAGAGATATACAATGGATCTGTTTGTGGTCTGAGGTTTGTTGTGTCATTGGTTTTTTTTCTCTGTACTGCCTGAAGCAAAAAGGATACACAAAGGTAACCAAAAGCTGGACTATGACTATTGCAGCTGTATGGATCTATGAGATGCATTCAAAACTGTCATGGGTCTGAAGAAATTTTGGTGCTCTAGGAAGTAGCTCAGTTGAATTTTTTATAATGATTATTTCACAGAAAAATATTAGGATTTACGATGACCTAGAAGTAGTTGCACAATGAGAAGAGAAATCTTGAATGCAACTTGTATCTTGAATCCAAGAAATCTTGTCTACAATCTTGTCTACAACTACCTGAAGGGAGGTTGTAGCCAGGTGGGGCTTGGTCTCTTCTCCCAGACAACCAGCAAGAGAACAAGGGGACACAGTCTCAAGTTGTGCTGGGGGAGGTCTAGGATGGATGCTAGGAGGAAGTTCAAGACAGAGAGAGTGATTGGCATTGGAATGGGCTGCCCAGGGAGGTGGTGGAGTCACCATCCCTGGAGGTGTTCAAGAAAAGTCTGGATGAGGCACTTAGTGCCATGGTCTAGTTGACTGGCTAGGTCTGGGTGCTAGGTAGGACTGGATCATCTTAGAGGTCTTTTCCAACTTGGTTGATTCTATGATTCTATTCTATGAATACCTCTCTTAATTCTGGGAGAGCACTAATGGACCTGGTAATGCTGAGCACTCTTGAATTAAGTGGGAACTTATTCACCACTGATGAGTCGGTAAGGGAAGTACAGGAAACCTGTTGACGTAAGAACTGAAACAAAACAAGACTCAAGGCATGGGCCTCAGGTTAAAAGATTTTGTGTGACTTTCAGCTATTTAACAACTAACAGCTGAAATCACAATGCAGACTGATTTCAACAGAAGCCTTACTGTATATGCTTGTCACAGATTTCTGTTAGCGATCAATAGCTCAGAGCTATTGGGGTTATTCCAGATTTGGAAGATGGAGTTTTTTACATCTCTGTTTTGTTTCATTCTGTGGAAGACAGTGGATACATTCACTGAATGTCTATACAGTTCTGTATTTTCTTAAATGAATAAGAATTCAGTCTCGCTAAGATTGGGGTTTGTGTGTGTTTGTGCATATTTTCAAGCCTTAAATAAAAGGACACTTATTAAGTCTGCCATCAACACACTGGTGTGATTTAAGAGGGAGGGAAAAGAACCTCCAGTATATACAACAAATATATGAAAATCTGAATCACATAGATGTTCTTTTATTTACAACCATAATTTATTTTCTATTTAAAGACAAATTAAATGTGAAGTGAAAGAAAACATAATGCAGCTCTGGCTGAGGCAGAAAATGGTAATTAAATCAGTGAACATCTGCATAACAGGATATTTGTTTTATAAAGATACTATTTCTCAATTGTTACACAGTTTGATTTTTTTAAGGAAGTGTGAGGAATCTAGGACCTCAGCAACCACTGAATCTAAGTGCTGGATGCTAAATTACCCTTTGTGCCTTTCTGAGAATTACCCATGTGCCCTCCTGGAGTCAGGTATTTTTGTGAGTATCTCAGTTAAGGTGCCCAAACTCACAAGTGTGAAGTTGCAAGATGCAGAAGTTGCTGATACTCACCAGTGTAACAAAGAACATCCAGTGTACTGCCCTTGAGACAATATTTTGCTGTGTAAGTAACTGCTGCGTGGCACATGCAGGTTTTGTTTCTGCACAAAACCTGTTACAGTGAGTACTGTTTGCAACTGGGTGTGATTAATGACTTCTGTCTCCACTCTACGTACAGTAGCACAACCAAGCAATAAGCTGTGAGAGTCCCATAATTCTCTGAAGACACAGGGTGACAATGAGGCACTTTTTCAGTTGTTACAGGGCTTTTTGTCTTCTGTTTTCGTACGAACAGACAAATATTTATTCCTTTCATACAGATTTCCTCCATGCCCCTCGTTGTTCTAAGGCATGGGTACACAGGTAGCCATAGTAAAACTGAGGTTGCACACTAAAACGAGATACTGATAACATGCAACAAAAGCATCCTAAACTCTCTGAGAGTGAATTGTTACTTCTGGAAGCTAAAAGGCAGCAGATTCATTCTTTGTGTCATTATTATTATTTTGAAATTTAGGATGTGTGTGTGTGTAGAGGGGGATAGTTTTGCAAAAGGCAACTATTATCAAGGTGCTGAAATTAATTGGCTGCTTTAATTGAGGTAGATTACTAGCTAATGCTTTCTTGAATACAGTAATTCTCCTATTAAATTATCTTTGAATAATTACCTGAAATTTCTCAGCTGCAGGGACTGATGGCTATTTAATTGCACAGTGATGTTGCTATATAATTACTTAACAAGGTGTCCTTTAATAGTTTAATTCCCCTTTTCCAAGAAAAAAAAAAAAAAAACACAACCTGTGAGTACGACTTTTTTTTTTTTTTAAGTGTTGTGGGTTGTATTTTTTTTAACAGATACCTTTGTATTTGACACAGCAAACAGAGAAACAGAGCTATTTGTCAGCTTGCTTCTAAAAGTCTTTTGGTTGTCCAAGGATAGATCTGGACTCAGAAGAGATTGGGGAATAAAAAAGAATTGGTTAGGCGTCCCTTTAGTTGCATTATGTTTGTTTTGTGGGTTTGCTATTTGATTTACTTTGAATGAGATGTGTTTTATAGAATCAAGTGGCATCCCTCAGGGATCAGGGCTGGGACCAGTGCTGTTCAACATCTTTGTCAGTGATATGGACAGAGGAATCAAGTGCACCCTCAGGAAGTTTGCAGATGACATCAAGTTGTGTGGCGCAGTCAACTTGCTAGAGGGCAGGGATGCCACTCAGAGGGACCTGGACAGGCTGGAGAGGTGGGCCCAGGCAAATCTCATGTCATTCAACAAGTCCAAGTGTAAGGTCCTGCACCTGGGTTGGTGCCCAGTAGCACCTCCCTTGATCTGCTGGACACACTCCTCCTAATACAGCCCAGGATCCCATTGGCCTTCTTGGCACGGCTCCTCACAGGCTTAGGACTTTGCTTTTGGACATGCTAAGTTCTGCCTTCAATGGTGTTCAACATAAATGTCAGTCTTTTACATACAGGTAAATGAAACTAGTACAGAGCACCTATGAAACAAAAATACATGTCAGTAACACATGTTTTTAAACCTCTTTGAGAAAGAGTTCCAAAACTCCTGTTTGTATATGCCACTGTAAGACCAGAAGAGAATGATCAATCTATTATCACAGAAATATTCCCTGTCCACAGAAGTTTTCTACTTTAATCATTTTAGGTGGATCTCTAAAGATTAAAGCTAGCAGAAGAATGCCTGCACTGGGTCAGACATATGTAGCTCAAGCAGTCAGGGCTGAGGACGTCATGTTGTTACATAATGCTAGGCTACATGTGATTGCATGAACATACAACCCTTGATTTGCACCACGTAGCTTTATCTCCACTTTATCAGAGTTGAGTAACAAAGTGTGTGTGTGTGGGGGGGGGGGGGGGGGGCAGGTAATGTGCATTGATCTTGTAAGCCTCATATGAATATTCACTGCCTAATTTTTGTCAGAGAGGTTCAACTTCACAAGATGGCCAACAGCCATCAAATCAAGCACTAAAGATTAGATGTTTAATTAGAATATACTGATGTAGAGCTGTTGGCTGGATGGGAACTTTATCAATTTGCATATATAAGGCTGAAAATTGCATCATGCTCTTGTAGTATTTTCCTTAATACTTCAGTCATGGAGTGACAAACTCAAGGATGGAAAAGAAATGTTTTAGCCCTTATTTTCTGATCTGAGCACAAATCCTTTTATTTCTTCTGATTTTTTAGTAGTTTATGTCAGCAAGACATATTTTTTTCTTTTAGGGGGGTGGGGTAGCAAGAGAAGGCTTGGGCCTTTACCTCATTTGATCTAAAAAAATACACAAACACCTATAGTCTTGGCAAATACCCTCTAGTAACTTCTACCAGAGACTGACAGACTCCATGGAGGAATTAAATATGATCTACTCTTGGCCGCTGATTCCTTGCAGCTGTTGCTGGTCCTCTTTCACCCTGAGCACTCAGACTCCTGCAACAGTGCTCATGTGGTTGTTGGATGCTTGTACTGTATTCAGAGATCTGAAATTATGACTGGGGCTCAGCTGTGCTAAATCCTATACAGTGAGTGAGGTTTGTCCTGTCCAGATATGGAGAAATAAATAAAAGTTCCTAAAATACTCCTATCTTATAGCTCCTTCAGCATGCCGGTAGAGGTAGGTGGTGTGAAAAATAGATGGTGTGATGTATAAACAGAAAGATTAAGGGAGGTACAAGTCATCTCTCTAGAACATGTCCAAGTCTCTCAGGTATGTAAGCCTCCTCTCTCTTTCTCTTGCTTTCTTTTTCTCTGATTTTTCTCCTGATTTCTTTCTTCTTTGCTTTCACCTCTGCCTGTTCTTCATCTCTTTCTCCCCCCATACAAACCCTCCCTTTCCATTCATGACTCTTACTTTACTCCTCCCCTCACTCATTCTCTTCAGCATTACAGCAGTGGAAGTCAAAAGAAGAAAGACACAGAATTATCTGTTACTAAATGGGTGGTGCTGATGGAAAATTAGGGAGGAGGAAAAGAAGAATTAATTATCTGTAATGTAAGGGTTAAGAAATAAGATTGTCACAACTACCACTAATATCTGAAGAAATCCTAAATTTGTAAGAGATGTGAACATTACTTTTTCCTTCATCAGAAGACTCCATAGCTATAGTATTGGCAAAGGAAAGAGAGGGTCAAACCTTATGTTTTTATCCCTGCTTTCTGTAAGTAACCTGCAAAGACTTTTTTCTTCTCAAGGTTGCTGAGTATCTGCTGCTCCCATTTCTCTGCTTCGTAGGAAGGATGAGGTGTAATTGTCGTCTCTTGCTTTGAGATCCTTCTATGAAAGACATGAAACAAGCTCAAGTTGTTATTCCTAAGAGGCAGTGTATGTAACCAGTCACCAACTAGAAGACAGTCCAATAATTTTTGCTTTACTTATTTTTAAAAAGGTGTGCAGCTGATGTGAAGAATATGCCAAGTCAACAGGATGAGTCAGCTCAGGCAACACAGACTGAGTTTGTTTGCATTTTTAAAGAAAAAGATTCATGCTCCAGGTCACTTCTTTTTTTCTTTTTTTCCTTTTTTTAATTTTTTTTCCTCTTTTTTCTTTTTTCCTTTTTTCTTCTTTTTTTCATTTTCTCTTTCCCCCCCCTCTTTCTCCCCCTCTTTCCCCTCTCTCTGTGAAGAACTTCCTCCTAACATCCAGCCTATACTTCCCCCGGCACAACTTGAGACTGTATCCCCTTGTTCTGTTGCTGGTTGTCTGGGAGAAGAGACCAAACCCCACCTGGCTACAACCTCCCTTCCGGTAGTTGTAGACAGCAATGAGGTCACCCCTGAGCCTCTTCTTCTCCAGACTAAACAACCCCAGCTCCCTCAGCCTCTCCTCACAGGGCTGTGTTCCAGGCCCTTCACCAGCTTTGTCGCCCTTCTCTGGACATCTTCCAGCACCTCAACATCCCTCTTGAATTGAAAGGCCCAGAACTGGGCACAGGACTCCAGGTGTGGCCTGACCAGTGCTGAGTACAGAGGAAGAATAACCTCCCTCGTCCTACTAGCCACACTGTTCCTGATACAGGCCAGGATGCCATTGGCTCCCTTGGCCACCTGGGCACACTGCTGGCTCATCTTGCTTCCAATCTATAGTTTTATTAATAATAAAGGAATCTTTTTAACTTTTGTTTTGTAAGTATGATGTAGAGTTAAGACAGTCTTGAAGTATCTGTCATTGACTCTTATTAGCAATGTGATTCAAGAGGAAACAGTGTCATTTTTAATTTTGAAAGTTCTGTGGAACTTTCAGTTACAGGTTCCAGTTACCTCTCTTTTAAGGCATTCCCGAGAAGAATTTAGGTTTGTGTTTTTGCAACCGCATTTAGAATAGCCATGCTCAATCTTTTGTGCTGCCCTTGCCCTTGGCTAGAGGCTGCAGATGAGCTGGAGCCAGAAGGGGGCACAATGAGCAGCTTTTCCCCATTAACCCTTTGCAAAATTGGTGTGATGGGAGAAATGTATTCTCAGTTACACACAGCACCTTGGTATTGCACTCCTAACATATGAGTGAAATCGTGACCAGGACACAGAGCCATCATCTTACTGGGAGAAATACATCTTAGTTTTCCTTTTCCTCACATCTCTTTGTCTTATATGCATCTTAAATCTTCAAACAGTACCTGAGACATAAAACATCAGAAATGTTTTGCTTTTATTATAGTAAGTTTTGTTAATTTATAATCAAACTTATTTCTTCAACATTGCATTCCTGGAATAACAGAAAAGTTAGGGTGTCATAAATGCAGCTTTATAGGCTTGTCATTCCAGTGTGAGAGGTGTAGCAAGATCTTGAGGATACCTATAGGCTCAAACTGATTTTTAGTTAGGACTTTTTTTTTCCTTTGAGGAACACTTTTAGCACATAGGGCAATTAAGTATTTGTGTGTGCCAAGTATGTGCTCAACTGCTTGTGTAATTTGCATGAGTAGCTAGTTGCACACAGAAGTACATAATTAATTAACTGTCTATGCTATTAACTGCTGTGGACGTATAGCTATATCGGTTCACTCTTCAGGAGTGCTTGTGAGACATTTTTGGTGCTTTTCAGATAGGCAAGTAGAGAAATAATAAACAGTAAGGATGGCACTTTGTATATGTATGATCCATCCAGAGTTGTCATCCTCATAAGACCATGGTTGTTATTTTAATAGTAGTACTCAATTGCAAAATGTCTACAAAGTATTTGCAATCAGCTTTCCTTCATGCTGGACTGTAAATCCCGACCATGCTGCACTATGCAACTTTAGCTCAGATGTTTTAAACCTCAGTAAGAGTTTTTAAGTACAACTCTAAGTCATGTGTGCTCACTTGGTCACACGGTTCTTAGTTTTCACATGTTGTGGTGGTTTGGGTGTTACTCACCACCCCCACACTTAAGAAAATCACCCAGACTAGACTCAGTCGATCTGGAAAGTGAATGAAGCTTTATGTTTGCAGCTTAGCACAATATAAAAAGATATATTTACAATATAAACAGCTATATAGAGAAATATACAAGTTAAAAAGTAATAAAGAAACACAAAACTCCTCCCAGAAACCAGAGTCCCCAGGAGGGGCTCCCAAACACCCTTCCACCTTCTCCCCACTCCTCTACTTTACCCCAGACTTTGCCTTACATTTAAGGTAGAGTTTGGAGGGTCGGCCAGGGGAGTAAGGAAGCAGATGGATTAGTCAGGCAGCAAATTAGGGAGAGAGAAGTTCATGCAGCCCCAAAGCCCAGAGAGAAACTCTGTTATCTGTGTTCTTGTTCTTATACATCTCAGCAAGCCTATGAGTGCAGAAGTCATCACCACTGTTTCCTTTTCACAGCCTATCATCTAATTCTTCTCACCAAAATATCCCAGCTAGGCTCAAACTAGCACACATGTGAAATATTTGTGAAGGAGACTGGAGCCTGAGAGTTGACACAAGTTCCTTCCTTGCCCTCTTTGGGCTCTGGCTCAGGCTTATCAAAGCCAGTGAGGGGCAGGTTGCTTGCCCAAGAGTTACAGAGGCTCTTCCCTATGAATGAATAAACCATTTATAATTGTGTTTTGCAAAGTGCACAGTCGCCATAAATGCAATGAGATTTTTTTTTTCCTCTGAATTGGGTTCTTTGTACTGAAATGTGTAGTTAGCACAAATATTCATCCTGCTCTGCTGTATAAGCTGAAAGAGCCCAGGGGAAGCTATGAATGTGCAAGTCACACTGACATTTCACTCCTCAGTCCTTTGCCCTGATATGGTAACTTTGCTGTTTCTCCGCAGAGGCATAAGAGGGGAACATACACAGCTAATACAAGAAAACTTCTTCACAAGTTCTATCATTCAGGACTGAAAATGGTGATGGGGATGAATTGAACTCCATGTTCCTTTTTTATATTTGTGAATTTTAGGAACGCAGAGCTCATGCCGTTATGAAGCAAGAAAGATGTGTGCAAACTGCTTATTTGTTGAAAACCAACAGTGAGTGCTACAGTACTTAGAAGAGAACCATAATTGCTCTAAGCTTTTCCTCTTCTGGGGTGTATAGTACTCTGATCTTCATAATCCTGGGTATTGAGAAACTGAATAACAGTCGTCTTGTTTAAAGTAAAGTGGAAAACATCAATTGCATCTCTCCTCCCCGATTCTTACCCTGGCAGTATTGCCTTGAAAAGCAATTTTCCTCTAGAATGACTGACATAGCGGTGTCCTTAAAAATTAAATCATTGTTTTGTTAGTCCTTCAGACTCTGAAAGCAAATTGCCATCAATAATCTTTAATTGAATAACTTGCATGAACATAAAAAATTAGAGGGATGTAGTAACCAGTGAGGCTTGTATAGTTCAAATGAAAAGATGTACTTTCCTTATGCGATATTTGCGGTGAAATGCTTCTGTGGTCAGAATTAGGCTTCAGAATGAAAATGTGCATACTCGTATGTAACATATCTATTTTTCAGCCCTACATATTTTATTGCAATGTCTTTCCAGTGGCATTTTCTTTCAAAGTCACATTAGGAATGACTAACAGACAAAATACTTGTACACATGCTTTAGAGCACCAGAAACAAACAAATAAACCCCCCCAAGTAATTGTCAGCCCATGTCAGCAATTCAGTTATTAGGATCGCATAAACCCATGTCTTCTATATTCCACCTAGAATTGTTTTAAGGTCCTTGTATGCATTGAATTTTGAAATATATTATTTGAATATAAAAGTAGATTATGTATTTCCCCTGTGGCTGGCCAAATGTCTTTCCAACAAAGGGTAAAATAAGAAGGCTATTTTTTTGTGTAAAAGAGTGATCTTTTTAGTCATGCTTGATTGCTTTTTCAGGACTGTCTCCATTTATAATGAGATATTCTTGGATTCATTTGAACCAGAAAGTTTAGTGAAAAATGTTACATTTCGACATAAAATACCTTGAATTATTTAAACTGTCTCAAACTTGGTATTTTTTAAATGTGTGATATAGATTGGATTTTTTTTCCCTTTGCAGACTGAAAGTGCCATAAAATGGAAATATATTCAGCGTAGTTACCAGAAATATTTGTTTTAATCTTCCATACTTGTCAGTACTTCACACTAATTTAATCTTATCTGCTGCTAAGGAGTTACACAGTAAGAGATGCACTTGTTATTCAAATCCCTATTAATGTTGCATATCATAGTTTGGCAAGAAAGCTGTTGCTGTATTGGGCTGTGATAGAGGAAAGTTTTTATTTTCTGTACTTTGCAGAGAACTTGGCCTAGGACATCAGTGCTAGCGTGTTGAAAACAATGAGTTGGATTTACTTTTGTCAGCACTTTAAAATGGCATTGTGAAATGTGTTCTGTGATACTAT
This sequence comes from Pogoniulus pusillus, assembly GCF_015220805.1. Classification (NCBI taxonomy): domain Eukaryota; kingdom Metazoa; phylum Chordata; class Aves; order Piciformes; family Lybiidae; genus Pogoniulus; species Pogoniulus pusillus. The sequence continues at coordinate 7,603,918 of NC_087289.1, read as the reverse complement.
TTTTTGAAATATCCACTGTGCAATAAGATTGCAGAGCTTGAGGGGGAAATTGCATTTCTGTTAGAATCCTGATGTCCAGATAAAATGGTGAGTAGCATGCAGTGCCTTAGAAATATTTGTCTGTAGTTAAAGAATTTCACATTACCTGTGTTTGTGTTTTACAGTTGGAAAACACACAATTCTACTTCCATGCTTAACTTGAATCTAACTCTTGCATTACTCTAATGTTTTTGATGTATTTTGGAAAATATGTCATTGTAATGTTAATAGATCTCACTTAAGCATGCCTGTACTTTGGGGGGGGGGGGGAGGGAATATCTCTTATCAGTTGTAGAACAAGTAGCAAAACCCTACAGCAATTCTTTTTCAAAGGAGCAAATTATTTGATAGCCAGCATTTTATTTTACAGTAGATTCTTCAGGCAGTATGAGAAGCAGCTTTTGCTCCTGAACCTACTGCAAAAAGCCTGTGCCTCATCTCTCCTGTAATTATCCATTCTTTTTATAAGATTTATTTTTGCCTGTGGTGCTGAACTGAAAAAGTCACACAGCTAAAATGTAGTTACTTCATTTCCAAGTAAAAACAATAGTGTTTTCATGTCCATACTTATTATTATTCTGAGAATGTACTAATTTGTTACATCCAAGATGACGGTTAGTTTGGTCCATGAAAGGGGCACTGTGCCAACTACTGCAGTTAAGTAAAAGGACTTCTTTCATGGAAAGTAGTGGGACAGAAAGTAGCCTGCAGTGCATGTGGGTTCAGGGAGGCAGATTGCCAGCAGAGTCATCCTGGTATCAGGCTTTACTGTGTTGGGTTCTGAATGAAGCTAAAACTATGATTTCGCTAAATGTCAGCATGGGCAGCCAAATTTTCAAACCACAAGTGCTCTAAGGAGCAACTGATAAATGTTTTATCCCTGCGGGCTGTAGTTGATGTTGCACAAGGATTTTGCATGTGCTCAAAGCATTATCATTCTTGGCATTAAGCTTAGATAATTGTCTACTTATATTGAGCCTGTAATAGCAAAATGCAAGTGAAGAGCATGTTTTACAAAGTAAAACTATGAAATAGGTTTAGCTATATTACTATGGATTTTTTTTGTTGTTGTTCTATCCTCCTAAATTTGAATGAGAATGAAGTATGATTCTATACCTTAATTCTGCTCAAACCAGGGTGGTCTCATAATTTTGTTTTACATGCATGACATTGCTTAAGGTCATTAGTTGTAAATCTTAGTATGAAAAGACTGAAAATATATTCAGGACTTTGTAGTTACCGAATACATATTTAAAAGCCTCTATGAAAAGTCGGGACCTACATGGCAGATTTTCAGTTACTGAATGGTCAATTTAATGATGTAGATTAGCTGTATCTAAACAGTAAATGGAGATAGGCTGTTGCAAGGCTTTGATGACTCTCTCTGATGCATATCCCAGTTGATCAATTTTCTAATTTTAGAGATTAGTATTCTGCTTTTCAGTCCTAATATGCTCTTTGGTTGCAATCTATTTGAAATGCAACTTAGACCAGGTATAACTTTGTTTACATCTTTTGTTGGTTTGCTGTAGCTGCTCTAACAAGCATAAATCAAGCTTTCATTTGCCCTTTCTCTTTTCAGTGACTAATGTAATGGTTCTCATTTTGTTTCATTTCTTTTTTTCCTAATGTCTACCTGACTGCTATTTAATTATTTAAATCATTGGTGTGTGTTTTTAAAGGATTCAATACTGCTTTAAATATTCTAAAGAAAAGTGGATTGCATTGACAAATGTAGCTCTGTTCAACCATTAGGAGTTTAGCAGCTAAAACTTTGAGGAGAATTACTTCTTTTTCCCATAGATAATTATTGCAGTAACTCTGCATAGTATGAGCAACTCTATTATGTGCATAAACTCAGCTTATGCAGTGTTCATTGAGAATATGGAGGAAGCTTTGTGTGTAAATATTAAGAAATATTTAAACAATTTATTTAGGAAAAATCCTATTGCATTTTTATTGCTCATGGTGCTCAGTCTGAAGGAGTTTCTGCAACTGTGTTGATTGCTTTGTTTGTTTTCTTGTTGCTACATTTTCAACATAAAGGCTGCTACTGTCAATCCATTCGATAAAATGTCCTCTCAGACACATGCAAATCCAAATAGGTTCTCAAGTAAACTATTAATTTCATCATTATAAATGCAGGTTCTTTCACATGCAGAATAATTAAATATTTGTAATAAAGCAGTTAACTTGAGCAGTTTATTGCTGTGATTTGCAAAACTGCATTGAGCCGCTTTCTTTTCATTTCATTGATGGTGGAACAAACATTTCTTTAATAAGGATACAGCACATTCTAATTTTGTTGCAAAAGCTTAGATAAGGATCAGGCCCCCTCTGAATCACTGCTTTGACCTATGACATTGAAAGTGCTGAAGCGCTTTGGCAAAAGAAGAGTTAGTCATTCATTATTATGCGCAGGACTTTCCAGTTCTAAAGGGTCTCTGTGCTTTCTCTCAGATAGACCCTGTTTGTTGGAAATGAGAACTGTATTTTGGCAGTAAAGGACAAGAACTGAAGCAACTCTGCAGGCAGACTCATTATGACATAATCCTTCATTAATCCTTGTTCTCTATTAATAGATCATGACAGAAGTTTTGCTTTACTTGACCATCTTCACCAGCAAGCTATGAGAAAGCATTAACAGACAAAGGTCCAAACTCAGCTTTTAGGCTATCATTTTATTTAGTTTTAAGAAAGTAGGACTTATTACCTTGGAGAAGTTAGTATATTAAGTGATCCGTTTTCTTCAAGTGTGACCCAGCTTTGTAACTTAGAACTGTGATTTATCTATTGAAATTTGGTTAGTTGCATCATTCACCTGGCAGATAAATACACTCCAAAAATTAAATATTGATTGCAGGCTTGGTACAGGAAAAGTGTAGGGATGTAAGGATCAATCAGTAGGGCAAGTGACTGTGAAAAAGCCAAAGGACTGAAGGAGGAAGAGTATAAGTGGCATGTGAAATTAAAGTGGCAAAATATGACCAAAAGAAGAAAAACCTGATGAGTTTTTGTTTCAGAGAAAGATCAGGAATAAAACATGCAACATGTTGTGGGATATTTTTAAATACCTTTTTCTAACTGATACAAAAAACATTGTTGTACTGTTTATTATAAGGAAAAAAATAAGGGGGAAAAAAGTCAAGGATAATGAGGTTCTGATTTGCCTGATGCAACGATATATGGTCCTTGGTCATTCTCAGGCCCTCAGAGGCAGGCAGTAGGGAAGAAAAATAAGTAAATTAAATATTATTTTATGTGCTGTTGACTATTGAAAAAGTTGTGCCTGGTACTTGTTAGAGCTGAATTTACTTACACTAGATCTTGACTGTGCCATAGTATATAGAATTCCAAGATCAGTTTGCTTATCTTCTGAAATATTCCTAATAACAGAATGGGCTGGTGGGTTTTGTTATACAAATTAGTCTATGTAACATGTAGTAATATTTTCAAACATAATTTGAATACAAGCCACTATACAATTTCTGAAACAACTACCTGCTCTGTAACATTTGTGCATTTAAATTGCAGTCCATTTCAACTGCAATGAGCTGTGAAATCCTAATTTTTCATTTTTAAGAGGATGAAACAGGCTGACCCCATTGCTGCCTTTGAAACTCTGCTGGTTTCAATATATCCAATGGCATCAACTGTGAATTAGAGCACTACAATTAATATATCATTTAATGGTTTTGTATCTCTTTGTTGTGGTGTATTCTCTGTAATATCAGATTGTCCTGGGGAAGATGCTGTAGAAAATTCCAGTGCTTGAGGCTAAGGTCTAGTGATGAAGGATGCTGGGATGAAGGTTGGACTGGATGATCCTGGTGGTCCTTTCCAACCATAGCGATTCATAGTGATGAGATGTTGTGCTGAGGGATTTGGTTTAGTCAAGGTCTTGTCAGTGTGAAACTAATGATTGGACTCGATGATCTTGAAGGTCTTTTCCAATCTAAGAAATTCTGTGTGATTCTGTGATTCTCATTTTAGAAGCTGACTAGAGAAGACTTTTAACTTTTTTTTTTTTTTAATACAGAAAGTGTCTTGCATCTTTGAGACACTTTCAGGATCCAGTGCCTAGAAAGACAAGTGAGAAAAACAAGTACATCTGGCAACATAATAATGATTAAGATAAAAAATGTATTTCCTTTTAGCAGGACAATAATTTATGTCTAAAATACTCCATATATTATTCTTTTGTGTAGTTTCCTAGCATCCTGTCCTTTCTGTTCAGAAAGGTGTGAAATATAAATAGATGGTTAATTTTTTTTTCCATAGAGAAGCATCACAATTCAAATAGAGGAGATAATGCAATATGGTTTACCGTTTATATTCTTTTTTTGGCCATTTAATGCTTTATACAAACAAAAGCTCAACACTTGCTACACCCATGAGAGAGTGGTTGTCAAGGATTCTTTCCCTCTGCAATGGCACTTACTGATTCCACTTTTCTGGTAAGAATTAATTTTGAATCTGATTTAGACATGACATTATCTTTTTTTACATGGGTGTAGAGAAAAAATGGGAACTATAATTCAGAATTCCTGAACTATTTGCATTGCCCTCTTGTTTTGCACCACTTGTGGGAGCATGCACAATCAAACTGCTTTCCGAGTGTAGTTTTACTTCTCTTGCTGCTCTAAACACACACAACATTAAATGTTGATAGCTTCAGCACTAGCTGTGGTTCTATAGAGACCTTGGACTGTTCAGGTCCTGACTAAAGCTCACTACTTCACCACATCTGTTTTCAGTAGCTGCTCTCTGAAAAAAAGATTTCTGGTAGTCGGCAGCCCTTTAACCTGTTAGACAAAAGGCATAAACAGGATCCCATGGGCAGACACTAACATCAGCCAAATTCAGTCTGGAAATGAGATGCTAATTTTTAACACTGGAAGCAATTAGTTATCAAAGCAACAGCTGAATCTTGTGCAGGATGTCTCTCTTTGTAAGTTTGAAGCAGCAGTATAAGCCATAAAGGACCTTCTCTCTTCTGCTTCCAGGACAAATGAGTTCCATGATAGAGGCAGTAGTCATCAGCACAAGATTGGCAGCTGGCCAGTATAGATTGACCACCACCTCCAAAGAGATTGCAAAAAGCACCACAAATCATTGACATCTGCCTGCTCCTGTTCTCTCTAGTAGTTACCATAAAAATCAAGCAAATCTGACAGAGTTTAAGGGAGAAAAAAAAAACCAACTGTACAGAGCATATTCTCCAGAAAGCTTGCAGTTTGGGCTGACCAGTTATCAGGTCTATGAGAAGGCCATCAACTCCACACAAAAAGTATCATCTGAAGTCATAGAGGACTTCACTTTCAAAGTATCAGATAGGTAGCCAAGACCAATTTGTATGGCACTTTGCATGACCAGAGATTCGTGCATATGAAAGTAAATAGAAGCATCTGATGTTGCTCCTCCTTAGTGGTCAGGCAGTTCTCATTTAGCCTGAAACTATTCACATTTTCCCAGGGAATAGAGAATGGACTTCTGGCAGACCTCCCATTTGAATTGGTGGAGTTGCTTGACTTGAAAAACAATTATGCATTTCATACAATGAAGAGAGTGTGAGGCAGCCTGTCTGCTCCTTTGGGACTTATATCTACATCCTCTCTATATATGCCTATATATTAACCAAAATTTGAAGGAATCACCCACAACTGCCATGAGCTTTCCAGGTTTTCTCAGAAAACGTAACATGTCTATAGCTGAAGACAAATCATAACAAACTCACCTGCCTTTATGAATAAAGGAGTCACTTTGATAGAAAAAAATGATTTATATTTTAATTGTTTGGGTAACATGATTATGGGACCGATCAAATCTCTCTTCAGAGACCTTCAGAAACTCAGCTATGGCTGTGATTGAAGTTGTAGGTCATCAACAAGGTCTCAGCTTTTTACTCCATAGTCATACAAATCCTCAGTTGCAAACTCCATTACTTCCTGACTCCTCAGAGAGCATTCATGATGTAAGTCTGTTATGGCAAGAAGTCTTCTCTCCTGCTAGTAACGGAGTGAGAGATTTCTCACTTAAACCATGAAAAATGGTCTTTTTCAAAATTCTGAACAGAGAGAGGCATAGCAATGCAGCTTGGATTGAATGAACTGCAGTTCATTCATCTAGAAGCTCTTCAAGATGGCAATACTGGCCACCAAAGCCACAACCAGGACTTCAAGATATATTTTCTGCCTCTTAGAATTGCCAGCTGATATTTCTACCAGTTCACAGTCCCGTAGGTATTCATGGCAGAATAATATACATTGGGAAAAACAGTGCCTAAATGCATCTATAAATAGAATACAAGACTTGCTTTTTGCAAGTGTCTGAAAAGATTTTGTATCACCCCTGCTTACTTCTAGACTTAATTTGAAAGTACATAATTAGAAATTAAACCTAAAAGCATCACCCAAGAGCCTACATTTTGCATTATTTTCCTCAGGACAAATTTAGGGCCTCTGCAGCCTAACTTTGCTATTGATGCTAGGTTGGACTTGATGATCTGTGAGGTCTCTTCCAACCTTGGTGATACTGTGATACTGTGAATACCATATTGCAACCCTGGTCTCTATAGTGCTGGTATAGATAAGTGTGTACTCAAATGTGTGCTGGTCTTTATTCTGGAATATCCCATGAGGACTTCTGCTTTTATTTCCTTTCTATACCTGTAAATAGGGTGATGGATGCTTCACTGCTGGACAGGGAAGTAAATGTAGATGACTCTGAGGCTCGATGCTTGTGCATTCATGAAAATAAATTTGATCTATGATAACATTTTGGAGCCAAGGGTGATTTGCAAGGCATGTAAATAGATGCCTTGGTGCAGCAAATCTTAGAGAGAGCTGATACATAGCAAGGCAGGTGTTGCTGTAGCCATATTTGCATAAGCAAACAAAGCAGTTGGAAGTCTTTCCCCTTGAGTAACTATGAACTCTGGGAGCAGACTATCAGGTACCAGTTTCCATTCTAGAGTACCTGCCTATTCATCCTTCAGAACAGAAAGATTTAGGGACACTTACCTTACCTGAGTGCAAGTGGGAAACAATCACAAAATACCATTTCAGGTCACAGTTACTGAGAAAACAGCTACTTCTGCAACTCAAAACCCCACTGAGGTTTTGCTTTCTTTGCTATGATTGTTAGTGTCAGTTGACATCTGTACTGGAATACTTATTCTGCAACTTCTTGACCTGTGTGCTAGTTTGAGCCTAGCTAGAATGTTTTGGTGAGAAGAATTAGATTATAGGCTGTGAAAAGGAAACAATGGTGATGTCTATTTCACTCATAGGCTTGCTGATATATGTAAGAACAAGAACACAAACACAGATAAAAGAGTCTCGTCCTGGGGCTGCATGAACTTCTCTCTCCCCAACTTGCTGCCTGACTAATCTGTCTGCTCCCAATCTCCCCTGGCCAACCCTCCAAACTCACCTTTGAGCATAAGGCAAAGTCTGGGGTAAAGTAGAGGAGTGGAGAGAAGGTGGAAGGATGCTTGAGAGCCCCTCCTGGGGACTCTGGTTTCTGGGAGGGCTGTTGTGTTTCTGTATTACTTTTTAATGTATATTGCTGTAGATATTGTAAGTATCTGCTGGTATATTATGCTAAGCTTAATTCAATTTTCCAGAGCTGCTGAGTCTAGTCTGGGTGATTTTCTTAAGTGTGGGGAGGAGGCAGGGTAACACCAAACAATCACAAACTGTCTCTACTTTTCGATTCCTTGAAAAGCCAATTAATACTTGGCACATCTTATTTTAGAGTCTTCATGCATAAAGTAGCTTTGGTTCCCAGTGGTGTCCTGAGTTTCGGCCATCCATTCTGAAATGCTGTGCTTTATTCTGAGGTGTTAGAGGTTGTAAACACTGGTTTGAATATTATATTTAATTTTTAAAGTGATCAAGTGGGTTAGCTGTTGCATTAGGAACCTTATCTGCAATATGTGGATTCAGCAGATCATTCAGCTGCAAAAGAGAAGTTTCTTTTTTTGCAGTAGCTGCAGTGTTTCAAGGTGTAGTGCACACAAGATTACTCAGCCTGTTCTCTTGATTTTTGTTTCATTTGGGGGATTTGGGAGGGGAGGTTGTTTGGGTGTTGTTTTTTTTTAGTTTCACCCATCTGTGGCTTCACAAGTGAAGGCAAACTCAGGCATGACAGGTGTATTCTATCCTTTTTACACCATTGTAGAGAGTGTTTGCTCTATTAATATTGCCAGGCACAGTGACCTCTGCTTGCAGCTCAAGAAACATGATAGGGTATGTATATAAACTGGGGAGCTAAAACTAGTTACTCTACAAATAGGTTCTATCTTCACAAGACACAGGATTTCTAAGACGTTTCTGGGTATGCTTCAGTGCATTCTTATTGTCAGCTGTAAATGGCAGATGCTTGCATGAATCAAAGTGGTTTACTATACAGTGCCAGCCAGGGCTCAGCACCTTCATGTACTAGGCTCCTTAAAAACTGCATTGGCAGATGTGATGGTCAGTGCTGTTAATTACCATTGAAAAGCCTCACTTTCCAAGTGTAACTCTTACAACGTCTTTATAGTTATTTTTCAGCTTGGCTTTTACTTGTAGCAATATATGGAATTATTAGCTGTATAAATACAGTTGAGAACTGAAGTATACATGTAATTGCTAGGCTAACAGCTTATATATATGTGTGTGTGTATATATATATAAACGACTAGGCAGCTGATCAGTGAGCTAGTATTTAATAGTCTGATGGCAGAAAGTAGAGTGTTTTGTAGCAGGAAGGAGTCCTTTTTCTCCTTTCCTTTTCTCCTTCCCCTTTCTCTTTCTCCTTCTCTTTTTTTATTTTTTAACTGGAAGGAGTGACCATGAGTCATCTTAGGTACTCAGATCTGTGAGTGATCCAACACATGGATTATGGTGCATCGAAGGAAAATGAATGGAAAGTGCCATATTTTTTAATGACAGAAGAATCAGTTTGTGATGGTGCTAAGTAAAGTACACATTTGGGCAGGATTGTTCTAAAGTCTTGGCAGTAGCACTGAAACTTCTAGTGTCCCTAGGATGAATTTCAGATTCTGCAAAGAAACAACCAGAAAAACAAAGTAGAATGAAGATAATGGAAAATATGGGATCCCAGGTATTCTGCACAGATTTAATCAAGAGCTCTACGTTTTAGTGCCTTTAACAAGGAGTTTTTCCACACTTCAGGTGAAATAGGTTGACAAGTCCACACGTGGAGGCACAGGCATTGGTTTTCATGGTACAGAGGGAATCCCTTTGTTCGAAACTATGCTGCTTCAAATGAGTATTTCATTAGGGTGAATATTTATGTAAATTCTGGATACGCTCTTTGTACTGGAAAAAACCTCTTCCTGAAAATATGCAGTGCATCAGTAAGGAGTTGTTGGTGGTTGTTGGTTTTTTTTTTTCTTCCCACTGCCTTGCACCGTTCTTAGAGATGTAAACCAACACATCTTACGTTTCCTCCCCTTTTTGCACACAGAATAGAAATTACAGCTACAGCTTAGCTTGTTTTGCCTATGGATCAATGCCAGGAAGCAGTTTTGAAGGTGTTTTAAAATTAAGACATCTGGCAGCTGGCATACTTACAATTCATTTGCCAAAGACAAGTTGCATGCTGTTGGAATTTTCAATTGAAGGTCACGCACCAGGTAAAAATCAGTCAGGTGGAGCTCGTGTGAGTGCAGAACCCTCATGCTTGAAGAATTGTTGGCTCGAGGATATGTGGGTGGGCTAAATTGTGAAGTATGTTTGTCTAATTTTTCCTCTTCAAAATGTGTAACTCAAAGCTAAAAAGAGGTCAGTAATGCTGTCAAGAAATCACAAGGCTATGACATTTCGGTGGAACCACCATCAATTAGTCTGAGCAGAGAGTGCCAAAAAAAAATAGAATAACAGAATTTGACATAGCATTTGACAAACACTCTACTGTCATCTGAGTGGTCACACAGTTTTTAGTCTCATTTTTTTTCAGTAAGAAATAGCCTAGAGGATTATTTGTACACAGCTTTCTACTGACAGTGAATTAGTAACAGTGTGTCATTGTGCATTCAGCTATTCAGTGACAGCTCTGAGACTAAGCTGTTTACATTAATTGATGTTTAATGGTGTTAATGCAATATGTTTTACCATTATAAACTTTCTCTCCATCAGCATGGTTACTTACTAAGATACTAATATTTCTAAATCAAGGGATCTTCATCCAGAATGGTTTTACACGTGTTTACATAAAAAATGTGTGTCTTCTCTGTGTGACATGGAGAAATGGTCATTTTTACTACTGTGAAAATAACAGCACAATGCTTGTTTGTTTTTTTTTTCTCATTTAAGCATTTTACACCAAAGAAGCTTATTTTTGCTTTAATAATTATGGTTTGAACTCATGTAAAAAAACAGGCCTAGGATACATGTATGACACAGCCTGTAAAAGTGCAAATGGTGCCAACTTTTTCTGTGTTTTGCTAGATGAAGCTTTTAATGTGGCATTTCAGAGCTTTGTTAGATATATGTTAGCCTATAAATGAGCTAATTCCTTGTAAAAACAGTCTGGACAGCATTGAGTTTGAAGGATGAGAATATGAGAAATTATCTTCTCTACTGTTTCAGACAAGGGAAGGGTTATTCATTTGGTAAGATCAGTGCTACTCCTCATCAAGCAGTGGAGGGTGTCAGTAGTTTCTTCTGCTTTGAAAGTACACTTTAAAATTACTTTTCTAACATTTTCCTCAAAACTCTTCAGCAGAGGGATTCAAGATCCCAACTATTCCCATAGGTCTTTCTTGTGAAGCCAGGTCTTTCTTCTGTTGGATCGCACTGCACTATGGACTCATGGCTAAGGCACTGAAGGATCCATTGGATCCAGAAGCTCCCAAATGCCACAAGAGGGTTCTTTTTAGAGATTAAAAACATCTCTTTAAGCAATTTGCTGTCAATGGAGAGTAACATTATATTGATGAAAACAATGAACCCTTAAATCTCTCTTTTTCTGCTAGGTAAAACTCAAGCTACACCTCTTGTGTCCCTCCATTAAATTGTAAGATGCCACTCTGGTGCTCAGATTTAGTACAAATGGACATTACAGCAGTGCCTTTGAGTTTTCCCATTGTATCTTTATGCATCTTGCAGGCAACAGTAGTATAATGTGGCTGAATCCTTGAGCACTACTCTAAAAGAAATTATTAATAATTGTTAATACGAATTACTTTGAACCAAAGACTTTGACTAGTGTCAGAATGAGGTCCACAAAAAATGATGAAACTGTTTTACTGCTCCTTGTAAAGTGCTACGTAAATTGTAGGAATGTAACAGTGTAAAACACTGAATAATTCTTTTTCCTTCATGTGAGAGGGAATGCGGATTCTAAAGATGAAATATGAAACTGCTTTGAGATGAGGATCTAGAGAAAGTGCTGATGATTTGTCACAACTGTTCATCATTGCTCTAAACCTGTTTTGTTTTCCTGCTCAAATTCCTGACAGATAATGGCAATCTGACATTCTAACTGTTTTCATTTTACTGCAAGAAAGATCTACAGATAAGGGGCTGAAACCAAGTAGTGTTATTACATTGCAAGGCTCTAAGTCTCTCAAGATTGATTTCTTGAGTAACACAAGCTGTTTCTGTTGCAGTCGTGTGAATATTTTGAAGTTACTTTTGCTTAATGTGAAATCTCATTACTAGATGAAAGGAGCTCATGGTTATTCTGTAGGCCTGTCTCCAGGCATATGAAATAGTGCACTTTGCCCCTGTAGGCAAGCCAGAGGGAATAACAAATGTTGGGTGAGACATCTTCAAAGTAGTGCACCTAACGCAGTATCCTCATCTGATTCTAAACAAGTATGTTTGCTCCCCTTAGGCTGTCAAGTGGCTATAGGAAAGAGAAGTGCCTTCTCCTTAAATTTTATGTATAGTATGATGATGGCCAGCATTAATCATAGAATCAACCAGGTTGGAAGAGACCTCCAAGATTATCCAGTCCAACCTAGCACTCAGCCCTAGCCAATCAACCAGACCGTGGCACTAAGTGCCTCATCCAGACTTTTTTTTAACACCTCCAGGAATGGTGACTCCACCACCTCCCTGAGCAGCCCATTCCAATGCCGTTCACTCTCTCTGTGAAGAACTTCCTCCTAACATCCAGCCTAGACTTCCCCCAACACAACTTAAGACTGTGTCCCCTTGTTCTCTTGCTGGTTACCTGGCAGAAGAGACCAACCCCCACCTGGCTACAACCTCCCTTCAGGTAGTTGTAGACACCAATGAGGTCTGCCCTGAGCTTCCTCTTCTCCAGGCTGCACACCCCCAGCTCCCTCAGCCTCTTCTCATAGGGTTTGTGTTCCAGGCCCCTCACCAGCTTTGTTGTCCTTCTCTGGACACGTTCCAGCACCTCAACATCTCTCTTGAATTGAGGGGCCCAGAACTGGACACAGTACTCAAGGTGTGGCCTGACCAGTGCTGAGTACAGGGGAAGAATAACCTCCCTCATCCTACTAGCCACACTATTTCTGATACAGGCCTTGTGTTTGAGTGTGGCAGGACATGCATGCCTTTTTGACCCTTGATTCAATACTGCTCTGCTTGGTATTTTATCACTGAATAAATTCTCAGCCTGTTGCAATAGGATACCAATGAGGTCCTGGAGAATTTTGCAGATTTTACAACATTCCAAAGGGCTTCAGCAGGAGCTACTTGAGCCTATTTGCTTTTGTTTAGTAACAGACTTGGGACATGACTACCTGGTTTATAATTGTTGTCTCTTTCCTCATTGCTTTTCATGAGAGCTGGGATTGCCTGAGCCACTCTGCTGAGTGTTTGTTTGCTGACAAAATATGAGCATGAAAACTTGATTCTTAGAATCACTTCACCTTGGATGCCAGTAGATCCAGTGTCAAACTTCCTAGAGTATCTTTAAAAGCTCCGTGTAGTGGATATTCTACTTCAATTGGTGTATCCATAAGGAGTGTTTCCATTAGTGATTTCTGAAGCTTTAGAGATGAGGGTACTACCCTCATGTCTGTGTTCTGAATATGCTACAAAGTTAGCTGTGAATGCTGTGCTTCTATTGGAGCTTTTCTTTGGTATAATAATGTCTTTGGCTTAGTTGTTTTTTCTGCTAGTTCTAATGCCCCCTGCTGATGAGGAAATGGCATCTGCTTTATAAATGGAGATAAATATGTTAGATACAAAAGGTAGTCTCTTAAGACAAGAGAATATTTGGGAAGTAAAAAGTAGTGCTGTATTAGAATGCAACAACATCTGGACAAAACATGCAAGCGTACTGAAAGGCTAGCAAGAAATAAAGACAACTACACAACTATTGTGGGGATGCATGTGTGTACAGAGCTCTTTTTCCACATCCCTGGTGGTATAGCACAGACTAAAATAGTGCAAATAAATTTTTGAAAAAAATAAAGGACCATCAAAAGAGATGAAGGCTACAGGTGAAAACTGTAGAACTTTCAGAAACTTTTCCTTTTTTTTCTTTTTTTTTCCATTTAATTGTTTTTCCCTCATTGTTTGTTGTTGATTTTGTTTGATTGTTGGTTTGTTTACCCTTCTTTGAGACAAAACTAAAAAGCTTTGGTTAAAGTGTACTACTTTAATCAAAATGTGAGGTTACAGACAAGACTTTATGCAAGGAACCTTTAGTTACATATTTTACTCTTCTGAATTTAATAATCCCCAAAATTTCATATAGATTGAAAAATGGCTTCACAAAGATTACTATTAAGCATTATCATGAAGAAAGGGGGAGTTAGAGTCTAAAGACTGTTTGAACAAGACTGAATCGCATTAAGACTCTGAAGAAGTACTTCAGTATTATTTGAAGCTGAGGTGAAATTCAGTAGTGTTGCAAGAAGAAAATTAAGACTCTAGCTAGAATGAACCAGGAACAATGCAACATGTAGATATTCTGTAGATCTAAATAAAACTCCAGGGAAATAAAATTTTGCTGAAAAAATAATGAATATTCATTGGGAGAGAGAACCTTGGGAATGAAGCTAAATTTTTGCATGGATAGCAAAGATACATAATGGCCAGCAATAATTCTTAGACAGTGTAGTGCTGTAGTCATATACATTGACCATCAGAAGAAAGAGCTTTGACTTATTTTATATTAGGCTGTACTATATTAAACTCTCCAAAATATAAAGACAGAGGTAACACATTTATTTTTTTTATTGAATATTTTAACTCATCTATGTTTTCACTTATTTCAGCATAATTTCCTTTATTCTTGTATTTCATTTTTATTTTTCTATAAACTGCAGTACTTGAAGTGAGCTTGTCTTATTCTAGTCTTTGTCATAGAGATCATTCACATTAGCTTCTCTTCATCTTATGTGGTGTGGAGAGAGGGACCTTTCTACCCAATGATTCATCCAATATAGAATCATAAAATCATGGAATCAGCTAGGTTGGAAGACACCTCCAAGATCATCCAGTTCAACCTATCACCCAGCCCTAGCTAATCAACTACACCATGGCACTAAGTGCCTCATCCAGGCTTTCTTGAACATCTCCAGGGACGGTGACTCCACCTCCTGGGGCAGCCCATTCCAATGCCAATCACTCTCTCTGTCAAGAACTTCCTTCTAACATCCAGTCTAGACCTCCCCCAACAGAACTTGAGACTGTGTCCCCTTGTTCTGTTGCTGGCTTCCTGGGAGAAGGACCAACCCCCACTTGGCTACTGACATAAGAACTCTAGTAGGGCCAGTCCTACTGCCATCATTCTTCTGCATATATAAAAAGCTTTGTCATTTAGTGTGTGAATTTCAAACACTCCATTTTGTTACTGTAGAAACTCCTCATATTTAGAGTCTTTCTCACAATCCGACTCAAAAAGAAACCAGTGTAACTACTACCAGCACAATGGCTGGCAAAATTTGTGTTCACTGACAACAGAGATCATGAAACAGCTTTTGTTTTTTTTTTACAGCAAGCTGAAAGCTGGGTAGTGAAATAAGTTGAAGTCTGGATATGGGTGAAGGGAGTTAAACTATGCTGCCATTTAATAGTTCACACACCTTCCCATTAACACATCCTTTCTTTTCGGCAATGAAATGTGACCAGGAGGAAGAATATCTCCTACCTGATGCAACTATTTTATTTCAAGGAGGCAGGAGGATTGTTCTTTCCCACATCTAAATGGCCACTACATGGCATGGAGTAAAAGACAGCCACAAGATATGGGTTCTCCCCTTGCCTGAAAACAGGTACAAAGTTACAACTTACATCACATACAGGGAATTGTAGAGAAATTCAAATCTTCAGCTGTGGAAGTGCCCAGTTAAGAAACCTCTGAAAACCAAAGTTACCTAGTTTATGCAACTTAGTCACATTTCTCTTTGGGAAAATTCACAACACATATATTCTAAATTATACAAATTAATAAGAAGGATTTTCTTTAAGCTCCTCTAATCTCTTACAGCACTGTGAAATGTTGGTTCAATTCAATCAGTTATATTTTTTTTTGCTTGTAGAAAGACTTCACTGAAGCTGATAACGTCAGAGCATTTATATCTTAACACATCTGGAAATGAAAATTTATTTTCTTATGAGTCACTCCAATGGATCACTTAGTAAATCTCTAGAGCCTAAGTGTTTTCACCCACCAGTGAGAACTAAGGCAATCCAGCATTATTAGCCATGCTCTCCTGCACCAAGCCTATTGGCACCTTCAGCTTAATACTGATTCTGAGCAGCTTGGCGATTTGGAACCAGATTCCACTTTCACATTCAACACCTTACATACAAAAGAGCATCAAGTACAAACCTGAGGGCATAAGCTGGCTCTGTGTGATTAATGCACATAGCTCTGGAAATTGTTCATCATCAGTATCAGAAAGTTTGGCTAACTGTACACTCTGCAGTATCTTCACTGCAGAAATTTTCTGTTGCAAGCTGCCGTGCTCAAGTAGGCATTTCTTTTATGAATGAAGGTCTTTTGTGCATCAAGATTAAAATCCTCTGCCTCTCTGCTATGAAGGGGGGGGGGAATCTCTTTGAGTGTGCAGTTCATGTAAACCATTTCTTTAAAAACAGAGCCCTTAAATAGCTCCAAGTACATTTCTGTGTATGACACATAAATGTCCACTAATTGCATGAAGGGAGAACTGAAATTCCAATAGCAAATTCTGTAAAAAGTAGATCTACAAAGAAAAGTGGAAGCATCTGTTTAATATATACGACATTAGAATTTAATTTTACCTCTGTGATGCTTTTGTGTAGCTGCAGTGTTACAGAGGAGCACATAAGCATAGTAGTGCAGTGTCAGCAGGTGCATGCCACCAAATTACTGCTTTTAATTTGCATATTCATCTGCTAAGAAGCATGTCATTATCATATCAAAGGGATACTAAGCAACATCTAGCTTCGAGAGATGTGGCATAGTTTCAATACGAGCAATTAATGCAAGATGAGGACTCTCTTTTTGTCATGTCTCCTAGGGCTAGCTGTAATCGGGCTTATTATTGGATACCAATAAGACTGAGGTACCAGTTGGCAGAGAATGAGAGAAGTACAGAAAAACAGAGCTGTGTGAGGCGTCTTAACTATGCACTTGATAGCAAACCAATTCTCTGGTCACTTTTTCAAAACAAAAGCTGCTACTATCTGCTGTGTAAGTCTGATCAGAGATAAGTATTGTATGTAGCATATCTTTAAAGGCAGAATGAAGAGGAAAGTTAGAGCAAATTAGGCCATATTTTCCACAAAATGAGTAAGTAAGGCTGACCAATGAAATGTAGAACCAAGATTCTTAGAATTCTATGGTCTTAGAGAAATGGGTTTATAAGTAAGCTTTTATTTCAAGGATGCTTGTTGAAATGGGTCACTACTCTCTGAGACAAAGGAGGCACACATGGATTACATGTTCAGGAAAGATGGCAGGTCTCCTCAATGTTTTGCGTGAGGTACTGCGCTTTGTCAGCTCTCACATGTAACAGTGGGAAAGTAGATGAAATCTTAAGCATTGAACAAATTAATCTTCAAAACTAGTTTCCTCTGAGTGAACCTCACTTTCCCAGGTGGACTGTTTTGAGAAAATATGCCAGAAAAAAAAAAATAGATTATTGTTGAGTGAATGAAGAGATGTCCTTAAGGATACTTTGGGTCAGTCTAGGGTCTGCTGTGCTCAGCATGCTGTGTCCGGTATGTAAGGAGAAACAGAGAAGCAGGGCAAGCATACACAGATATTTCTGCCAGCATATCCTCCAAGCTTCCACTGTTACACAGAGTCCTCTTAAGACTGAGTTGACATCTGCGTTCAGCAGCTGTGGGTGAACTTCAGGAAACAGTTTATCCTCTGGCAAAGACAAATGAAGCCTAAAATGTGCTTGAAGGAAGATTCCTCAGAGTAGAAGTGTTTTCAGACTGGTATTTTTGAGGGACAACTTTAGCCATGAATTGGGTAATAATGTTTCTGATTTTGTTCAAGAACATTTCTGCCATAATTTCTCTCTCGTAGTTTAGCTTTTTTGAGGAAGCTAAGCTCCACAGCTGTCAAAATATGACCAGTTTTCATCTCCACCATCCGAGAATCTAATCCATAAATGCAGTTTGATTTTTAGTTTTGCCTGTGTACGAAGAAACCTAACCTGTACTGTCCAACTGTTTCAAAGAGAGAGAAACTTCTCCTTTCTGTCACTAGGCTATCATCTTCTGATGCACACTTCGTTTAGAGTCATAGAATCAACCAGATTGGAAGAGACCTCCTGAATCATCCAGTCCAACCTATCCCCCAGCCCTATCCAGTCAACTAGACCATGGCACTAAGGGCCTCATCCAGTCTTTTCTTGAACACCTCCAGGGATGGTGACTCCACCATCTCCCTGGGGAGGTAGTGGTAAAGTCCTCCTTTGCATCTTCTAGGATTAACTCGATGCTTGCCACTGTGATGGATTCATTTGCATAGGTTCTTTCCAGTAACTTCAATAACATTGGGATTTTACCCTCTTTAAACACTACTGAATTGGTTTCACGGCAGTAGCTGCCCCAGTCTTATGATAATACTAAGTTGTTAGTGGCAGTAAGTCATTATACATTGTGGGGATGAGAAAGCAGCTGTAATGTTTAAATATCATGATTATAAGGTTAGTAGTAGTCTTTCATGATTTAGGCAATTATGTATAGGTACGATGACATGTGCTTCAAGTCAGTGATATGAACACAGATAAACGTACAGGATATAGTGGCTTTTGTTAGCTTCCCTAAACAACTTTCATTGCATCTCATAGCAGGTGTTAATATTCAGCATTTTACTAAATATTTTGGTACACTTAGTGGAAGATAATTCCTTAGTCCTTACTGTCTCACTGGATTAACTAGATAATCTTAATTTTGTCATTTCCCTAGACGTTGGGCACTTGGCAATCAGCTGTGAAAGTTTTCTGTCTATCTGTGGTAGTGATTGTCACGTCATAATCCACGTAAAGGCTGACAACAGGAAATTAAACAAACTGAGCATTTGGACTGATAACCTCTGTGAGATCTTGTGGACTCTTTCAGTAGGTTTCAATGGTTTCAATATCTCATAGGTGAAGCTGGACTGAATATTTCCCAAATACTTCTGATTATCAGGTTTTAACCTTTATATCATTTGCCACTATGATGGGAAAACATAGAAACGAAATATTTAGAAATAACCATAATATTTCAACCTGAAATAACAAAAGGAAAAGGAAAATTCAGGGTAAATTTAGTAGTATCCACTTCATTAGAGTCCAGCAAGAGAAACCTCTAGCTTTTGCTCTACAAAAGAATCTCTGAAGGACCTCTGGTGGAAAAACACAACAAGCAAACAAAGAAGCATAACAACCAAAACCTTAATTTTTCCAAACTAGATTATCCAAGACAAGTTGTGGTGTAAGGAAAATTCACAGGGTCCATTCTTCTCCTCAGAGATTACTATCTTCTTACAGAGAAATAAT
This sequence comes from Pogoniulus pusillus, assembly GCF_015220805.1. Classification (NCBI taxonomy): domain Eukaryota; kingdom Metazoa; phylum Chordata; class Aves; order Piciformes; family Lybiidae; genus Pogoniulus; species Pogoniulus pusillus. Next base: position 7,584,951 of record NC_087289.1, on the reverse strand, counting down.
CTTGCAAAAACTTTTAAAGAGCTGGAAGCTGCTACTGCCATCATTTGTCACTGTGGTGCAAATATCAATGCTTCATAGTGAGGAGTGGAAGAGGCATTTGAAGTGGCTGCAATATATGTTTTTTCCAAAGCAAAGTTCTGTCTTATTATAAATCCTGATTGTCTGATTTTTACAGCATGTTGGAAGGCTTTTTAAACTGAAAAAATGACATTGCTCTCATGAAAATATATGGGCTTCTCAAAAAAGGCTCAACTTTTATGAAGATTTCAGAGATATGAATTATATACTATAGTCTTAATCTAGTTTAGTCCAGCAAAACTTCTTGTAATAGAAGAAAATTATCCTGGTGGTCCTTTCCAACCATAGCAACTCATAGTGATGAGATGCTGTGCTGAGGGATTTGATTTAGTCAGGGACCTGTCAGTGCGAAACTAATGATTGGACTCAATGGTCTTGAAGGTCTTTTCCAATCTGAGAAATTCTGTGTTTCTGTGAAAATTGTATTGGTGGGGAAAAAAAACCCACATAATTGGGCTTTCATGTTAAAATTTGAGCATTAATTGTAGTTTTTAAGAAAGATAGCTTAATAATATACTGGATTGTTACTCTTCAGGCTTTGCAAGTAAGATTTTATAAAGTAATATTGAATACTTCATTTTTCTTGCAGCTTCAGTCTCCTCATCTCTAAAATGAGCTTAGCATGTTCTCCACTTCTGCAGTGTGGAGGAAAGTTATGCAAATGCACTGTAATAATGAATCACACCAAACTGAGAGTTGCTGTAATCTTATTGACATAACCTATATGGAAATTAGGCAACCATAATTAATATTTTGTCTTTATGAGTAGATTCAAGAATGGACAACATTTTGTGAAGTTATCCTTTTCAGTAGTGCTAGAAGAAGGATATTTAAGCAATTAGGGGGAAGATTTTTGTTGAGATACTATTGCATATTTACTTTCTTGAGATTTAACACAAGGTAAAATGAAGAGAGTGAAACAGGGTTAAATGATTGGGGGCTTTCTTTAATGTATTGCAATATAAGTCTTTTAATTCTACTTATAATTTGGCATATTCTTCTCTATCATGATGAACTTCACTTTATAGGACAGGTAAATAATGGCTCTGTATACTCAAAAGCTCTCAGAGTATTTCATGAAATGGATCTAAATCATATTAGTTTATACTTAGAAGATATTCATTGTGTAAAATATTCAAAGTACAGAGCAAATTACAGAGTAAGAGTAGACAACCTATTTCAGTCTCCTACACTGAGCCATGTTTGCATGCATGCTTTCAATCTTGCCTCTCAGGTCGCTCTTTTAGTGCATGTAAAGAAAGTAGTGTAGTTTACTTTAGATAAACATTGTTAATTAGGTGACATATTAGTGACATTTTCAGATTTTTCTGTTGGATGTTTATGTTGTTATGTCTAATATCACTGTTGTAAACAATATTACACATTAATTCCTAAAATGAAATGGAGCACTGATTTGGGTCATACCTTTAGCTGTGTTTCTTTCCAAGATTGAAGGTATGGCACAGAATGTATGTTTAATTGTAGCACAGTGTGCTTTTACTAAACACAAGTGCAGTATTAAAATACAGTTAAAGGCAGTTAGCTGTGTTGCAGGCTGTACCATGGTGTCATCCACGCTGCCTGCGCAGAAAGAAAAACAGATTGTGAAATTCACTTAGGAACTGTCATAGATTATTTAGGTACTTTCTTTTTGATGCATTCTGTGATAGAAGGACTAAACTGAAGTAAACTCATTCTTCCAGTGGTATTCTAAACTTGTGATTTGAAAGAAGGGAAAGCTCTGACTTAAAAGGCCAGAACCCTATCTGCTGCAATAACCCCTGAGGATATACAGTAAAATTTAAGCCAGCTCTGTTACTGTAACAAATGTTCACCAGTTGTGGAGCATTTTCCTTGCAGTCTCAGATCAATGTCTCTCTCTGGTGTCAGTAATGGGGTCTTACCATTTAAAATAATGGCTAGCTAGAGCCAGCATGTGCTTACATGTTCTCTGCTCTTTTAGGGTCCAGTCCTACCTGACAGTGAGTATCCTCAGCTACCTTTGATGATTTCAGTGGGAACTGGAGGACCTCACAGCAGGGTGCTTGCTGCCTTGCAATATCAGGCACTGATAATTGAATTGGGCAAGGTAGTGGTACAAGAAAATTGTTGGTTGGTTTTTTTTTTTTAATCCAATTTTAATCTGCTGAAGTCAGAGAAAATTTCCACAGCATGTTCATAAGTGCCCAGTGCCAGATCCTACAAGATGGTACTGAATAGTCACAGTGTCCATTTCCTTCATTAGGAGCTAAGGGCCCTCAGCCTATCACTGGATTGGACATTTTTTATTGTACTTCACTATTTCTTACCATAAGCAAAACTGATATTCCTCTCCAAATCTATTGAAGCAAATATTATTTCTTGCAAGGATCACAGATCTTCTTCACACCATGAGCATTTAACAGAAATTGCACTGCAGGCTCTGTAGTATTAGGTAGCAGTAGTCACAAATACAATTTAACTTGCATTTAAAAAGAAGCAGAATTTAAGCAAAGTAGAGCCCAAATTTTTTTGCTTCAAATGGATGGTAAATGCTTTGAAATAATAATTTGCTGGTTAAAATGAGAAGGTTGATGTAAGAGTGAATCAAATCACATATTTTCAAACATGATCTTTCTAATACACATAGAATTACTATAAATAGGCCATGATTATATTGTGGAGTAATATCTTCAGTTATGCTAGACTAATAACTCCTCAGCTGTGTATCAGTCTGCACTGTTTTAATGTCAGTAAATGTTCTAATCAGCTCAGCTGTAGCTTGTGGACACAACACAGTGGCTGACTAAGAAAAGTACATTTTATCTTACCAGTTTTCACTTAATGTTTCCACTTTCATCATTTATGTTAAGGCATATCAGCACTTCTAATAACTTTTTTCCTGTGATGTAGTACTATCTTTGCTAGTTCTGCCTAGCAGAAGCATCTGATTTTTCAGTGTGAAATCATACATGGTCTTTCATGTATGAACTTGTCAGTTAACAACTGACATCTTGGCAATGATGGATAAAATTTCATATTTGCAGTCTTCTTCCTTATTGTCTTTTCTCTCTAAGCAAGGCCCAGCAGGTGAGACTGCATATTTTACTTTACTCCACCAGTGCAGGACTCTTTTTCACCAAGAATTAACATCTTCCTGACAGCTGTGTCCTGCTGTCAGAAGAGATGTGAAGTCATTTTGGAACTTTAGAAACAAGTGATTCTAAGGAGAAAAAGAAACCAGAAACTGCCTTTGCTGTGATCATCACAAATCACTCATGAATGAATGCTCAGAGATACTTAACCCCTATATGACTTCATCAGCTGTTCAAGCATTAATTCTACTGGTGCACTAATGACTCGATTCACAGTTTACAGAGAGCATATTGAAGCCCTCAGTCAAGGCTTTATAGTAGACCATGCCAGATCTAGTGTTAGATCCTGGGACTTTGCAGCCCTCAAGGAGAGCTAGCTGAATGTAATGTGATACAGACTATTTTGAATCAATACCAAACTAAATAGTTTTATAGGATGAGATTTTTTTTTCCCCTGCTGACAACATAAACTGCTATGAATTTCTCTGCTGGCACTGAGTGTGGTAAAGCTTGTCAAGAAAAGCCAGTCTTAGCTTGAAAGCATATTGCTGTGCTATTCCTAGAAGGCTAGGGCTACCTGCTTCCTCACATAAACTGGAGAGTTTGGAGGCTTCTGGGGAGCTGTTTGGTGGATTTTTTTGAAAATACGGTGAACTGAACAGAAAGATTCAATATAAGAAGCAATAAAAATTGGACATCAAGTTCTATATGCCAAAATTACAAGATTGAAAGGAGTGAATCGTAGCTATCATTATCCATGAGCTGGGAAAATTATTTAGGTTTAAATGTCATTTGATTAATATATCATTTGATAACTTACTGTCTTTTCTAGCAAGTTTCCTCATTGCATCCTCCCCTTACAAACTCCAAACAATGCCTTCAATATTGGAGCATAGAGACAACACAGAAACGTTACCTAAATTCTGAGGGACTTAGCAGAGGAGATTGATGAGGTAGCCATCATCTCATAGAAGTTCGGCCGAGGTTATCTGCTCATCATCCTGTGTTTTGTGATTAACTATGAACCCTGAATATCTGTAATCCTTCCTCCACATCAGTTCAGTGGTGAAAATGTGATCTCATCCACAGGTGCTAATGTCAATCAGCATAATTTGAAACTGATTGCATTTTCTTTATGGGAATAGACCCACTCATTTTATGAGTGAGTCCCACACTCTTCTCTCTCCCTGTTTACCAAAGTGGTCCATTCCCACAGAAAGGTAAAATAACCCCCAGACCAAAGAATCCCAACCCTCTCCAATGAGTTATCTCTATAATTGTAACACTGATGTAGACATATAACAAGAGAAAAAGAATTTCTAAACTCCATGGAGTCCATTAGAAAGTTTTATATTTTAGTTTTACATGAAGGGTCCCTAGATATTATGCTGATTAAATCCAAATTTAAAGTCCAAATACATAGTGAAAGGAAGAAAAGAACAACAAACTAAGAATTCTTATTGGAAATAAACAACACCAAACAAGACTAAAATGCATGCCCTCATATCTAAGCAGCCACTGCATTTTCTTCATAGCCTTTATTTCACCTTTCCCACATCTATCCAAGATAGATACATATATTTACAGTATAAGATATTTGGTCTTGGTTTTGTTTTCAGAAGGAAGTGTATTATACTTTTGGATACTGAAAAGAAATAATAGTTTTAGTGCTATAAACTTACCAGTGCTGCTATGATGTGCAGCTGATATATACACATCTGAAGCTCTATAGTGAATTCCCAGAGCAAGGTACTACTTCACCTGTGAAATGCTGTCAATATCTATGCATAGTTTCTTCATCACCATCTTATAATAAACTTTCCTGAAATAGTAAAAAAAAAAAAACCCAAACCCTACCACTGTTAGATTCAGTGAGGAAAAACACTATTGCAATTATTCTTATGATATGAGTAATTATATGAACTCACCTGCCAATGCTTAGGTGATGTACTTATTTACCTATACGCAGTCAAGAGAGAATCACATCATAGTAAGCAATTCCCTTTTTTAGGGGCTTGGTAACTTTCTTTCCCAGACAATCTGAACTATTTTAAGCAGAGAATAACATGCCATTATTCTCTGAATAATGCTTCTGTACTTGCTGTTCCTCTGATTTTGTTTTGCACTGTACCAAAAGCTTTCCACTGTTGAAAATATCTTTGAGTTCTTTGCATTCTTGGCTTTGAGTCTGAGTAGAATCCAGCTGGCAGTATCTGTGTTTCCTATCTATTTCACTTGAGATATTGCCGAAAGGAGAAACTTGAGGTTTTTCTGCAATGTAATAGAGTCAAAAGTAAAGTCATAAACACAGTAGATAGTAGCCTCAAAATACTGCTGCAGTTTGGATTAAATTGATACTTTGGAACTGAGGGCCAGTGCCTGGAAATATGCTTTATTCAGCATTTACTGGTGAAATACTAGCTTGCTTTCTGAGTATTTCCATGACAGACAGAGACTATGAGCTACTTGGCCTTTTAGCAAACCATGTTCCTTCTAGTACAGTGGGGTTGGGGATTTATATTGTCATTTTGTCTAATCACTTAGCGTAGGATTCCATGCAAATTTCTTATGATGTTGAGGTGGCAATATGGTGGCAAAGTGGTAGGTTCTGCCTCTCAGGAGCTTATGCAGTGGTGTTTGAATGCATGCGTATGGATGCAGAGACTCTCAAACCTCCAACACCCATGAACTGGAGTTCATTTGCCTTCCCTGTGGATCAAGAGTAAAGATCTACAGTCCATCTGCCAGAGAACAAACACATTTCCTACTTTGCACTGCCACACTGTTTCTCTGATGATAGGCCTCTTAATAGCAGGAATTTGTAAATCAAAACTACAGTAAATATATCAACTGTGCAATACTTCCCATGTCTAAATAAACAGGGGGTTTTCACCTTCACCTTTATCTTCAGCATGTCAAGCAAGAGATTAGAAGGCAATCTTTAAACTGAAGTGGGGGAGGGGAACGGTGATGTTATTCCACAGAAGTTATTTGATTGCTCTTCATAGTCTTTTCATTACAATTGGCATTTAGAAACTCAACCACACATGCCGCTCCACACCTTTCTACGTGATACTGTTCCTTCCTGTTCTCCTTATCTGTAGCTGTGATGATGCACAGCTTTCTCCCGTTTCTTTCTTGTGGGTTTGTGCAGTTTCTTGATGTTTGTGACAGGCCACGATAGGGGAAGCTTTTATCACTGTGGGGTTTGGAGGCCTCAGTAAATTGAAAATTGCAAATGAAATCCACTGGGCTTGAATTCATCAGCTATTATGTCAGATGACCTTTGGCAGCTGCTGATAAAAATGAGAGAATGTTAGCTCTGATCCAATTTTCAGCACTAACCATTCCTTTTCAAATCCATTCACAGTCAGGCAGCAGACACATGGGAAGTGAAAATGATAGGGTTTCAAGAGAGCTGCATTGTGTTGCAGATTAAGATTTTCTCCCCCTATTTCTAGAGGTCGGCCCCCAGGCCCCTGTCTGGTATCTACCTATTGTCCAATCAGTTTCAATATCTGCTTCAGAGGACATGTTAGCCATCCTTACAGATAAGTGCTTACAGGAGAAAATGTTGGACTTAATAGTTTTGCTTAGGAGGCATCAAGGGTCACAGTGTACCAATATTGACTGGCACATGTTAGTTTAATCTGACATTCTTCAGAATGTGACACGAGATTCTTTTGGAGTTGTTGATCTTTCTGAGATTTTTGTTCTCAGGTCTAGTTTTAGGAGTTTTATTTTCCTGTGACTCTTTATATTCATGAGCCACTGATGTTCATAAAGAAGTCTGCCATAGCTGGACCCAGGTGGCCCTTACTTTATGTCCCCATATTATGGGTTGCAGAAATTACAAGACCGGAGCTGCATGTTGGTAGGATGCTCTTTCTTCTTAGAGGAAACTGGGAGAGTGTAGCCATTTTGTCTGCACTTTCAAACGATGCACAGTGAAAATCTGTGCACTTAGTTAAGCTTTCAAACCCAAGTTAATGTAATAAACTTAATTTTTAACTGGAATAGACATCAATATTGCCTTGAAGAACATGGAGAGTGTGCAGCCCCTCTCTTTGCCTTTGGATCGCTGAAGAACGATGCAGTCAGTACCTTCAGTAGTTGCTCATGAGTTCAAGGGCTGAACCTTAGTTTAGGATGACCTGTGGAATCAATGTAATGTTAATATATGTGTCCTATTCCCTATCAGCTTTTTCCTACCCAGTTGAACAAGGAAAGGAAAGAAATTCTGGATTCTGTTACCTTGGAAAAATAATATCCAATTGCATTTTCAAAGTTTTAGAATAGTACCTTCTACTGCTTAGTTCTTCAGTTTTACAGAGGCATAGCTCCCATTGAATTCTGTTTTTAGAAGGCAGTAATGATATGTAGATTGGACTTGTTTGGACAAGAATTCAAAAATCAGATTCCTTGACTGATCACACTGTCATTCTTCAAAACATCGCTATTAGGTCTTCATTGGAAAAGGTACTCCTCGTGTTCTTACCAAAATGTTTCAAAAGCACAATGCCATCTTTAAATGACATAATGGCTTATATTTAACTTTTTTTCCCCACGCTGATTCCTCCAGCTCCAATGTGAATAAATATTTAGTGGCTGAGCATAATAAATTAGCAAGTTATGCTTAATTTATGCAGTAGGGAAGAAAAAAACATTCCTAAGAACATCTTAAGATGTTAGTGTTGCTAAAAATCTAAGTACTAATTTTCAGACTACAATTGTACTATTTTTTCCTAAATGGTTTAAATAATGGAAAAAATAGACTTGCTTCTGTGTCACTGTTAGGAATCTGAACATTGAGGAATAAGGAACAAACCCACTGTTTCAAAGTTAAATCTGAAATGTGCACATGCATTGATTGCGTGCTCCTCGTTATATTAAAGCCAGGAGTAAAGTCAATGTAATTATATTTTCTTTATTTCTTGACATAAAATAGAAATTCATTTGAGTCAGTAAGGACCTGTACTCTTTTATCATGGACAAAAAGTATAAAGTAATCACCTATTTTGCATTCATACGTTGTCGTATTTTACAAATCATCATCTTAAGATATGAAAATTGCATAACAATCACTATTATCCCTAGATCTGTTCCTCTCAGAATCTTCAGTGAGTCTCACTGCAGATCCAAACTTTCCTCTTTCACTGTCTGCCGACAGAAGGAAATAAAAGGTCCATCTCAATTTTCTTCTCCATTCACATTTTCTGATCTCTGCAACAATATCACTAAACCTTCTCTAGTTTTCCCATCACAAATTAGGAGTTTTCACGAAATGCCAACAAAGCTGAAACATTTGATCTGTTAAATATGGTCTTATTTTAAATGGAGATGTTGATCCAAACCATGTTCTTATTTTAAATGGAGATGTTGATCCAAACCATGTTCTTATTTTAAATGGAGATGTTGATCCAAACTTGATCTGTTAAATATGTTCTTATTTTAAATGGAGATGTTGATCCAAACCATGTTCTTATTTTAAATGGAGATGTTGATCCAAACCATGTTAAAATATTTTTAATTACTTTTTTTTTTTTTTTTTATTAAATTCCCATGGAAGCAGCCATTTATCAAGCCAGTGAGCAATACTGGCTGGAGCTTTCTCTGAAAAGAAATGCAAGGCCCAGGCTGGTTGGTGGTCTGGAGAGTGTTTGAATGTCACTGGTGTTTGTGGCTTTCTCAAGAAGCTGTAGGATTGTGGCTATTCACACTGTCGCAGGAGGCTAACTTTTCTTCTAGGAGTCCTACAACATAAGGAGCTGCCTCTGCTGTTCATTCATTTGTTTGCCTTGAGGTTGTAGCCAAGTTGGGGTTGGTCTCTTCTCCCAGACAACCAGCAAGAGAACAAGGGGACACAGTCTGAAGTTGTGCTGGGGGAAGTATAGGCTGGACGTTAGGAGGAAGTTCTTCACAGAGAGAGTGATTGGAATTGGAATGGGCTGCCCAGGGAGGTGGTGGAGTCACCATCCCTGGAGGTGTTGAAGAAAAGCCTGGATGAGGCACTTAGTGCCATGGTCTAGTTGACTGGATAGGGCTGGGTGCTAGGTTGGCCTGGATGATCTTGGAGGTCTCTTCCAACCTGGTTGATTCTATGATTCTATTACAAACTTCCTGTGACCACCTTCTTTTATGGGGAAGAACTGGAATTCATTTGAGTAGAGGAAAATACTCAGCATAGGTGAGATTTGGCTAACCTCTTATGTATCCTTCAGCTGAACCTTGTTACTTGCATTTCAGTTTTGGTCTTTAGTAAGTCAATAAATAATGTAATTGAAAACAATTACAGTGAGGAAAAAATGTATATTGTAATTGAAAACAACTACAGTGAGAAAGAACAACTTCAGGTCATGTTCACAAAACATATATGGGCTAAACTTGATTTAAACATAACTATGTCCATTATGAAAACAAACATTAAATAGTGAGAGGTATTAAACAATATACTAACAATATTTAGCCTGATTCTTTGCAATTTATTCCAGAAAACAGAGAACAAAATAATGAAATAAGTTGAGGTTTGGTTTTCTTTTTGCTGTTTGCTTGTTTGGTTTGTTGTTTTTTTTTTGGGGGGGGGAGAGTGTTAAATCTAAATTTTGTATCTATGTCTTCTATGAAACATTCTAAGATACCTTAAAGGGCTTAATAATTTATTAAATTGTATGACACTTGAGATGCTATATTGCAGTACTTAGAACAAAATGTTGGTTTCTACCAGACTTTTACAGCTTTTATTCTGTTAGCCAAAGCATACTTAAATGGTATTAAAAGAACTTTCCTTTAAAGCTCTTCCAGTGGTATGTTTAAAACATGGTGTTAATGATTGTGACATCCTTAAAAGAGCTTCTGTGGAAGTGAAAAGAGTTCACAGCAAGCGTCTGGTGAAACACAATCCAGAACATGCCTGTAATCCCGTATGTTTCTGAAATACCAAGACTACTTGGAGGGCTTGAAGTGCCTGGAGTGACAGAACAAATGGATTTCTCTTCAAATAAGCAGTATCTTCTTTGCAGAAGTGTCTATGGGCTCTTAGTGCCATGGTCTAGTTGACTGGCTAGGGCTGGGTGCTAGGTTGGACTGGATGATCTTGGAGATCTCTTCCAGCCTGGTTGATTCTATGATTCTATGCTATCTAGCAAAGCATGTTAGAATTTAACTTCCTGTGCTTTATATATACTACTTTTTTTTTTCTCCAAATAATTAGTAATTATCATAGAATGGTTTAGGTTGGAAGGGACCTCAAAGCTCATCCAGTTCCAACCCCCCATTCATAGGCAGACACCTCCCACTAGAACAGGTCGCTCAAGGCTTCATCCAACCTAGCCCTGAACATCTCCAGGGAGGGAGCATCCCCAGCCTTCCTGGGCGACCTGTGCCAGTGTTTCACCACCCTCACTGTAAAGAACTTCTTCCTGACATCTAGTTTAAATCTCCTCTCTTCCAGATTTAAAAATTAATGAAGTCTTCTTATAATCTAAGCAACAGTACTTTGCTAATTGCCTTGACACATGCCACGTGGATAGTGTAATGGTAAATGACATTAAAGCCTGACACTGAATGTGTATTAAGGAAACTATTTACATTCTGCTTTCATATTTTTATTTAATGGTACAACAAAGTTTGAAGGAATCCTTGGTCAAAATGAAGACTGAATCCCTCAATTCTGCTTCCTCAGGAAATGTGTGATGAGAAAGAATAGAACATTTGTGCTGCTCATCTTAGAGTTTAATTAAGCTTTAAAATAAGGAGTGGCAGTGAGTGTTGGTAAAGAGGAAAAACAGGCTCATAAAATGCCTAGGAGCACTGAGAGGTGATCTCACCAACATTTATAAATATGTAAGGAATGAGTGCCAGGTGGCTGGAGCCAGGTTCTGTTCAGTGATGCCCAATGACAGGACAAGGGGCAATGGGTGGAAGCTGAGACATAGGAAGTTTCATATAAACATGAGAACAGGTTTTTTTTCCTGTGAGGGCGACAGAGCACAGGAACAGGCTGCCATGGGGAGTTGTGGAGTCTCCCTCTCTGGAGAGATTCAAAACCTACCTGGATGTGTTCCTGTGTGATCTGGTCTAGGTGATCCTGCTCTGGCAGGGGGGTTGGACTAGATGATCTTTTGAGGTCCCTTCCAGCCCCTGACATTCTGTGATTCTAAGAAAGTGCTGTGGTCAGGAGAATAGGTGAAGAACATACTTGAAAACAGGAATTCCTAAGTCCTCATTTTTGCCTGATCCAGCTTACTGATATGTTAAAGGACCTTTTTCATTTGCAGTTTGATTTTTGTCTTGTGTTTGTGTGTCATCTCCTAAACACAAACACCAACTGCATGGCAGATAAGTACTATTTTATTTTGTTTTTCTCAGCTTCCGTTGATTCATGTATTGCTTCTCATAAAAATATTGCTTTCTAAAAATGGGAGCATAATCAATATTTGTTATGGTTATGACAGCCTTTCAAAATGTTAGTCATTCTGCCTGCAGTGCCCAACATGACTCACTGCTGAAAAACCCAGCTTATAAACAATGCTTTACTCATCCTGGGATTGAAAAAAAAATGAAGTTATGTGAAGAACTATAAAGAATAAATTAGGAGGATTTATCATATGGAGGTTGAAGTTCATGTCCTTAGGCTGTTTGCAGCACAGGAGAACTCCTCTAGATGTGTGTAACAAAATTCAGAATCACTTGATCAAAGTCAGTGCATTGTTCCAGTGAGTGTTGGTGTAACTAAGATTAGGTTTTTGGTCACTTGCTGTTTCCTGTGTATTTCACAACGTGAGAGATGCAGTTGTCATTGCAGTAATCGTGCATACATCTGCTGGGAATTTTACCAGTGCCATGTCATGTAAGCAATCTGTCTGCTGTGTTTTTTTCTTGCTCTACTGCTGACTCCATCAATGAGTATTTCATGTGTTTGTCCATGTCTTTGGGTTGGTTTTTTTTTAGTGATGCATCAGTGATGACACTTACACTGAAGCTTGTAGAGCAATTAATGTTGCTGCTGTTAAAGAAAGTGTATTTGCATCTCTTTAATGAAGACAGCTGGGGGAAATGCTGATCCTCTGTTTAAAAATCTTTCTCTCGATGTGCAACTTTGAAGAGTTATAGGCAACATTCCTGTATGTGCAGATGGAAAAGAGACAGAAAAAGTCTAAAATGTGCCAGAATCTTCTTTCTCCCAAAATCCCATCCATGTACACACCTAATTAGGAAAAAATCTTGGGACTGACCACTCATTCCAAATTAGGAGTGTATATGACTTTGTCTCTTTACTCAAATTAGGTGTCTTTAGGAGTCCTTAAACTGGACATCAATGTGCACAGCACTGTTTTCTTATAGAAATGACCACTCATTCCAAATTAGGAGTGTATATGACTTTGTCTCTTTACTCAAATTAGGTGTCTTTAGGAGTCCTTAAACTGGACATCAATGTGCACAGCACTATGTTTTCTTATAGAAATGACCACTCATTCCAAATTAGGAGTGTATATGACTTTGTCTCTTTACTCAAATTAGGTGTCCTTACTTTACTTACTTAGGAGTCCTTAAATTGGACATTAATGTACACGGCACTATGTTTTCTTATTGAAAATCATGAAGAAGAAAAAAATGCAGTTCAGCTTCCTAAATATGTATTCCTTTAGAGAAAGACTATTCCTCTTAAGACAGAAGCTAGTCGATTATTTAAGTCAAAGATACTTGACAGTTCTGCAGAGAAAATGGGCAACCACTTGACAAATATGGCAGTTTGGCAAAGTTTCTGCCCCAGGGGTGCTCCCTTTCCTCAATGGTGTGATATATTGCCAAAATACTTACTTTCTGTGGGGTTTGAGTGTGTCTAACCCATTCAGATTTCCCAAGATGCAAAGGATATGAACATCTTCGTGCACACACACTTGAAAAGCTGCTACTGCCAATGAACTGGACGAGTGGATTCCTTATAAGTAGTATTATTAAGGTCTTGAGAATGAGCAAGCATGTTCCAAAGCTGCTGTTTCTTCTTCCTAATGCCTCCCTCTGCAGTTCTGCGCCACAGGCACATTTAACATAGCGCAGCTCCATATGATTTTGTAAACTAAAAGACATAGTTTTCAGCAAGCTGTCTTGCTGAAATTATCAAAATTGTTGGATGGTGTATAGTTATAATTTTCTATCTTCATCAGGTGAGTTGCAATTTTTTTTTCCTTTTTAGAGGATGCAGATGCTTTGCAAATGACTCCTGAAAAGGAATTGTACAAACGAATCAAGTTAATATCTTAGAAGTCATGTGTATGTGATGCTGATGTGCTGGTGATTTTCTGTGGTTAACAGCATAGGAAGAAGTGCAGAAAGTCAAAATGTCCCAGAATATAGTTCAATGATCAGTAAATTTTAAATTCTTTTTTTAAAGTGGTAAAGATGTTGACCCAAACAAGATTGAATGAGAGCTATGTTTGTTCCTCCCATTCTGTTTTTATGCTCATTGTCCTTGCTCTGTTGTGCTAGAAATAGCTACAGAAAGCAAATAAGATTTCTAGCAGATTTTAAAGCTTTTTTCACACCAAACTTCTTTGATAAACCTTTTTCCACACGTTTGGAAACAAAGAGAAGGAGAGTAGTTTGCAAACATTGTATATGTGGGTCAGGATCACCTGCAGTTGCTTTTGTGTGATTTACAAGCTAAGAATGGATTTGCTTTTGAATTCAGTGGGTTTGCTTCATATACACATTTGTTTACATCTGAAATTTGGTAATGTATGTTCTTCAGGTCAGTGGATAACCTGCAATTCTCTTGTGAAATTTGCTACTCTAAAATTAAGGTATAGCTGTCATGAAGAACAGCATGAATAGCATGACTTACAGTGATACTGATTTATATTGAACTGGTGTTGAATTGTAATCCCAAATCCATTTTAGTTAAATTGATTGTGAGTTCATCAGTGAGTGTTTCCCTGGTGAAATCATGTAGGTCTTCTTATCTTCTGCTACTTTAAAGAATGGTTGAGCACTACTTGCTAAATCAGATTTGCAATATATTAAGTGAAGAGTAATAACAAGGTTAGTAAGTTACAGAGGCCTGATTAGTTTCCAAATATTGTCTTTTGATAGTTTCTGGGTTTCCTTCTTTCTCTTTTAAAATCATTTTTTCAAATTAATAATTATTCCAAGGCACACTAAATTAAAGCTAATTGATGGCTTCGTTTGGATTTTCTCTCCAGCCTTCAATCTAAACAATAAACTGAGGTCTTTAGCTCCAATCTTCAGTTTCAGGAATAAACTCAGCTTTAAAGACTAAACTCTGGCTTCTGCATATGTTATTTTAAAATGCATAAACATGTAAAGCATGCATAACGTATCAAACTACATGACAACATAGTATTAAAGGATGCAAAACCACCTTCAAAAATAGTTAACTTCAGCACAGATTTTGAGGGTGATATTGACACTCTGGTTGGTACAATGCAGTGATGATGCAATTTGCAGAGGGCGAGCAATTTCTTCTAGGAAAATGTTTATTTTAAGATTCTTTTTATTGCAAGATTTTCATGGTCACTGGAATTATTTCCATGTGTTGTTATTATTTCTCAGTAGAGAGCTGTAGAAGGTCTCGTTCTGCTACAGTCAAATGTTGTCAGAATGCATGGTGAGCCTGGCAGCTGGGAGTGTTGATGCCACACAGTGTCTCTCTATCAGTGGCATCTGGATGTGAGATTGGCTTCCTTCCTAGGCTGTTGGCTAGCTGCACTGCTGCCTATTCAGACATATCTGTGCTAAAGCATGACAAATTTACATACATTTTGCATAATGCTTTCAAGCTATTACTTCCACATTTCAGGTTGCAGACTGGTACCCTGAAGATTAATCAGAAGACAAAAGTATTATACCTATCAAACTCTTATTCACAAAATGCATTCTAATCTCCTTTTTTATAAATGGGTCACACAGGACTTTTGTATTTCTGGTGCAGGAATAAATTAAAATGGGGAATGAAATGGCACAGTGGTTAAAAAAAAAATTGTTTTCATAGTGTAGACTGGAAGTTATTCCCACCTTCCTTTCGTTATCAAAGAGCAAATATTAGATGTAATTCAGCTGTTATCCAAGTGGTGGGGTTTACAGAGGTAGTATTGTTTCCTCTCTAAGTTCTTCTACTGTCTTCATTTCAACTGCAAAAGAATGACTAGGAAGTTCATGAAAAGTTGTGTCATGCTGAGAAGTTATCAAAGTGATCTAAATGCCATCCATTTATGAAATCGTTTCCCACATTTGTCTGCATCTGGAAGAGGAGCCTATGCAACAGCTTATCCTTAAAACCAGGCTTGTAATCAGAAGCAAGAAATACAATCTTTTCTCTTCTACTGTCAGAAAACACTGAAATGGAAAAAAATCCAGTTGGTCAATGCAGGTGTGTGGCTGTGGGATAAACAACAGGCAAGTTCCATGTGGTCAGGATTTTCCATTAGAGGTCCAAATTGCTGTATTTTTTTGTGGTGTAGGAAAGGATATATTGCCATTTCTCTCCAGGAACTGATATAAGATATCAGTTATATAACTGATATAATTTATTTGCCTTTTTTTTTTCTCTTCCCATGTCTTCTGCACATACAATATATTTAGTTATATTTATTTCATTACTTCTGGATATATCCAGAAATTATTCTGAGGAAAATATTGAGCTTTACTTTTCTGAGTATTTTAATGCATAACATCTGAGCTCTCATGCATATGAGGTGAAGTATTTGACTATTAGATTCTTTCACATGCACATGTGGAAGTCTGAAGTCACAACTTGTAATTTGTTTACTTTTTATTTGTATCAGTAAAGGACTTGTTAGAAGAAGACAGTGACATTAGTTCATGTTTAGGGTTTGAGGATGACATTGGACTGGTGGCACAATCTGCTTTTACTTGTTTTTCTGAGTCTGCATTCATGTCTTTTCACTTTTTGTGTGTAGGCTAATTCATGTATTTTTTCCTTAAGAATATATATTTTACTTAATCAACAGATCTGTAACTATGCATGAGGCTGAACAATGTGTTTTATGCTATCCAAAGAGTGTTCTGATATAGCTCATGTTGTATCTGGAAATTGACTAGAACCTACTGTGCTGAGCATAGAGCAATCCCATAAATGGATAACTTTCATGTACTATTATGATATATTAAAGGAAATTTGTAAATCTAAATTGGCAAGGTCTGGATGGTCCTTCAGAAGAAATCCACCCATCTTTGGTAGTGGAATGAAACAGATACTAAGTTCCCATAGCAGTCAGATTTATGACATAACTACTGACCCTCAGGTTGACTATTTGAGGCCTTGAAAATGGATCCATGCAAATATATGTATACATACACTAATATATTAATACAATAGGTATGGGTTTATCTATGTAGGCTTCTGTAGGTGTATGTTGAAGCTCTTTGAAAGAATATTTGGGAGCATTGCTGTGAGCTGGACACAGAACAAAGTATTGGTGACTGTTCTCATTTTGTCTGCAGTTTTGAACTCTGCTTGGTCATCTTGTCAAAACAGCTCTGAAAGAAATGAGCAGAAGAGACACAAACATACCAGATTAAAACACTCTTGCAGTGTTGTCAGACAATTACCAAAAAGAAAGTGCCTACACTGGAAATATCAATAACTGTAATGTGTGAGATTTGTTAAAACACGCAAACTCACTCTCCACTGACTGTCACTAATATTTATTCGTCCAGTGACTGTTAATCACACCAAGTTTACAGTCCCGTACAGCACCTGTCACAGGTGTTGATCATTAATCAGCTATTACAGCAGTTTATTCTGCTGCTGACAACTTGCAATTTTCTACTGATTCAGCTAGTTTGTCAGGTGGGAATTATGGCAGAGCACATGTGACAAAACACATCACACATTTCTCTCTCTCTCTTCCCTCTCTCTCTCTTCCCCCTTCTTTTTTTTTTCCTCCTTTTTTTTTTTTTAATTTTCAGGCTTCTCTCTCTTCCTCTCTCTCCCCCTTTTTAGACAAACAATATCTGGGAACTCAGAAGTAATAAGGCGGAATGTATAATTAATTACCCAGCTTGCTCTAATTAGGGATGAATAAGTTGTGTCCCTCTCATCATCACAAATGTGGTGATGGGTAATACCAGTTTATGCTGTATTAACTGCAAATATGCAATCCTTCTGAGAGCACTTTTGTTGATGAATTTGATGAATGTGACAATAATTAGCAGAGACAGATGAGAGCTAAATTACTACTGACAATGTAATGCTATCCCGCTCGAGGGTCTGAGAACGTGGCAGGCTAACATGGCAGGGACCGGGGCCTCGTTTCTAATTAATAGTCATCTTTTCTTTTTTTTTTTTCCTTCTCTTTTCCTTTTTTTTTTCCTTTTCTTTTTTTTTTGCCAGTGGGGGGAAAAAAAAAAGAGAGGAACGGTAATTGTTTTCGTCAAAGGCTGCAGGGAGTTATCAGGGTAATAAAGTTAATTAGCAGAACAAACATCCTTTCACTGCCTTACCAGATTGAGGAAAAGAGGGTAATTCAAACTGCAGAAAGATATGACTAGATGAGATGATAAGGAGAAAAATTTTACACAGGAGGCTAACAGAGAAGAATCAATTTTTTTTTTTTCTTCATTTCTTTTGGCTTAGTCCACGGAAAGAAATTCTACGTTCTCTTCTTTCAGCTCATAAAGTTGCTTATGTATAAAACTTTATTGTTATGATTTCTGCAAGGGATGGGAAAAGAAGTTAAGAAAGATCATATTACCTTGCCCAATTTTTTTTTTCAGGGCCTTCTAAATAGAATTGTTTTGTTACATTATGTGCAATTTCCTTTTTATTGAAGTGACTTTTCCTAATATCCACGGCGCGGTATTGATCTCGTAATGTTCTTCAAAAAGGAACCTGTTTTTACTTGGTCCCCAAGTTTTCAATGGACTCATTGAGTGTGGCCATTGTACTAGGTTCTGAAGTAGCTAGCTCAGAGTTTGAATTAGTTGATGGATTTCTTTGAGCAGCATTTCTTTTACTATCCTCTAGTGTAAGTATGAAAGGAAAGTCCTTGTTCCTGCCAGCATTAATGCATGTGACTAGCTTTATGCATGAGTAGTCCTATTACATTTGCTTCCATTCAGTTACTTGTACACGTAGGCAGGGCTGAGGTCCAAAAGGAGAGAGTCTTTCAAAAGTAGTAACATTGAGGTTTGTAGGTTACTTAGGACGGCTGTCCTCACGTATTTTCTGTGATGTTGCTTGCCATTTCTCTTGCAAGATTGTGGTCTTGCTCCATGATATGGTTGGTATCCTACTACACTGTGTTGGCACAAACTAGTCATATGTGTGGGGCTCCAGCAGTTTTTGTAAACACAGAAGGAGAGCTAATGAAGATAAAATATGTTCATATGATAAAGTATTGGAAAAACCACTGCAGAATACCAAAATAGGCTGCATAATCTGCAATGAGTTGTCTGACCATGTTACACACTTTGCCATACATGGTAAATATGAGGTTGCTCGAGCTAGTCAACTGTTTAGGGAAACAACTAATCTACTTTGCATTTACTGCAAAATAAAAGTGAAAGAGGAAGCAGCAACTAAAGACCACTAATATGTAATTTTGCATCTCTGTACTTTCTGTTATAGCTGTTGTATTGTCCTCTTAAAGCACTGTGAAGTAATTTCTCACAGAGATGGTTACTTCCCTCCTAGTATGCATGGTGGACTGCAGTGTGGGAGGCTTATGTAACAGAGATTCAATTGTTTTAGACTGCACAACATTGAAACATTGAGCACGATCTAAGTCTGGTATTTGATACATGTGATAGGCACAGCATATCTGATGCAATGAGAGAACTATGTTCCTACTGCTGAGTAGCCTCTCTCTTCAAATAAACAGAATAACCCAGAGATTAGGACTAGGAAAACTCCTGGTGAAATTTAGTTATTTGGTAGAGTTTTCCTGTGTGATTGCACCCAAATACCTTAGGTTGACTTTCTGAATCCCACCTAAGACTATTGAGCATCATTAAAGCAGGCCTTCAAGCCTTTGTCTCTCTGAATCTCTCTCCTCTCTAAATATATGTCCTACCTTTACCTGCATCTACTGAATGTAAACACACAAAGATCATGAGGTTCTCAGTAGTGGAAATGTCATATAACTACTTACAGTAGACGACAACATAATCGCAAGAACATTTTCCATGATCTTTATGAATGAAGATGGATCAACTTCTCTAATCACTTCCTGCCACTTCTTGTCTCTCAGGCTGACCTGAGACAACCTCTTCTCAACCATTTCAGTCCTGCCCTTCCTCCTCTCTGCTCACCTTTCTCCTGTTTTAACTTCCCGCTTCCTTTTCCTTTATTCTGGCAGCTATTAAGTGGCAACTTGTGCTATGTCAACAGTGCTGGCAAAAGCAGTTATTGGCATTGGAATGGCACAGCAGTTTCATTTGTGTAATTGTGTTGGTGACACTCTTTTAACATTTGTTAACACATTTTGAAAAGGAGTGATAAAATACAGGACAGAGTTTAGATAACATTGGGCTTTTTTCATGGTTCATTAGGCATGTGCTGGCTACTGCAAAGGGCTGCATATTCTAATAGGTGCAGAATGGGAACTCTAGGACCCTAGTCAAGTGGATGAGGCAGTTAGTAAGGAGATGCTTGGGACCAGATGCTTTTCCACATTCTTCATTAACAGTCTGTGCAGGCAAAGGCAGCAAACTACAGCCAAAGTATAACCAAGATATTAAGAAACTGCATGTTATCTCCTTTAATAAGTTTTCACTGTAAACATAATTTATTAAGATAAAGGAGTGTAGTATTCCATATGTTTGCTTTCTGATTTCAGACTCTACATGAACATCAAAGAAAAACAGACAGCTCCAGTGGCCACAATGTTTTACAATCACAGAATTTAAGGTTGCCTTTGCTGTCTAAGTAATTTTAAATATTCTCTTTACAAAAGATAGGGCTGGGTGCTAGGTTGGACTGGATGATTTTGGAGGTCTCTTCCAACCTGGTTGATTCTATGATTCTATCATTTCTATCAGAGAGTTCTCTTATTGCAGCATCAGTGCTAAAGGCACTACTGAGTGTAGTACCAGTAAGGAGCGCATTCGCTTTTAGCTTCTTACTCAGTGGAGCTTCCTAGACACATCAGCACTTAACCCAAAATCTTTCCTGTCTATGAAAACCCACTTTTAAGATCATCCAGTTGTTCCACCTATCTTTGAAACCCTGCACCCCATTGCTCTACTCCATGGTGTAGATTTCTGGCCCTGTGCTGCACTCACATGCAGAATGCAGCTGCTTCTTTTTTTATAAGTGAAACATTTTTCTCCTGGTATTATGTGAAAAGTCCTTTCCTCCTCTGCACTTGTGCTTCCCCCTTCAAAGATTAGAGAAAACAGAAGGAATATGGTTTTAATATAACACATGATTATCCAAATAGTCAGCCACCATCTCAACCACTCGGTGTGTATTGTATCTCTCTTTTCAATGCTCCCATTTCTCTCCATGATAATGACCTGGAGAAAGAGACAGTGTGCTTTTCTGTCTGAAAAGTGCCCAGCGAGGCCAGCTGTGTGCACTGGCAGGTCAGCAATAACTGCTCAGAGAATATTTTAGCTCAGTAAGGCTAACGTCTTTTTGTAGACTTTTTCATTGGAGAATGAGAAACTGCCCTGTTATTTCATTCTTGTTTTTCCTCTCTGGCTACCACACTTGACACTAATTCTGATTTTCTACCTGAGAATGCATAGAAGAAACCATCCTGCCTAAATCAGCTTGATGTTAGGTGGTTATTTGGTTACTATTTATATGCCTCATATCTGTACCTTTTTCACCTGGCTCATAAAAGGAATATCTCATCATGCTTATTGATCCAGGGGTGCTTTGTAGCTATGGATGAACTGACTTTAGGCTTTTACACTTTTTTATTAGTCTGGATATTAGGAAACATTTTCTTTTTTTCCCACAGAAGGAGTGGTCAGACATTAGAATGGGCTGCTGAGGGAAGTGGTTGAGGCACCAACCCTGGATGTGTTTGGGTGTGGTACTTGAGGCTATGGTTTAAGAGAGAACTTTGTGGAGTAGGGATAATGGTTGGACTTGATGATCCTGGGGGTCTTTTCCAACCAGAATGTTTCTGTGATTCTGTGAAAATCATGATTGTGTTTAAAATGTGAAGAATTTGGAAGTCCCTCTAAATATAACAGTCCATGGTTTCTCAAAAGAGTCTTTAACTGGGAAAGAGGCTTTAGAAATTTGCTGAGTATAATTATGAATCTTACCTCTATTAGTCCTTTCAGAAGTATATCTAATGCTACTGAACTCCTGTTCTGTTTATCTCTGTTTACTCCAATGAGTAGGGTTTGCTATTACTCTTAACTCAGATGGGCGTCAGAATACCAGCTAAACAGAAAGGGCTCCGATTTAAAAGGCTTGTAATGATAAAATTATTTGAATGCTCTTCTGTGCAGCTTAGGTTCTATAATGCTGTCTAATGAAATTACACCTCTGCCTCTATTAAAAACTGCATGCAAACAAATATTTGTACACAAGGTGGTGATGTTAGCAACCAGCTCCTTTTTATTAGCAACCCACAATAAATGACAAGGTATTGCTTTGGATCTGAGGTACCTTATGCTAACTTTGGGTGCTTGTATAAGGACAGATCTGAAATATCAGCAAGAAAACTGTGAGTTGGTCTCTAAGTATCAGTAAAAAAAATTACTGTGGAGCATAGAAAGTCTTCATATCTTTTAGGGATTCTCATTTCCCTATGGCATAATTGCACCATAAGAATCATGCAAAACTTCAACTATAATGATGGTAAAAGCAACATGTATCGGAAAAGGAAGGATAGTGCAACCTTTTATTAAAGGTATCTTTCGTGTTTTGAATATTTCTCATTGTGCAACTAACTGCTTTAAAAATAGCAGCAGTTAAAACCGGGAAGAAAGGAAAGTGTTCCTTTTTAAACTGACGTAGAACAAGGATAGAGCTAAAACTAAGGAAAGGGGTAATAAATAATGACAACAGATGTTTGTAAACCTTTTGCTCCTCTGTTCACTGTTTCCATGTGTTTTCTTGTCTTGATGTGCTGTCAGCCTCCTCTCACCTGGGACTAGTGATATCTTATCAAAGCCTAAGCAGTTCCTCTTCACAACAGGCAGATAATAGTGCCTTTCAATTTATCATACTACAAGTCTAAAAGAACCATGGGAACGATTGGTCAGGTGACAGTTTGATGGACAGTTTGACAGCCCTTAAAGCATCATGGGAAATGGTTGTCACCTGATTTTTCAGAGCAACTGGGGAGATAACCTTCAGCATGACAGGGAAAACAAAAATCTGAATATTTGTGTAGGGTTTGCTAACAGCCATAATGCTCACTTAAGTGATGATGGAGATGAATTTCGGTTGCTCGGAATAGAGTTATCTGAGCCAGAATCTGTTTAGTCTGTAAATGTTTTTGACATCTTTAGTTGCTTTTTTAGCACTTTTACTGGATGTGTAATTCTTCAGGCAGAGGAGTGAAAATAGATCACTCGCTTTGTATTTTGTCAGACTCTGCACACACCGTGGGGATTGTCTGCTGAGTGAAATCAGAACAACACAACTCCTAACATAGCTGCTTTTTTGCTTTGCAGATTATTGTTCTGACTATCAAAAAAAAAAAAATCAAAACACTCCTTGCTCATTCTGAACTGAATCCCTCTTCCTGGCACTATTTTAGTGTAAACCAGACAGATGTTTGCAGCTGAAATCACCCTCACAATGGCAACTACTGCGGGCTCCTGCTGAGATTAAGAAACAGGTCAAATACTGACCTGACAAAGACAATATCCTGAGCTTAGGTCAAGACTGAGGCTTTTGAAAAGAATGTGTTTAAGTGCTGGCATCGCTACCTCCCTGGTTTTGCTGTGGTGCGTAAATGCAATATGAAGTTTTGTAGGTAATGTAGTTCTGGTACATCTCAGAAGCGCTGAAAAAACTATCTAGAAGAATAAGATCACAAGTGTAGGCTTGGAAGGAGAAATTGTATGGCAAAGATGGCATTTGTTTTATCTCCAAAATCTGGATATCTGTTGCATCCATGACGCTTTAAATCAATACAGAGTTCTCACCGTTGTCCTCCAAAAGGAACAGATGAGGTTGGTGTGATGGGTGGACTCCACTTGGGGAAAGCCTAAACTTCTGCTCAACCAATCAGTACAATCTGGAGGAGATGCTTTGGAAACTATTCCTATGCTTGCTTTTAAACTACACAGTGGTTTGGGCAAGCTCTGGAAGTTTCTCACTTTTTAAACATTGTATTTTATTATGCATTGCAGACTGTTTCTGTCTAGTTTTCCCTCCATCAATCTAACCAAGATGCCACTACATTCCTTCACTCTTGTCTTAGTATTAATTGCATCCACATAATCTGCAACCATGCTTGTAGTCTTCCATTTACCTTCTGACAATAAGTCTTTGGTTTCAAGGTCCTAAATAACTGAGCTCTTCTTGCAGCTGTTTTCTCCTTTTATAGAATCATAGAATGTCAGGGTTGGAAGGGACGACAAAAATCATCTAGTTCCAACCCCCCTGCCATGGGCAGGAGCACCCTACTCTAGATCAGGCTGGCCAGAGCCCCATCCAGCCTGGCTTTAAACATCTCCAGGGACAGGGCCTCAACCACCTCCTTGGGCAAACCATTCCAGGCTCTCACCACTCTCATGGTGAAGAACTTCCTCCTCACATCCAGCTTGAACCTACCCATCTCCGGCTTCGCTCCATTCCCCCTAGCCCTCTCACTCCTCTCTGTTTTCCTTCTTGCATGAAAAATTACAAATACAACTTCTTGTGAATGCAGACCCTTGTTCTAAGCAACTTTCAGCTAGTATCATTCCATCTTTCCACTTCAGAGTCTCTCTTTAAGACATGCTTGAACACTTTCTTTTTTTGGTGACATTTGTAAGCCTTGTATTCCTTCCACAAAAAGTCATTATAGCAATACTATCATTCACTCTCTGCTGAGAGAGACACTGTATAGACATATATTCATGTTCACTGAATGACACAGACTAACACCAAAATTAAGAGCTTTTCTTCAGCCTTAAATACATATTCTCTCCTTCTTGTCTCTCCAGAGGCAAATTTTAATATATTGTTGACATTGCCAGAGTTCTACCATATAGAAAGTTCACATTTTCATTCAAAGCATATTTGGTATTTGTAATGCTATGTGGAATGTATTCTTAGCTAAATTCTGAATAAAACAATGTTATCCAGATAATTTAACATATTTCCTTTTAGAACTAGAAGCTATAAGTAGAGTTTGGGGTTTTTTTTGGGTAAAATGTATGTATTTCATCCTTTAAATCCCACTTATCGCTGAAATGGCAGTTTAAAAATAGGTTTTTTTAGGATGTGACTCTGTGCAAGCATGCAAATATGTCTACATACACATCCTAGTCTATGCTGACTAAACATCAGTGTAGTGAGGTACAAGATAATTGCATGCTGGTTGCGCCTGTGGATGTCCACAGTACTCAATGATACACTGGCTTTGGGCAGGCCATGGCAGATGGTGTGTTTGGATGTGGGTTTTTGCAGATGAAGGTAGAGAAATCTCTCTTTAGGCTTTCACAGCTTGCCATGTAAATACTATTGTTCTGGTCAGCTCTGATTTATATCCAAGGCTATGGTAAGATAAAAAAGGGCCCTTACCCTTCTGTCACAAACTCCTCTTTGTTGAAGTTTCTTTTGTCAAATAATAGCTCGTACTCTGACTCATCTTTTTTCAATACTGTGCTCAGTTTCAGGACTGTTTTACTCAAAATACACTAATTGCAGATAGTGTTTCCTGGGTAAAAATTGCAGACTTTGCTATTTGCTTAACATTTAGTATTTTAAATAGATTTTGTATCATATTTCTTTTTTTTTTCATAGAGGTAATGGAAGTCTCATCTAAGTTGGGCTTTTCTATATTGCCTTTTAAAAATAATAGTAAAATCTCCTACAGCAAATGAGTCTAACAAAATATCCACAGCTTCTACAGAATGTAAGTTGCAAGTGAAGGTTTTTCCCTCTGCATTTTTGCAAACAAACAATGTGGTTGTCAGAGAACCTAATCAGTATTTGAGCTGACAAACAACCAAACAAAAAAGGTATTTAGCAGGGCCTCTAATTTCCCTAATGACAGAATATACCCATCAAGGAAACTCGGTAGCAGCTGCTCCATTGTGTCAAAGATTTGAAGATGTCTTCGTTTTGGAAAAAAAAAAAGTTTGAGGATTTTCTTTACTTTCACCAGAGAATATGTAAAGAGGTATTTTTGTTTCTTTTTGGTGTGGGAAGAGAAATCAGCTGATTAGCAAACTTAATACTGCTTTCTGTGGCTGTATGTATCAACTTCCTCAGTTTCAAACCTACCTCTTGTGCCGGTTGTGATAAGATAATTGCTGATAAGAAATACAACTTGCCTCCGGGACTCTCACATTAACAACCACCTGGAAAAACTCCATGTGCGTTGTGGTAAAGAGGAGAACTCTCATCTGGTTATGGGTGACAGCTTGTATCTCACACTTAAACTCACATCTCCTTTGATTATTATTTTTTGGGTGTGTGTCTGCTTTTAAAATTTAAGTGCATAACATCCATTGCCATAATGTGATGAGGCACAGAATGTGATAGCTCTAATGAGATAGAGAGAGTATTTGCATGGTTGGTTGAACATTTAGATCTGTTTTTTCCCTTTGAGATGGAAAATTGATCTTGTGTTAAACAAGATAGGTATTGATAAGAACACTGATATTGAGCTCAACTGAAATCAATATTTTCTCATGACTGATTACAGAGTTCTGTGAGTTGCATCTCGAGTAAAGGAGTTCAGTAATAAAAATATGAGGACTGGAATCACCTGGGTAAAGCGAAACAGTAGAGAAAACTGGTAGAGAAGTGGTGAAGTGTAGGATCGGAGTGAGTGAAGAACAAGAGAGGGAATGCAGGATAAACCAAGAGTAATCAATACAGCTTGAACAAGGGAAACAGGAGGTGCTCAAGGAGGGTGGGACAGATTAGAATGGCATCAGTGAGCTGCAATTGTGTTGGAAGTTATAAGAATGAAAACGTCCAGGCAAAATCTGTAAGTTTGACTGCCCCAGAACAACATGCTTGTCTGTCATGACCTGGAATTGTACACAGTGTCCTAGTTATACTGACTTCTTGACTTCTGTCTATTATGGAGACATGGACAGAGATCCCAGAGGTCACAGGATCAAAGGATGTTAGGGGTTGGAAGGGACGCAAGAAGAACATCAAATCCAAGCCCCTGCCAGAGCAGGACCACACAACCTAGCACAGATAACAGAGGAACACATCCAGACAGGCCTTGAAAGTCTCTAATGAAGGAGACTCCACAACCTCTCAGGGGAGCCTGTTCCAGTGCTCTGTGACCCTTACAATAAAGAAGTTCCCCCTTGTGTTGAGGTGGAACCTCCTGTGCTGCAACTTACACCCATTGCTCCTTGAGCACACACAGGAAGCAAGTGAGCAGAGCCTGTCCCCCCACTCCTGACCAGCCCTTAGGTGTTTATAAATATTTATTAAATCCTCTCTCTTAGTCTTCTCTTCTCCAGACTAAAAGGTCCCAGGTCCCTCAATCTCTCCTCATAATTCATGCCCTTCAGTCCCTTAATCATCCTCATAGCCCTTTTATCCATTTATGCTTCTCTCAGATTTGCAACAGGATATCATGTTCAAAAGAATTTGTGTCTTCAGTGAAGTCTAAGAGAATGAGGCATGCAATGCTGGCAGGTGTTTACCCTGAAAATGAAAGACTGGGAAAGGTTTCTGTTATATCACTGCGTCGTAAGTAACAGTTTTTAGATGGTGAATTTTGTGGTGCATTGGCAGAATTAGATGTGCTTATATTCAACTGGTGATGGTGGCTTACTACATTCTGAGCTTGCTCTGGAGTCAGAGAGTGGATTATTAGTCTGTGCTGCATGGATGTCTGCAACACTGGTGACGCTTACGAATATTTGGAGGAGCATCAGGAGAGCTGTTCACCAAATGAAACACTTGACCACTTAGTCATAAGTGCTGATGCTTCTTTATGTAACGTTTTTCTTCCAGTCAAGATGAGTGTAAGTAGGATTCGTGCATCTTGGATGTGTATTATTTAGAATATTTGGCACTTTGTGATTGTACCAAGCTTTAGAAAGAAGAATAGAAGCAGCATTTGTTTGCTGGCATAGGATGCATCCTCACAAGAAGAGCTTTGTGAGTGTACGTATCTACCTGAAGTACTTCACTGCTGCTTTTCAGTGTTTGGTGTTTCGCTGGTGACCTGTGGGCACTTAGCTCTACAATGAAGGCATTGTCTACCACAGTCAGCTCAAAGAACTTGAATTTGTAGTTTCAGTAGGAGTTCAGCTATGAAACAATTTGGCATACAGATGTCAAAGTGGAGAACTTTGTCATCATTTCAGTCTTCGTTTCCCTGTTACTGCTCTGAATGCTCCTGCTTCTCTCTCTTCACCTGGAATGTATTATGAGAAAGTCATGTATATATGTAATGTTCCACCTCAACACAAGGAGGAACTTCTTTAAGGGTCACAGAGCACTGGAAGGGGCTCCCCAGAGAGGTTGTGGCGTCTCCTTCTCTGGAGGCTTTCAAGGCCTGTCTGGGCACGTTCTTCTGTGACCTGAGCTAGATTGTATGATCCTGCTCTGGCAGGGGCCTTGGACTTGATTATCTCTTTGGGTCCCTTCCAACCCTGAACATCCTGTGGTATACATATATTTTTTAATACAAATAGATAAACAATACAAACAGAAAAATTCTTTAGGATTTATCATAGGAGCCCTTAGAATTGAAACTCATTCACAGGTATTCTTGAGTGCTAGAAAAGTCAGTGTGGTCTTAATCAGGCAATCTTTTCCCTCAAACAGTGGCTGCATTATCAAGTCTTGCTTGTTTGCATCTAATAACAAAGTTAGAGTCAAAACTTAAATCAATCTCCAGGGTCACCTGTATCTACTTTTTCAGATCTGATGAAAATTATTGAAGTGATGGGGGACTATTGGAGGGATTTGGGGACTTCGACACCATTCGCTCTATCAACATCCTCATAAAGGGTTAGCAAGTTCATTCATGAACTCATTATTTTACCCTGAACTGGACACAAAATCCATATTAACTTATTGCTAGAATGCTGAATTTAAATTAATTTGTCTTAATTGAGACACCTTTCTTTGGATTTGATATTTGAAGATAGGGCTCATTCACAGCCATCTGTTATCTTTTCTTTGCCTTGGTTAACGATAAGCCCAGCAGTTTGGGGAGATTAAATGAACAGGCACAGGGGTCACTGTCATTATCTGGATCATTTCCTGTGATACAAATTAAGTCTGATACATCACTGCATTTAGGGAAGGCTCTCTCGCAATTGACTGGCTTTAAGGTGGCATCTTCAGTGCTACTTGTGTGGCAAGAGTAGACAGTAGGTGCGGTAGTTACTTACTTCTGCCTCTTTCTGGTTATTTAGACAGTTCTTGCAGATTTGGGGTTTAGTTGGGAAACAGGCATATTGATCATGGGTGTTCCAAACATGAGGAAGGTTGCCCAGGTAGGTAAATGCTGTTAGGAGCTACAATCGTGCAACCTCTTCACACCTGTCACTGGAACTGATATACAGGAAGGTGATTTAATGCTGGAAGTGGCAGTGTGACTGCTAAAAGCACTTCAACATAGAGATAACAATAAAGTGATATTAAATATATTGAACTCAGAAAATGGCAATTAGCATGCAAATTTCAACTGTGAATCTCTAAAGACTTCAGTGCCCCAGATACACATTGTTGTTTATTTTCTGTTTCTTAACATATTTAGGGGGATTTTGTCACTTGATTTGCTTCTAATGCTCAGATTTTTCTTGTCAGAAACAGAAAAAGAGAAAAAAATATTGTCTTTTTTGTCTTTTTTTTTCTTTATTATACCTGGTTTTCACCACCTTGGTGACGAAAAGGAATCCCAGAGCAGAGAGATGTCTGTCAGAAGAGTAGAAACTTTTGAACAATGTTACTGTTATTAGTT
The DNA here is from genome assembly GCF_015220805.1 of Pogoniulus pusillus. Taxonomy (NCBI): domain Eukaryota; kingdom Metazoa; phylum Chordata; class Aves; order Piciformes; family Lybiidae; genus Pogoniulus; species Pogoniulus pusillus. The sequence continues at coordinate 7,555,739 of NC_087289.1, read as the reverse complement.
TGCTTATGAGGAGAAGCTTTTACTATAAGACTAAATCACCTATCAGACATTTAAATAAAACTTTAGTGCTTTGCCAGGTAGAAATTTCTACTTAAAAGAGAAGAAAGCTGAAAAATTAAGTGACTTAGTCAGTGCCCTGTAGTGAGTCTTCAGTAGTGCTTGGACTTGCATGCAGGATTCTTGCTTTCTGGTTTCATCTGCTTGATATCTTCCTTCTCATTCTGGCTGTATGTGGATGGATTTCTTGCTAACAGAGGACATGATTTGACAAACATGAGCAACCTGTGCTGTGAAGTGTCCTTGAGGCCATCCTGGAGGCAGGAACTAAGGCCATGAAACAAACCCCCACGTCCAGCTGTAAGGGGGCAGGATCTGCTGGCTGCAGGAGGCTTACCCATAAATGTTTTCATTAAGCCTTACCCTGTCTGTATCTCACACCCAGCCTTAGCCTATCTATGCCTTACACGTGCACCAATCCCAAAGTAAGTTAGCTGTGCATGCCTCTTCTAAGTTTGGCATAGAAGTCACTGTATCACCACAATAAAGGACACACGACTTGAACCGCACTGGTGTCCTTAGCGTGACTCTGGCTGTGATTTTCACCAACAGCTGTAGCTATAACAAGGATCAGATCTTGGTGTGGATGCTTCATTAGAATGTTATTAGCTTTCTCTCCAAATGGCCCATGCAAGTATTTTAGTATTCTTTTTCCTTGACTAAACAGTTTAGGGCTACATTAAATTTATTACTATTAATATTATTTTGTTAATGCACTATATTGCATATTTAATACTAAGCAGTTTCACATCTGTGCCTGAATGATAGAAGCTAAAGCTGATATAGATATTTTCTATTTTCCATCACTCCGTATCATTGGTAAACTCTTTAGTTCTGTAAAAGATCTGCTTTAAATAAATAAATGTATCCTGACTAATCCTCTTTGAATAAGTGGAAAGCATTTAATCCCATGATTCTGTAAATCCAGGGTAGCTGTCAAATTGTGTGTTCATTTTTCTGTATTATCTAAATCGGTTTGTATCAGATCTTTCATTGACAACAACAGTTTGTTATTTGGATTAAACACCTCTCATGCTCTATAACCTTTCATTTAAGAGTCATTTGCATGCCTTTTTTTTTTTGGCTGCTACTTCAATCATCTGTATTTTAACAGTTCTTTACGAATATTTGCTGCTGAATATTCACGCTGCATTTAAAATTTTGTGGTGGTTTTTCCTCTCCCCCCCAGATTGCTTGCAGATCTGAAATTCAAACTATTTCTGTTTGTATCGCGAAGAGGATGAATTCATTTATCAGTTTTCAGTTTAAGAAAATAAAAATAGATGATTCATGAACTTCATTTCAAATTTTTTAAAAGTGCTTCATTAATTGAACAGCAGCTGGGGGGAAAAACTAATCAGCTCATTTCAACTGGAATAGCTCATTATCATTTTGTCTGATGAAGTCTTTGGAGACTGGTTTCATGGGAAATGGGTCCTTCATAGAGTTGCCCCTCATCTGCCTGGAAAAAGGTCAATTGTCCCCATACAGTAATTAAAACTCATATTAGGACATGCACTTCCATTTTTTAATTGCTTAGGATAGAAGCTCTCTTGTTGCCTTTTGACATGAAGGAGATGTTTGGGTTCTTTCAGCTCTTTAGAATAGTTTTTACTGGCTCAGACTGGCTAATACTGATTTCTGAAAGCAGGTTAAACAGGAGATATCTGAGTAGCTGAAACACTTTTTTTTCCACTGGTCGGTCTCTTAATTTTGACTACAGGGATGTAAAGGGTTGCATCTTGAGTTTAAGTTGCAATATCCACAGTTGGGCAACTTTGATTTGGGAATCCAGGAGACACTGCATATAATTTTGGGCCATATGTAATCTCTTGAACTCTTCACATCCTCACTGTAGAACAGATCTTCTTTTAAAAAATGTTTCCCAGTAAAATAGGATAGATTCAAGAATGAAAGCAAAAGATAGAGCAGGTTCTGAGATGGTAAAATGTCTAAGTGTGTTTTTTATATTTCTGTTAAATGAAGAAAAATGTTCTTGTTCAGCTGTAGCTTTTGACACTTGGTAAGGGAATAACTATAAACAGGAAAGCAAAGGTGACCTTATTGTGGCCTTCCAGGATCTGAAGGGGACCTACAAAAAAGCTGGGAAGGGAGTCTTTAGGATATCAGGTAACAACAGGACTAGGGGGAATGGAACAAAGCTGGAGGTGGGGAGATTCAGACTGGATGTTAGGAGGAAGTTCTTTAGCATGAGTGTGGTGAGACTATGGAATGGGTTGCCCAGGGAGGTGGTTGAGGCCCCATCTCTGGAGGTGTTTAAGGCCAGGCTGGAAGAAGCTCTGGCCAGCCTGATCTAGGGTAGGGTGTCCCTGTCCAAGGCACGGGGATTGGAACTAGCTGATCCTTGTGGTCCCTTCCAACCCTGACTGATTCTATAATTCTACTTGCCATTTTCCTTTCTGTTTACACATTGTTCCCTCTAAAACTTTACAGACTTTGATGGCCAAACCAACACCACAAAACCATTGGATAAGAAAATGCATATTTTGAACTGAATTGCCACTTCTGTGAAAAGTGTTCTATTGGTGACAGACAGGCAAGGGATGTTCCCAGTAGCTTCACTGGCAGTCAGCTCCTGGAAGCTTCACAAAGCACTGCCTTGAACTACTATCTTTCTTGTGAGTCCCCTTTCCCCCATTAAATGGGAAACCATGATTCTTTGATGCAGATTTTTTAGATCCAATCCTTACATTTTGTACAGGTTAAATTTTGCCAAAGCAGAGCAGAAACAGAAATTTCTATGTTTTAAATAAAAATTCAGTCAACATAGTTGTGATTACAGAAGAAAGGCTCACTTTTTCTTTCACAATCTCTTAATTATACATGTTGTGAGTAGAAGAAAGACAATATCATTCATAAATTTAGTTTGATCTAGGAGGAAAAAGAATAAGATGTACAGAAGCAATTCAGTTTTAACCAGATGTAACAGCCATGCAAAATGGATATTTTATAAAGAAGCCCTCATGCTGTTAGGTTTAGTTGAAGTTAAGGGTTTTTTTTAGATATTTGTATGGATTTTTCCCTTGTAATATACTTATTTCATTGTGTTATTTTAAGTGACAGTACAGAACCCAGGCTTCTCTGTTGAAACAAAATTCAGAACTGATAGTTTAACTAAATATTTTGTTTTAAATTCTGAGAATTGCAGATTGATAGACCCCCTTAATGAATTACAGTCCTTTGAGGATGGAGCTTGTCATTAACACACATCATCAGCTGATGCATTTTAATAATACATAGGGTTGGAAGAGACAGGAAGCGTAAGCTACTGAAGCTTGCAAACCCAATCCCCTAAAGCTTTCATGTTTTATTTGAGCATATGTTTTGGAAGTGGTGGTGTTGACACTGGTGGCACTAATCTCCTCTCTATCTTGTTTTGATTAAAAGGATATTTAAATATTATTTTTAGCAAACTTTTATCTGGCCTCAAAGGGGTTCCCTTGTAGCAGCTATAAGGGCTATAATAAACATATCGTGGCAGCTACAAATGGCTATAATAAACACATCGTATGGTGCGCTTATATCTCACATTATAACCACTGCTGGAGTACTCCAAACATGCAAAATACTCCTCCCTCAAAAAAAAAAATCAAATGAACTTGTATTCCATGCCAAGCACGTGAAAATACATAATTCTGCTCTATCTTTTTGTTTGTTTTGCTTTGTGACCCAGGCTGAATGAATAGCTTCAGCTGGGTGAAGGAAACTATGCAGGATGATCCAGGTGGTCCTTTCCAACCATAGTGATTCATAGTGATGAGATGTTGTGCTGAGAGATTTGGTTTAGTCAGGGACTTGTCAGTGTGAAACTAATGATTTGACTCGATGATCTTGAAGGTCTTTTCCAAGCTAAGAAATTCTGTGGTTCTGTGATTGTTCAATAATTCAGTGCAGTAATATGTGGGGTTTCAGCAGTTTCATGACAAACTGCTGGTTTTTCCTAAAGCAGACATCTCCTTTCCTTTACATCATTTTTACTACCTGTCAGATGGCTGGGTTAACATTCTATCACACCTTTCTTTTCAATATTTTAAGTGATATTTATAGTATAAAACTGTTAATTAACATTAATTACCACTATAAAACTGTTAATACAGTGAAAATATGTGCAGATATATGTAACTGTGAGTGCCTGTGGAATAGGTTGCCTGGAGAGGTGGTTGAGACCCAATTGCTGGAGGTGTTTAAGGCCAGGCTGGTTGAGGCTCTGACCAGCCTGATCTAGGGTAAGGTGTCCCTGGCCATGGCAGGAGGGTTGGAACTATATGATCCTTGTGGTCCCTTCCAACCCTGACTGATTCTGTGATTCTGTGAACTTGCAGGGAAATGTTTTATCCTTTGGTGAAATGTCACAGCCAGGGAAGATATTCCTGTTCTGCTGTCATTTTGCCATTTTTTGACTTTAATGCCAAGGGCAAAAAGTGCACAGCAGACCCTGTTCTCTATGTATTTGTATATGACAAAGCCTCTCATTTCTTACGTGCTAGATCAAACCTCAGGTCTCCATGTCAGCATCCAGCAATGTTAGCATAATGTTTATCTTCTTCACCTGTGTAGAATATGTTTATAAATAATATTGACTGGTTTCAAAGCTTGCTTTCCTCAGACCCCATGCTGCTGCTTATTTAAGTTCTTTCAGTCAAGAGCAATGGGATTCACGGTTGCTCAGTACAATCAGATTGCTTTCTAATGCACTTAATTTCAGACAAGTAGTTTTAATTATCCAGATCAGAAGCACATCCCCACCTAGAGCCTACAGTACGGATTTGTTAGTGCTGGGTCTTACTGCTCAAGGATGTAATACGATGGACTTACCGGTTGTAATTTGTTTCACTGTCCACCCTCCTAACTGTGCTGTGTGATTTTTCAAATCATTTGCATCTCAGCAGAAATACTTAGTGATTCTTGTTTCTTCTACCAAAGCTGCAAGTGACTCCATCCTTTTAGTCACTTTTTTTGCACGGAAGGAACCTTATTTCTGTTCTTTAAATTCTCAGGGCTCACAGAGGCTGATGTTTTACTCCCACTGGCTGACAGTTCTCTGCATTTGACGCCTCCTTAAAGCTCTTCTTTTTGAGAAATGCAGAGCTCATATCATCTTGTCCTTCTCAGTTTTGTTCTTTTTGAAAAGGTGTGGCTTGAAACTGGCTGCTGGTTTCTTTCAGTATTCAGACTCTGTACATTGTCATGCTTCTCTGTGCAGTACGCAATGGTGATGCTGCTTTTCTTGGCAGAGTTTCCTCCAATTCACAACTCACCTGGTTTTATCCTTGCTGTTCTGTTTCTTAGATGACCTCCACTGGCAAAATTGTCATCTGTTATGGTTTCCTACATTGTTCTGTCTTGTTTCATACTTCTCAACTTGTATATTTTCAGACTCAACACTCACAGAAGCTTGCTTTTGAGTTTCAGAGATTAGAAGCAAAGCACTTGGGTTTTCCACTTCTATACGTTTATGTTCCTCCTGCTTTGGTACATCAGAGAGGTCCAAACCCTCATTAAAAAGTATATTCTGAGACTTCGAGCATGTGTGGTCCTGCCTTTGGTTGTTGGTGGGTTTTTTGACAGGTTACTCCCAAAAACAGAATGCCAGAGTGTTCAGGATCGTGTTCAGAGTTCAGATTGTTGTTGTTCCATGCTTGGTAGCTCATGATATCCTTTGTGAGTACAGTGTCAGCAATTGTATCCTTTCATCTTTTCTATTGTTTTTTTGTGTGATGGCTTGTTTGTTCTTTTGTAGGGTTTGGTTTGATTTTGGTAACAGATTACATTAAAAACTGAAGTGTCTAGAATTGCTGGTCCCAAAGGCTGCTGTTTGTCTAGATCAGGGTAATGGCAGATTCTGAACTCACGTTCAGAAGGAATTTTGAATGAGTGGCTGCTGTAACCTCTAATCCAGATCCAAACAGTCTCTGGTTTTTAGTATTAGACTGAACTCATATCCTTGCACCAAGTGGTCCTTGATTTCATCATCTCCATAGCAAAGCTTGCATCAGACTTTAGGAACCTGGATTAAGTCATAAGACACAATAGGGACTATTGTGTTAAACAGCAACAGCACCACCTTCTATGACTGCAGCAAACCCAGTATGTTGTTAAATTTCCAAACAAGCTACACCAGTTCCAAAGCTGCTCCCTATTGGCAGGGCCTTGCTGCACACAGCCTCCTTGTTCATGCTCTCAAACACAGCACAGAGAAGCAGCAGAATAAACACACTGGGTTTGATGGAAATGGTGGTGCAGACTTCAAAGGTATATTAATTTTCAAGTACTCTAGTGTGATTTAAAAGTACTTAATATTTAAATAAGATCTATGACTACTGTCTGAACTTCGTGGGCTTCATAAGAGATCATGTTGCAGATCTTTCCATTAGCCTATGTCATATTGGTTGAGCTGGTGCCTAGAAAGCATTAAGAAAGATATTGATGAGTTTCAGTAAAGCTTTTCTAGATTGATAGAGTATTTTATAATAATGGTTATAACAAAATCCTAAGCAGTTGCAAAGAGCAATGCCTTGGCTTCTCAGAGCTCTTTGTAGTATTGGATTCTTTATTTAAAGCTCTGTTGTTTAGTTGTCCATTTGCCATGAGATAGTTTGCTGGTGTACTTCTAGGAGCAGTCTTTTTTACAAGTTACTACTTTACTCTACAGAGACACAGTTAAAATATTTGCCATTTCTGTAGTGCTTCTCTTCACAAGCAATTACTGCCTTGGAAATAACCAGAATCCTGAATTTTCTGAATGAACACCAACCTATATTTTGGCCTAATAAACCTTCTTTCTTATTTTTTCCCCCCAAAAAACTGACACTGAAACATTATGTGTTCAACTTACACATGCAGATTGGTGGTTTATTGGATCTTTTTATGTTTTCTATCCATCCTGAAAGGATAGAACCAAACGAAGCATCCTAAAAGAAAACAGGAGTGATACATAGGTTTCTGGCTTCTATTCTTGTTATATTTTGGAATTCTTAGTATGAATGCGTGGCAACAAAACATCAGAGATCCTGTATTACACAAATACATAAAGGCCTGCACCCAGAAACAATAGAATGAAACAAGATTTGCCATTGGAATGAGCTGCCCAGGGAGGTGGTGGAGTCACTGTCCCTGGAGGTGTTGAAGAAAAGCCTGGATGAGGCACTTAGTGCCATGGTCTAGTTGATTGGACAGGGCTGGGTGCTAGGTTGGACTGGATTATCTTGGAGATCTCTTCCAACCTGGTTGATTCTGTGATTCTATGATTGTAAGATGAGGTTTTATATATGTAGTCTCCACTGTCTCCTTCACCTCTGCTGAGGAGTAGTTATGACATAATAGTATTTGAAGGTTACTCTTCAAATTTCCTCTCACCTTCAAGTGAGTAAACTATGTCACACATCACAGAAAGCTGTCATCTTGGAATCTAGTGCTGCAAAAATGGCTTGAAATAAGTCTTTCTGTTAGAAAGAATTGGAAATCAGGCTTGCAAAACTTACAACTTCTTTCTCATTTAATTTTTCAAACCATCATTCAAGTTAAGAAAAAGCTGAACTTAAATATGTCTGGGCAACAGCACATACCAACTGTAAAAGGCAACAGCACATACCAGCTGTAAAACCCTCCACTTTAAAGTTTTATTGTGTGAAAATTGACTGTGGCTTTCCTTTCTTGCATCACTAAACTCTTTCCTTGCTGGGAAGCAAGAGTGCTGTATTATTTCTAAGCTGTTGATTTTTAATCTCCTATCTTAAACTACTCAAGAAATATTAGAGGTAAATATTTAGGAATTTTGTCTTATAAATGCTTGCCAGAGCCCTTTTTTTTTTTTCAGCCCCTGAAAAGATAATTGGTCTAGGAAATACTCCTGTGAGAAATATTCAATAATAAAATTACATGTGGACAAAGATGCTTCCTGGCAAGAATTATTACCTTGACAGAGCCTATTTTAAGACAGTTATGCCTGATTTTTGTTACAGTTCTTGCCAGCACAAATTTGTATTAGAGTTGTGGTTAATTGTTCCAAATGCAATTTTGAATCAACTGAAGATGACCCTCACTGTGCATCCTTTTATATTCTCTGTCTTCCTTTTTCAAATCATATTTATATACACTATTAGCAGCTGTTCTTCTTTCATCTAGTTAGCACAGCAGTACACTAACTCTGTAATTTACTGATTTTAATACCAGCTATTTCTTACTGGATATTGGTACATACCATGCTTTGAAAAAGTGCAAACAATGAAAGAGATTAACAATATGAATTTTCCATCAATAATTCCCTCACTAGTTCTGTAGTGGTGGTTGTAAAACAACTGAGATGCACTACCTTCTGTATGTTATTATACCTTTCTTCCCCCTCATAATAAAGGGTTCTTTACTCTCAGAAGTCTTTTCAGTAACAGGTAATTGCAGACATGTTTAGTCTTTCTCATGGCTTTAGCTTGTTGATAATGAGTACTCAATACAGTGCTGATGTCATGACAGCCTTAAAATGAACCTGCTGGCCAAAATAAAGTATCATGGGGCTTGAAGTTCACATTTTAACACAGGAGGCTTCCGATTTCTAGTTGTTGCTTCTGGTTTTGGAGTGTTGGTCTTCTCTGCAGAGATGGCTGCAGGCTTGGGAGGTGGGGGAGTCATTTTAGCACTGCCTTCTGCTGCTGCTTCTGCTTTTGCTGTGCTTTTTGTGAAACAGGCTAAGGTTATTGCACATTATATCAGCTCATTAAACCCTCTTTCTATCAACCCAGGTTGGGGTTTTTGTGTATTAATTTCCTTCCGAATCTGAGGAGGAGCACTTGTGAAAGAGGACTGTCTTAAACCAGGAGAGTTGTCTTTTAGGTGAGCTTTAGTCATTTGTGGGAGGGTCTTCCAGATCAAATGTCTCCTAATTCTTTTTTGGCCATCTCTTTTGGATACCAGTACCGGGTATTGAGGTGCAAAGATGCTGATAGATTCGGGGGAAGGACGAGGGGGAAGGAGAAGAAAGAAAAGAATGCTTGAAATGCATTTGCCGTACTGTATAACCTCCTGTTTAGATCTGTTATGACCAATGTCTGACACAGGGGAAAGCATCCTTCATTATGGACCCACCTCTTTTAGGAAGGATCTGCCCAATGCAGTGTAACATAAATTAGAAGAAAATTCCTTTCCTGAGTGCATTAGTGAAGAAGACTTCAGGATTAGATTGTCCTGGTGTTTGTTTATAATCAAAACATAAGAGATCTTATCTTTTAATGCAAGTGGTACTGATGACCTGAAGGGCCAAAACCTCATAGTCATTGTCAGCCTGCAGAAAGGAATAAAGTTTTAAAAGACTTAACTTGAACCAGAGAGGATCTGCTAGCAGTTGTGTCTTGTGCTGTACACAGGCTTTTATAGCACTACAAAAACTTTTGGCCACACCAAAAGGGAGATAGATTTCTCCTTTAGACTTTAGTCAAATAATAAGAAATAATGAGTCTAGTTTTGTTATTATTTTAAAGTGTTCTCTGAGAAGGAACAAAATCCAATAAATCATTCTCTGTCTTTCTCAGCAGTATATTTAATGCTCTGAAAACTGCCTTTAATTGTACAGCAATCAAAAGTTTCCACCATCTTTCCATGCAGGAGCTAAAAATTCTGATAAAAGTAAGAGGGCTTTGGTTTTAGATGAAATTGCATCTCTTTTCCATCTCAACATCACCAAAACCAGTTATGGGAATGGAGCCAAATTCTCATTAATACATTTTAACTATTGCAAAAAAAAACCCCAAACCCTGCAGGGACAAATTTATTTTGTTTTCTAGCAGCAAATGCTTTTCCCCTCCTAATTTTGTGGGAGTGTTTCCCCCCCTACAAGGAATAAATTACACATTCTGGAAATAAGTTTGTCATTCTTGAAGTTCAGAATTCATGAAGCTGTTCCAGCAGAGAATGGATACGGAATTGCAGCAAAATCTCAAGGTCACTGGGAATATTCTTTGGGGTATTCTTATGTGGCTTATCTGTGCTCACATGCCTAATTTTTTTTTTCAGTGCAAAGAATAGCCACTTGCAGAGAATGGAAGCCTTAGCCCGGCCCTGTGCCATCCCTTATTCAAGTTCTTTTATACTCCTCTTTTTAAAGAAGCTGTCAAGTTCTTTTCTGAAGCTGACAGGAAAGGCCAAATCTGCAGTACAGGAAGAGAGGCAAAAAAGAAACTTTTTGTGTTGATGTTTTACTAAGTGAGCTAAGGAGAATTTTAGAATCATGTAATTTACTCTGGAGGCATTTACTGTACATAGCTATAGTGATGGTAATTTCTTTCATTGTGGAAGTGAAAAGATAACCATCAATCAGTTGTCAATTGGTCAATTGCAGAAGTGATGAAAAGAAACTGGTAGGAACAATCACTTCTGTGGCTACCTAGACTATTTGGGGTTTGGGGGAAAATATGGGAACTGGAGTTTGTAGAAACGGAGTGAGATTGAAGCATAAATAATAATGGGTGCAGGGGTCCACGGATCCCCTATAAATACTGTAGTTAATTTCTCTCCTGCAAAGGCCATGTGCTGCGAAATAGTCAATGCAGAGTTTGCGCCGAAGGAGCTTTTAAACGAGATTGGTGAGAAGCAGAGATGTGATGTGGTGCGAGTATGTGGACTGTTCAAATCAGGCTTGAAAGATGGCAGAAATTTGTGTTTGCATTTCAGCACATAACTACATTGTTGTGGACACTGTTACATGCCCAGCACTAGCTGCGGTTATAACTTTATGTGTGGTGGGAAATAAAGGTTTGTGTTGTTACAGAATAAAAGAAGCAGGATTAAGTTGCAAAGGAATAACACGAAGGCAGATTTAGCACTGGTTTTACATATATAACGTGGAAGTTGTTTTTAAAATGAGCCTCATGGCAGAGAATGGCATAAAGGTTGTGCATTTAACAGTTATTTAAGGACTGTGAAAGGCATGGATTTCATTATATATGCATATTGCTGAGGGGGGGCAGGGGGAGGAGAGGGGGAAGCTTAGGACAGAAGCAGGAAAAAGACTAAATTCATTTATTTATGAAAAGAGTTTCAAACATTATTGATACGGGGTGGTTTGTGCCGTGGTATTTTGTTTTAGGTTTTCTTCCCCCCTTCTGTGGTAGGTAATAAAAAGGATTACAGGCCCTCCAGAAGGATGAGATATCATCAGTTTGTAATCCAGCCCATGGTTTCCTAGATACCGTATTGTCTATTCTGTTCCGCTATGTGAAAAATGTTGAATATCAACAATGGGTTTCAGTGCTGTATTGTTGAGTTTTGTATGAACTAATCTAGCTTCACTAAAAAAAAAAAAAAGAAAGGGAAAAAAAAACCTACAGCTTTGGACAAAAGTCTATAGCCAGTGCATTCGTAACTCCCCCATGCACAAGAGCTGACTGAGGCTCTGGGAAGACATTTTACTCATTTGATTTCTTCTTTTTTTTTTTTGCCTTGTAGCCTTCTTGTCCAGTTCTCAGGTGTTTGCCACCTATTAGAATTTCACCTGTATGGGTCCTGTGTTTGAGACAGTCCCAGGACTTGTCAGCTGTATAGGCCTCATAAAAGACAGCTCTGTTCAGGGTTTGAAAGGTAAGCTTTTGCCTAAGTCCTCTGCTGTCTGTGCTTTAAAATGCTAACTTTATTGGCCTAGTTCTGAAACTTTGCAGCTTATCACTCATTTGGAGCTTTTGTAGAGGGTGAGCGAGGGGAGCAGGTTTCAGCTTGACAGGGAAAATAACCATTCTTGGAGGGAGAGGTGGTGGGGTTAGAGAGGGGATGGATTTGAATGAAGTGTGTCTTTCCTCTTATAGAAACTGCATTGTAACTAAGTAGAGAAAGTAAGGGGTGTATTACCTGCACAATGAGGTGTTCCGGGAGCAGGCATTCTGCAAATAAACCTGCTCTAAAGATAGGGTAAAAGGGAAAGCGTTTGACCTGTGGGCATGATGTTTCCAGAGCATAGGTAGCACAGACAGTCGCATGGTTTTGAACTGCCTTGCCATAAGCATTAGATTGTTTGCTTTTCTTCCTTCCTTCCTTCCCTCTTTCCTTTCCTCATTCTTTTTTTTTTTCACTTTGGTCTCAGAACTGTCTTCTTGTCTTGTGGAAATGCTATAGGGGCTGCTGTTTGCTTGAAATAAAGTGGGTGGAGAACAATTGAGGGTAAATAAGATTCATGATCAGAAAGATTCTGTTATTAGTCCATTTTCTGAAAGAATTTGGAGGGGGGAGGGTTCCTCTTGGTTTTTTTTCCCTGGATTTATTAAAACAACCTGATGATAAGCAAATGACCTTAAAATAGTAAGGATGTAGATATGTATAAGCTGCAGTGAACTAGATTAGGTGCCCAGTAAATTGGGGGGGTGGGGGTGTGTGAATTAAAAAGTGTATTGTTAACTGTTTAACTCTCATAAATGCATTTTATGTTGAAATGTTTCTACCTTTCTAATTGCAAATTATTTTCTGTGGTTTATCTATATTTCTCTTTGAATCTGTCCAGTCCATAATGTTGTGAATTATTTTAATTCCTTGGGAAAAGTAACTTTGTAGGCAAATATTTGTGTGCTTACCGTAAATGTGAGAGGATGTTTTATGGGGAGCAAGAGAATTCCACAACTGCTTTATTTATTTTAATATAAGCAACATACTGATACTGTGATGAGACACCAACTGCCAAAAATTCTCCAGACATCTATTTTTTTTTTTGCCTCTGTGGAAGGTTTTTGCAGAAGATATGCCAGCTTTCAAAATCCTCTCTTTACCCTGCTACAATGTGAATGTTTTCTTCCCATCCCCCTTTTAACCTAGGAATTAGAAGAAAGTACAGATGATGCTTGCTTAACCCTGCATTTAGTGCCAAGCAGTGATGTGCTCCCTATGAAACCATTTCTGACCCTCTGCTTGCAGTGGTGAGCCTGAATTTTTCCCCTTCCTTGCCCATCATTGTCAGTCAATTATGGGATGGAACTGAACCAGAAAATCTGGTACAGTCTGGCAATTAGTACAAAGGGTTTCCAGTCTAGTGTGAAGACAGAGATGCAAGAGCCCCAGCAGCTAGAGAAATAGTTTTGATTGGCCATGGACATTGCCTTTTAGTGCTGCTTGGTTACTTCCTAAAGATGCTGGCTCTTCTACCCTACAGGTCTTCTCCTTAAAGTACTGCATTACGGGCCTACTTTTTATAAGTCTTTTGGGAAGTGGGGGGGGGGTCTTCTTTTTTTAGCTCTAGCTTCTCCCATTTGCAGACTGTCATTTTAACCCATCAAACAGACACATTTTGACTTGTGCAACAAAGAACCAAGTTATCAACATTCACAGAAACTGACATTTTTAATTCAGGCTTCATTATGTCTTCGGTTTATGACAGTGAGCTACAAAGACATTTAAAGTTGTTGGGTTTTTTTTTCCTTTTTTTTTCATTTCAAATTCAGCATTGGGATGTTTATCTTTCTTTTAATGCTCATATTTCCCTTTCTACCTTTATTCTTTAGTAATATATAATTAGCATTATCAAAACCATCAGCTATTATCCACTATGACTTTCGACCTTTGTTTTTTATACATCTAGCATTTTCCAGAATAGATTGCAATACAAATTCTAACTTTTTAATGGTTCATCATTATAGTAAAATGCAATTAATTAAGCTCCCTGACACCAGTCATCACAAAAATCATCTATTTTTTACGTTGCTAAGATTTAATGAAAGATTGCATGTATGTAAGCTTGTTAAATAATCTGGTATTGTAAGATAAGAATTAATAGTGAAACAAAAATTGTGATGCAAAAATAACAGCCAGGAGTCAGGACTTTTCCTGTGTAGCCAGCCTTTTCAGGAGTTATCACTGAGTCTGTAGCTGATATTTCCTGCTGTCCTAAGAGAGAACAAAAAGCTGGTATAACTTTGACTGAAGTTTAGAAGCGCTAGTTACCTCCTATGGAAATTTTATACTCCTGTTTCCAGGAAAGCTACCAAACTTTGCTAAAGATATGAAAACAGCACTCAGTCAAATCTCATCGAGAACTAAAATACAGTGTAATTAGACAGCAGTGCAAGCATTTGCCAAAGTCATAGGAACATGGAGCATTCAACCACAGTGTTTTGTTTGTGAGATTTTCTTTTCCTGCGAGTCAGCAGTTCCTGGTTTATGCTTGGGTAATTGTGTATTTGGGATGTTGTCTTTTGTGGCTGTGAAAAAAAGAAAATGTGTGATCTAATCTTCATATGTATTTGTGAAATACTCCAAATTCCCATTCAGGGTTTACATTGTCATCTTTTCCTCCTTCTGTCCGGCTCTGCGCAGTGGTGCTATGGGAATCCCTGAAGGTGGCTTTAGGCACATGATAGCAGAGTATTCCATTCAGCAGTTAAATAGTCTTTGGCTGTATTAGTGGCAAGAAATACAGGAGGGGGGTTGTAAATGTGATGACAGGACTAACACTTGGCCCACTTCAATCAGGTACCTCTTGTTTTTGTGTTTATCACTCATCTTCCCTAGTTGACTGACGCCTGTCACTCAATAGCTTTCTTTGGCCATAAAGAGGAAGAGCTTTCTCCAAAGACGTCAGCACTGCTGTTGAATTCCACAATAGGGCATTAGCACTAAAAGTCTACATACATAAAGCATCAAATTAGTAGCTTCTCTTGTAGATCTTTTGATAGCCTACATGGGAAATGGTGTGATGCTCTTGTTTATTACATCAGGAAGATGATAGTGTAAGCCAAAGTCTAATCTGGTTACCCAGAAACACTCTGCCCAAGGATGGTGCTTTAGACAGGAATCATGCAGAGTAAATATGTATTAATACCTGCCAATTTCTTGTTTGTTTATCAGAGAAACAAACAAAAGGTTGACTTGCACTCAAGTGCAGAGGAAAAGAAAATTGTAACTATTTGTGTCTTGGCCTAAAGTATTGGTATAAAAAGGCACAAGAGCAATTGAAATTTCTCACCACTTGCAGTTAAGAGATAATCACCAATGGCACTAAAAAATGCGCAGTCCAAGTGCACTTTAGTCACATTTTTTGCATTGTATTTAGTTCTGTCTGTCTTCAGAGACCAAGAAAATCTCAAGTTCTAAGTCTTCAGTCGTGGTATCATGGACCTAAGTTTTGGTACCTAAACGCAGTCAGGCTACAAACTATGACAGTGAATCACTGGCTCAGATCATGAAGTTGTGAAGTTATTTTCAAGGAAATAAAGACCTGTTTCTAGCTTCCATCACTTTTTAACCACAGAATAGTTTTTCTTCTCTACAACTGCTTTTCCTTTCCCTCCAAAGGTGTTTTCCAAACACTGTTATGCCCTTTAAATGTTTGATACAATTAAGATTTCAAAGTGCCATTTTTCACATGAGGAAACTGAGACATAGAAGAGCTGACAATGTTACATCTTGATGTGGATTGCTGCTGTAGTAGTGGCTTTGGAATGCATTTAGGACCTATTCTTTCAGTGCCTGGCAACAGTTTTTTCCAGTGGTGACCAGTTCATAAGTGCTTTCTGGATCTCACACTATTTTTCAGGTTGACATGCACCTCTTAATAGCTGCCACTTCCACAAAATTAATTTTGGACAAGCTCAGCAAGTGCAGAATCTGTTCTGACTACCACCAATGCTGCCGTTCTCTGATTTCGATGGGATGATGATCAGACCTTAATGCAGCAGTCCAGATGTAGCTGGGATATAGCTCTGTGCCGTAAATGAAGTTATGGAATATAAGTACTGTATTTCAAATGTATATGTGCAAGAACAGCCATTCTTGGATTCTGTGCTTTCTGAGCTTATGAGATCACTGCCTGAAGGGAAAGGGGGTAGGGGGTGGACAACAAAAAACCAAAACAAAGGAAGCCCACCATCATCATGAAGGTGGGAGGTGTTCAAGACTAGGTTGGATGAGGCCTTGAGCTACCTGTTCTAGTGTGAGGTGTCCCTGCCTATGACAGGGGGTTGGAAGTAGGTGATCTTTGAGGTTGCCTTCCAAGCTAAACCACTCTATGGTTCTATGAAGGTTGCTACAGTAGTGCAATTTGGCTCACGTCAGCACCCAAGAGCAGATCTCAACCCCAACATACTGAAGACCTTCAGTGAAAGCAGAGGAGCTTGCATCCTCAGAGAATGAGTCATTCAAGAAGTCGGTCTCCAGCTTGACAGCTGCACTCTGTACATACTGCTTTTGTCCATAGTCTATGGTTAAGTGTATCTGGCAACTGACTGATGTGTCTGTTGATTTGGGATATTATTCAGGGTGAACATGCCAGTAGAAAATCACAGATGTTTTATTGTACGAGAGAGAAGGAGAGGTGAAGCCATTACCTGAGCCATGATCTACCAGCTTTCTTGCTCCTGGACCTTTGCATGACAGGTCCTCCTCAGCCCTTCTACCCTTCTACTCACACATGTTCTTCATGATGGGAAAAGCTGCTGAAAACCTCACTCCATAAAAGCCTTTTAGACACATAACAGGGTTTTATGCTCCTAGTTCCCATTGACTTTCAATTCAATTATCACTTCGATGAAATTCAATGGGAATAAAGTACCTAATTCCTTTATGCCATTGAGAACCTCCTGTCCTGAGTCTTAGGGTAGGCTATGGAAGGAGTGAACAGTGGCTGTTAGTGGGATGTGACAAGTGTTAAGAAATAAGATTGGATTGCTGTGTTTCATAGGACTTTGTACAAATCCAAGCAATTGGTGTTTCATATAAAATTACTGATTTCATATAAAGGAGAAGGGGAAAATTACTCATAAGCCATGGTGATAAGAGTTGCTCAAAGAGCAGATACCAAAGGCACAAGCAGAAACTATGCCAATGCAAGAGTGGACAGGCTGTGTACTGAGAGGCATCTTTTGTTAACACTTGAGCCTTAACCAAAGATTCAAAAAGGAATTTTACAGGTTATTAGTGACAGGCCTAAAGGACTATCATGAGCCTATAGAGACAGACTTCAAGTGATCAAGACCCAAAAATGAGATGTGACCAGCAAGATGCATGAAACTGAAAATTAATGAGCATTCAAATCAACAGGGGAACCAAGGTATAGACTGGCAGGAGAAGAAGGTGTTGTTATTGACAAATGAGGCTGAAAATAAAGACGTCTCTAGTGCCTGTACTACGTAGTGTTTTACTTTTCCCAAAAGTCAGCTGTAAGGAGTTGGCTAGCACATATAATATAAATTACAAGGCAATATGGGTGATTTGCACATTTTTATAAGTCATCTTTTGATATCTTGCATATCTGCCGATCACAAGCTGAGTGATGCATTGGTGGTGTTACGAGGACATGAATTCTGGAAGTGGCCTCTCCTTCATTTCTGTTTCACCTCTTCCTAGAATAATTCTTAATTTATGCCTGTCCTGGTTGCACAGATGATTAATATTTCTTTCTGTTTCTTTCTGTGTTTGTAATTGTATCTTCAGTTTACTCTTCGGGATTTTTGCCTTTTCCAAATTATTTAATTCTCCGTCTTACCTGGTATGATATTCCTTCCTGCCATCCAGCCCCTAGCTAATTCTCCATCTTACCTGGTATGATATTCCTTGCTGTCATCCAGCCCCTGGCTAATTCTCCATCTTACCTGGTATGATATTCCTTGCTGTCATCCAGCCCCTGGCTAGTTCTTCATCTTACCTGGTATGATATTCCTTGCTGCCATCCAGCCCCTAGCTAATTCTCCATCTTACCTGGTATGATATTCCTTGCTGCCATCCAGCCCCTGGCTAATTCTCCATCTTACCTGGTATGATATTCCTTGCTGTCATCCAGCCCCTGGCTAATTCTCCATCTTACCTGGTATGATATTCCTTGCTGTCATCCAGCCCCTGGCTAATTCTCCATCTTACCTGGTATGATATTCCTTGCTGCCATCCAGCCCCTGGCTAATTCTCCATCTTACCTGGTATGATATTCCTTGCTGCCATCCAGCCCCTGGCTAATTCTCCATCTTACCTGGTATGATATTCCTTGCTGTCATCCAGCCCCTGGCTAATTCTCCATCTTACCTGGTATGATATTCCTTGCTGCCATCCAGCCCCTGGCTAATTCTCCATCTTACCTGGTATGATATTCCTTGCTGTCATCCAGCCCCTAGCCATCAGAATTTTTCTCATGCCAGTTCTGAGCTTAGGAGACAGCTAACCAGTGGTGCTGATTTCTGTTATGTTGGCACTGACTAGAGAAAATCAGTCTTGACTTATTTGAGGTTCTGTGTGTTGATAAACATAAGTATGTTGATGAGGACTAAGAAGAGATTTCAGTCCTAATCTCTATGCTATTCTGCCAGATACATCAAAGGCAGACACAGATACTTAGGGGAGAAAAGGCACCTTTAATAATTTCTCTTTATTAAAATGTTAATTTTAAACAGCCATTTTTATACATTTTTGGCTAAAAATGCCCAAGAAGTTATGTTT
This sequence comes from Pogoniulus pusillus, assembly GCF_015220805.1. NCBI lineage: Eukaryota > Metazoa > Chordata > Aves > Piciformes > Lybiidae > Pogoniulus > Pogoniulus pusillus. The sequence continues at coordinate 7,537,277 of NC_087289.1, read as the reverse complement.
AAGAATTTCACAAACACTGTGCTCGATCTTTAAAAAAAAAATGGGGGGGGGAAGGAATCAGTTCAAATCTTTCCAAAACACTTCAAAATTTCCTTTTTGCTTCTTTGGAACAATATTAAGTTTGTCAAGTATTTCTGCCAGAAGCATTAACTTTTGTGTCTTAGAACTCTAAATAGATTAAGTTGGATCCATATTTTGCATGTCTTCCCAAGCTAATTCCCCATGATCACCATGCTTTAAAACCTTTGTTAGGGGGTTTTGTTAAAGATGCATCACTTTATTGTTGTTATTATCTGACAAGAAGAGTGGATTCAAATGTACCCTTCTTTCAAACCTGTGTTTGTCACTGACTTCAGATGTTGAACCAAAAAGAGAATTAGTTTCTAAGCACTGCACTGTGAATGCAATGCCAAGAAAGGTAGAAAGTTCTGGCTGGCATCCTTCTAAAAGAGGTGATTTGGAAATCTTTTTTGTCGAGAAAAGAGTCAAAACTATTTGGGTGTCATTAAAAGACACAGAGATTGAAAACTGGCTCTAGCGAATTGTCAGGATGAAATGATGGAGGTAGAACTGTGGAGAAAGAAGTCTTGGAATCTTGGTTTTAAAGTGAAAGTTATGCTTGGAAATGTGGAAACTTCATTTGATTAGTGAGGAAAGTGAAAAGAGAGTGATTAGTGAGCTGGCAGTCTGTTGATGACACCATTTTTTTCAGGACAACAAAGATGAGGATGTTCAGGCAGGACTGTCTAGAGGATGTTGAGAAACTCAGTGAGAAGTACTTAAATATCTCATGAAGTTCAGTTTACATAAGAAGCAAAAATCATAGAATCATAAAATCAACCAGGTTGGAAGAGACCTCCAACATCATCCAGTCCAACCTCGCACCCAGCCCTATCCAGTCACCTAGACCATGGCACTAAGTGCCTCATCCAGGCTTTTCTTGAACACCTCCAGGGATGGTGACTCCACCACCTCCCTGGGCAGCCCATTCCAATGGGAAATCACTCTCTCTGGGAAGAACTTCCTCCTAACATTCAGCCTATACTTCCCCCAGCACAACTTGAGACTGTGTGTTGCAAATAAAATGATACATTTTCAGCTGTCTTACCACTGAGGAATGGCATTTTAGGATTGCAAAAGACAGGTCTATGAGAGAACTTGCTTGGTGGTTAGTAGGAACAAGTAGGGAAAGGATAGAAGTACAGAATACCAGTGTACAAATAGGTGGTGCACCCACATCTTGCATATTGTCTGCTCCTATCTTTTCAGGAGGTTCACAAAAGGGCAACAAGGAGGACCACAGGAACAGAGAAATGCTATTAGAAAGGAGCTAGGCAAAGCAAGCTGTATGCCTGGAAAAGGAGGCTGTTGGGAGAGATGATAAAGTTAAATAGTCTGAAGCATCATAAAGAGGGTTTATGTGCAGCCTTTGCCAGGACAAGAAATCAAGGCAGATAACAGATTTGACAGCTGGAAAAGAAGCAAAATAGGATCTGTAAACATAAAATAATTAAGCACCCAGAGGGTACTGTCAGAGCTTAACATTTATGAGAGTTCAAGGGTAGCTTGAATGAGTTCTCAAAGGAGAAATCCATAGAGGTTAAAAACACATATGGACCTTGTCTAGCTCAGGTAGTCTAAAAAACTCAGATTGGTGGAGGTTGAGAGAGTACCTGGCAGAAGTGTTATTACATGCATGTTCTCTTCTCTAGGCACTCGCTTCTGGCTACTGATTGAGACATTGCTTGCTAGATGGACATTTGGTCCCTCCCAGCACAGCCATTTTATGTTCTTGTGATACCATTAATTTATGCCTTAAGCTCACACTTCCTCTTCCTATCACATAAAGCACAGATCAGAAACTGTATAAATAGCCTGAGCAAATAGTTTGAATGCTGGAATCTCTATATTGCTTTGGCATATATCTTCCTCTTCAGCCATGTTAAGAAAAGGTCTGTCTTCCACAGTGCACCTAGGTGGCAATCAAAGGGAAGTGCTGGCAATTAGAGACATGTTTTTAAAGCTCCCAAGTTCAAATTAATATGATTTTTTAAAACATGGGCAAATCCATGACAAAAATTATCAGTATATAATAGCTGAACAATCTCTCCAGGAGACTTTAATTTCTTCTTCTAATCTTTTCATCTCAATCTGCTGGGTCAGCTTTGCACTTCTCCTTGTGTGCACAATGGGGAACAATGTTTAGCTGATGACAGAAGAGCAAGATGGAGATTAAATACCCCCCAGGCTCTCTGTATCTTAGTAATGGTACTGAATGTTTCTCAGACCCTGATTTTTCTTCCCTCCTACTCTTCCAATAAATTAACTCCTAAATCTGAAAATCAAGACATAACTTCACTAGGCAGGGAAAATACACCCTGCAAGTTTTCCTAAATACTCCTTTAGAAAAGGCTTAAGTTTGATTATTGTAATTGATTATCTTAAGCCTCTGAGTGCCAGAATTCTGCATTATGCCCAGCATGTAGTTTGATAAGAAGCTGGATTTGGCAGGAGCCTTAGGCAGCCTCACCTAACCACTCCCAATCACCCTCTCATTTCTGACCTGTGCCTCACGTTTGCCCCCTTCCTAACCCTAGGTACACATTCAAAACTGAGTTAATCTAAGCATTTACTGCTGTTAAAAGCACTAATCACACCATGAGCTTTTTTATCTATGTCTTCTCTTCTTCCCATGACAGCACAAGTGCCACAGGACTGTGGAGTTAGAGGAAACTATCAAGTTTCATACTAGGGTTAGTTTTCAGCCCTATCAGCTCATTAATATTAGTGAGCACTAGTGCCAGCACATGGCAGTTGAAAGGAACACAGAAATGGGAAGGTGGCCTCATGTTAGGTGGGAATTGGTTAAGCCTACCATGAAGTTGCAGTTTGTGTGATATATAGCTTTTAAGGCTACATGTTAACACATAGCCTTGAGTCAATCTAGGTAAAAAGCAACATAACAATCTCCCAAAGAAGCTGAGAAACAACTTACACAAGAAATAAAAAAATAATAATATCTTTTTTTCCTCTCTCTTTCTCTCTTTTTTTTTTTTTCCCCAAACACATCAGGGGCAATGATTACAGCCAGGAAAATCTGTAAGATGCTCAAGGCATGAAAGGAGCATTCAAAACAGATAAAGCTGTAGCAGAAAAGATGTGATTTTTTTTTTTGCACCTGCGCTTACCATAGAGGAGGTTGGAGTGGTTCCCACCCCAGAATCTGAATTTGTGGAATGCATTTTAGGGTTTGTTTCAAAGTGAAGTGTCCATAAATAGTCCATAGAATAAATGGACGAAATGAGCTGTAACAGCTCATCAAGAACAGAGATATATATACTCAGAAATGTTAAAGAAAGCCAAGAGATAAGCAGGTGGTAATGGTGTGCAGCTTCTCAGTTCAAAACTTTTTGAGCCAAAGGACTGAAATCTGACTAATGCAGCAACAGATTCAAGCAGATACAGAAAGCTGCAGTTCAGTAACACTGACGTCTGTGCTGGGAAAATGAGTAGAAGTTATAACAAATAATAGAATTAGTGTAATCTGGATAATTATGGCATATTATGGAGGCAATATACTGTAAAAGAGAAGTCCTGGCTTAACACATGGAAATACTCTGCAGGAATCTTTAAGGAGGAGAACACAGGAAACCAAACGAATATCACGTGCTTGGGATTTACAATATGTTTAAAAGGTCCATCCCTCAAAAAATAACATAAAATGTGATGGAACAAAAAGGAAGATCCTAACATCAATAAATATTTGAGAGCAGAGAACACAGTGCAGGCATAAATGGTCACTTTTCCTAGTGGAGGTAGCTCATCATTGAAAAGCCAGTGGAGATCTGTGCTCTTCAACATATTCATATGTGATCTAAAAAGTCAAAAGGTGAATAGTGAGGACACAAAACTTGATGACGAGTACTAAGTTACTTTGGGAAGTTGAATGTGTTGAGAAAGATCTTACAATGCTGGCAATAATGGGCAAAAAAAAACCAACTGCACGAAACTTAGTGCAGATAAGTGCACAGAGGAAAAATAATTCTAGCTTTACATATAAAGTGATGGGCTGGCTGGAAACTAACCATCACTTCTCAGAAATGAGATCTTGAAGTTAAATGGATAGTTCTGCAAAACTGTCATGTCAAGAGCAGTCAACCCAAAATTTCAAGAACAGAGAACAAAATAAAAGCCATCATTATGGCACTATATAAATCCATAGTACATCTGCATCTTGAATACTTTGACTTAGAAAGAATAGAGTGGAAATAGAAAAGATGGAAAGTCAGGGGGCAAGGATGGTCATCGCCATGAGAGAATGGGTTCAAGTCATATGACTAGCACCCAGCAAGCTGGAAAGGATATGGCCAGTGCTAGGGCAGGTCAATGGATCTCTAGTTCTTGCTTAATCCAAAAGCTTGTTTTACAGCATCATGACAGCAGCAAATACATTAGCACAAGTGAGAAAATGATGGACTTCCAATATGAAAATGAGAATGAGACAGAAGTCCTAGAAAGAATGCTTTACTCAGCTATAACATCAGAAGGAGAAACAAGCTTAATGCTTGAGTTAGAGCTGCAAACTTTCATAAGGAACTGGGCACATAGAAATATTCGCAAGACATTTAATGTGTCCAGTTGAGTCTTTTTAGACACTTCAGGCTTTCATTGTAATCAATGGAAAGAGGAAGTCTTTCCATTTGGGCGATGAAGAACACCTAAATAAGGATACTCTTCTGGACTGGATCCCAAAGGACCCATTCTATCTTCATTAATTAGAAAGGTGGCACGAGGTGACTTTCCAGCCAAGGCAATGAAACTGAGTGCCAAACTGGGTGACACATAGTGGCTGCACTGTTTCTGTGGACGGGTATATGGAAAGCAGCTTATGTTATGATTCCTCTGAACAGATTCATATGGAGGATAGAAATCTCTAAATACCATCTAGAGGCTCTCATGGCATTTTAACATAACCATGACCAGAAGTTTAGATTTGGTCCCATGAGAACAGCATTGTAAAACTAGGCAGAGGTTTTCCAAATCAGCATTGTGATCAAACCATCAGTTACCTCCACCGTGTAGTAGACTGTAGATAATTTATCTGTTCTTTTAAAAGAGCATCTCTGCAACTCAACATACATTCAGTTTGTTAGAGATTGCTCTTACCAGCAGCATTATAAACTACTGACATACTCCAGATAGGGCACATTCAGTTTTATTTTGTATCTGAGCACCGTGGCAGAAAACAACCCATTATGAAACCCGTGGAGGATACCACAGGAGGTTAAAGGTGTGGCGCCGATGTCTCAAACTGTGTTTCATTTTGAAGCATTCACAAAACCAGTGTGAGCTCACTAACTTCTTTTGCCCATAGATTTACACTGTGTATTTTTAAAAAGAGATTCAATTTCTCTTAAGTTTTTCTAACTGAAACAGGAAGCCTTTTGTGGACACTGAGGGAGCGAGCACTGTCTCCCTAAGATACACTGCCATAGGTGGGCAACTTGATTCTGAAAGAGGTTGTATTTAATTTTGAGTAATATTTACAACTCATCTTTCTTGGGTTTTGTTTGTTTGTTTGTTCATTGGTTGGTTGGATTTTTGTTTGGTATTGGTTTGTTGGGTTTGCTTTTTTAAAATTATAATCCTCAGTTGTTTCAATTAATATCTACTTACCCTTTTATTTTAGGCAGTTTTTCCACTCCTTTTCCCTTTAGTCATTTTGCTACTCCACAAACCACAATCCTTCCTATGGAGAAAATGAGGGTGAAGGAAGCTGAGCTCAGGGAAGACTTCTGAACCACAAAATTCAAGTGTTTAATTTAGTTCAGGGAATTTTGTCTATCTCCAGTAGCTGTGGCCTTTTTCTATATTGCTTTTAGTTCTGATAATATTTTTGGTTTGGGAGCATAAATACTATTTCAAATCAGACTAGAAAAACAGAAAAGATGTAAATCTTAATGCTTTAAAGCATGCATTAGCTACCAACAACTCTCAGGTCAATTCTTCTCTTCTACAGCAATACCAATAGAGTGTAACAGTCTTTCATGGTCAGTGTTAGCACAGAAACTTACCATCAGTCTTGTTTCTTGGCCATTATTTGGAGGCTTCTTAGGCTTTCTTGAAAATACCCAGAAGTGGTAGTGAAAAATGTTGGATTTAGAGACGTTAATCTGTGGGATTAATAAACCTACAGTAGAATTACTGCTGTTGTAAAGCTTCTCTCTGGTTTGTTGTACTTTTCATACCTAAGCTCTCCACTTAGACCTGCTCTGCAATTTTTCCTTTAAGTTTTCACTACTGACAATCTTCTTTTTGCAGATTATGTCTGTTTTATACTAGCTTTTGTAATGATCTAGGAAGCAGCTTTGATACAATAAACTATCCCTTACATGACTTACAGAAAGAGGAAATAACTTCAAGAGGTTTTGTTAGCAGATTTTTGCATCACACTTTTTTGCTGCCTTTATTATAACTTCTTGTGGCTTCATGTCCCAAGGAGAGGAGCACACTCCATGGAAGAAAAGTCTATCTTGCCCCTACATTAACATCTTTGATGGCTTATTTGAGTATCAGAGAATTTTGTTTCTAATTCTCAGAGTGATAATTAAACCAGGTACTGAAATATTTTAAGGTAGCTGAAAATGATTATGTAAAATTCGTGCATGGTGTCTTTTTGATAAACAGCAGCAAATATTCAACTAGAGGAAGCAATCAACTCTGGCTGCTTAAATTTTCTTTTTAAAAGTTGAGTTAGTCTTAACTTCTTGATTTTGAAGCCACCATAATAAAGAATGACTCGAGGAAATATTGCTTTTACTGTTTTCAGATAATGCTTAATGTTGTTGCAAATTATAAAATTTAATTAGCTATATAAATGCCAGAGAACAAATAATGTGCTATTGTCTTGATATCTTTCCAGAAATTAGTCTTTTAAAACAAATTTGCCATATTAATCATCTAAAAAATATTTTTGATCACTGAATTAATAGTTTGCAGCCTGTTTTCAGGTATTCATTGCCATAGGTGATTGCCTCTTAATTACTACATGGGCGCTTTCTATTCACTCTTATTAATTCATGTTTTCTGGCACAGTCCCAAAAGGCAGCCTTGCCCTATATCTTCTAATTACTTCTATAATTGAATTTGCCCACTTTTTCTAACCTATTTTTTAAACTGACTGTGTTTGTTCATGGTTTATTGTGTCTTTTTTGTGTCAGTTCTCTGCAAGCAGAATGTACATTGATTCTTTCCTCGTTTCTCATTAATTTTCAAGAGCTTTGCTGCATGTCTGTTTTTTCAGCCTGTCAGGCCTATTGCTAGCCCCCAAAAAAAAAAAAAGATTCTTGTTATTAAAGGTTAGGTAAAATAGACTGAAGTTAATTAATTCATTAGTAACTCTGAGCCAATTACTGAAGCCTTCTCTTATTTATATACTTGTTAACAAGACAGAGATGAGAAAGGCCTATTATAGGCACATGTCCTTCAGAAGTTGGGCAAACCCTCTGGAGCATATGCATTTAGTTCCACCAAAGAAAGAGAATTGATTCCAAAATGAAGACTTGAAGATCTAGCTGGCAAATACTTCATAAACGGATGGATCTTCTTCTGGCCATTCAAATGTTACTTTGAATTCTATCTTTTAATCATAAGGAATAAATTTTAATGATCAGCTTTACTAAGTGCACACACAATGTTTGAATGTAAATATATTGACTTAGCAACTTCCTTAGAATTATTGCTTGGGATGTTTGTGAATAGTTTGATAAAGTAGAATTACCCATGCATATCTATGCAGTTAAGACCTGAGTTGTTAACTGTGACTTCACACAGTTTTCTTGTATTGATAAATGCAAGGAGATGTGTGACTGGTGAGGGGGTAATAATTTTGGTCACTACTCTTCATGTTATGAACCTTGCATGAGGTCCAAATTCATTCAGGAGTTCCAGTCTTATAAATAAAATAGGGAATGTACCCAGTGGAGCACTGATCAGGCTCAGATGTGTGTGTTGATGACATCAGTTCTTATTTTAAGCATTATATTCAATACTTGACCTTGTATTTCTTGAGACTAAAGCATCACAAAATACAGTTGTCCCTCACTGAATTCGGCTTGGGATCTTGATAGAAGACTGTTGTTTTTAAAAGGTTACTGGTAAGTTCACTGGGGGAGAAATGAAGTAAATCTTTAGGTTTTGTTTCCTAATAATTCCACAATTTGATTGACAGAATTAGAAATCATTTAGAGAAATTCTTTGCCAGGTGTCTTGTAAATTGGGGCTGATGCCTAGATTTAGAGGGAAGTGATGATGAGGTGGAGAAGTATTGCAGGAGCCTTTTAAGAAAAGAGGCAAAACATGGATTTAGAAACATCTTCCACCTAGTCCTCATAGAACGTGAATCCAAGTAAATTTAAACAGGAGTAAAAATGTGCTGAAACCAGCAGGGAACAGAAAGCTTGACCTAGCCTAGTCAGTTGCATTTTGAAGAAAAACTGTGCCATAGATTTAGATTTAAACCCATACAAGAAGAGCAGTTACTAAGTTATCTGGAAGTTCTACCCCTGTGCTACAACTGACTTCAGTTTAAAATTTTCACCTACCACTGCAGCAATTATCCTCTGTTCCACAGGTGTTTCAAACTTAAGGGACAATAGAAAGAAAAGGAATAAATTTATGCAGCATCTGATGAGGTGCTAGAACGTGTCCAGAGAAGGACAACAAGGCTGATGAAGGTTCTGGAACACAAGCCCTATGAGGAGAGGCTGAGGGAGCTGGGGTTGTTTAGCCTGGAGAAGAGGAGGCTCAGGAGTGACCTCATTGCTGTCTACAGCTACCTGAAGGGAGGTTGTAGCCAGGTGGGGTTGGTCTCTTCTCCCAAGCAACCAGCAGCAGAACTAAGGGGACACAGTCCCAAGTTGTGCCAGGGGGAAGTATAGGCTGGATGTTAGGAGGAAGTTCTTCCCAGAGAGAGTGATTGGCATTGGAATGGGCTGCCCAGGGAGGTGGTGGAGTCACTGTCCCTGGAGGTGTTCAACAAAAGCCTGAATGAGGCACTTAGTGCCGTGGTCGAGAAGACTGGCTAGGACTGGGTGATAGGTTGGACTGGATGATCTTGGAGGTCTCTTCTAACCTGGTTGATTCTATGATTCTATAATAGCATGTACTCCTGCACCTGGTCACTAGCATAAGGTCTGGTTGCAACCACCACGCTGTCTCAAAATAGCTGTTTGCTTCTGCACACCTCCTGGCATGCACACAGCTTTCTCACAACCCCTTGCCTGCCATGCAGCTCACCACAGAGTTGGGGACTTTGTTATTCAGTCTTCTTCATTTATTCTTTCCCTAAAATTGCTTAGGAAATAACTGATTGGAGCTGATGGGATCTCGGTCAGATCATTATTATTTCTGGTATGAAATAAGTAATTATGGAAGTGCTTGGGCCGCTCTTTAGTTGAAATAGCATTGAGATTTGCACTTAAAACAGATACTCACTTTTTCATTGTGTGGGAATTATATGGTGTGGGCTTGCCAAATCTATGTTGTTTATCTGTGGAAAGGAAAGTTACTGGTTTTGGAAACTTTTCAAGTACATCTTTTGATTTATTTTAGTGATTGGCAGTTATCCTTAAGACTGTGAGTGAGAAAATCCACATATTTTAGACCCTAATAGCAGAAACAGTGCAAATGGAGCTTGGAAAATTTTATGAGAGTAATACATTTAAACAGTTCAGAATTTTAATGAAATAAAAGAGGTGCTCCTAACACTTATTTTTTTTACTACTGAGCTGTTATCAGAATGAGTCCTATTTTATGTAGTAGTATTGAAATCATTTTTGCCACTATAAAATGTATGTTATAAGGAGGGAATCACTTACCCATGTCTTACCGTGGCAACATTTTTTTTGCAGTTTGGACATAACTGGAGGCTTGTCCCAGCTCTATACAGACAGACCCTCTAATGAAGTCAGTAGGGTTTTAAACAAATGAGAGATGTATTTTGTGTCACCAGTTGTATTATAGGGACCAGAGTAACTTAAGCACATCAAAGATCAAGCTGCTCATTGAAATGTTAGGGGCTTTTTGGCAGTGTATGTTGACAATAACAATGTTATCAAACCAAAATAACTGACAATTTCTGTTGGCCACTCTGTGGAGAACTGCAGGATATAGGACAGTAAAGCAGTTGTGAGACCTTGCAACACAACTGAAGTTATACGAGTGTTAGTAAAATAGGAAGACTTTGCTGTCTGAAAAGATCTTAGTTTATCATAGTTTTTGAAGTTCCTGCATCTTTCATAAATTTACTTCCATGCTTTACTTATGTACTTGTTATGCTAGATTTGACTCTCTACTGTGTACACTGAATGGAAAAATTCAATCTTGGCTGTTTTCTTTCATAGGTTTCTTACTCTTCCTTACTCAAAGTGCCCTCTAGCATGTCTTGACAATATTCCTCTGCTTGCCATTCTTATCTCACTCCATATGAAGGCATTTTGGCTTCTGCATGAGCCACATTAGCACCTATTACTTAATTCTGTAGCCTTTCAGTAACTTCACGTAGTCATCAAGGAACTTGTAAAGAATGTATTGACTTTTAGGCACAAACTTGCATCTTGTGGCATTTCCTTTAATTCGTTATTGGCTCTACTTCGTCGAACATGCTGAGATCACAGCAAGTGAATAGCCCTAGTTGAAGTTGTAAGTCATAATCAACATTTGCATGCAGCACCTATTGCCTGTTTCATAATCCTGAGCATTCACTCAGGATAGAGTTGGACAATCTTTTAGTCCCTTCTAGTATACATTGTGATGATTGGGTGACTAATATGGAGAATTAAAGCATATGTATATTATTTAGTGAGTAGAATCTTGTCAATGTTTTGGGGATAAAAATGTATGGAGGGAATATTTTACAATACTCTCTGTTACTTTTCATGGAATTAGATGTTAAGTGCCACTCTTTGGTGTCTTGAATATTAAAACTTTTTCCTGTATATCAAAGATGTAACTGAAAATGAGTCATCTGAGTAAAACAGTGTCAGCAATGCTGATCAACAACATTCCTGCTTAGCTTTGTGCTCATGCAGTCAAAGAGTATTTAATTAAAATACTCAATAAAAAATAAACCCACAACACGTTAGAGGCAAGAAGAGAAAAACTCCATTCAAAGATTTCCTTGATAAACACACTTCACATGAGACTTGGGTACAAGGAAGGGAATTCAGCATCCAGTGCTGGCCTTAGGCCAAAGCTGAATGATTTGACACTTAGGGTTATGTGCTGAAGTTGACTTTTCTTTCTAGATCTTGAAGGAAGAAAATCATTAGACCTCCCACTGCTTCAGTGCTAGAAGCACAGCATTAGAGAAAATTATTTCCTATTTGAACTCAAAGCAGCAATAAACTCAAACATCAAGTCTTGCAAAAAAAAAAATAGTCTTCTCTATTGGGATGTAGTCAATAGGCTGTTTCTTAACCCATATTTCATTATCTTCCTGAGTGACCTGAAAATATTGTAAGAAATATATTTTCTCTTACTTAAATCCTGAAGAGGAGGAGAGATTAATGAATGGTTTTGGCTTACTTCAGTCTTAATGCTAGTTCCTAGATTTCTGAGTTTCAAATAAGGCAAGAAGCTACATGAAATCTATTGACTTTTTTAAGATTAAGGCCATCCCTTGGCCTCTTGAGTTAGTTTGTAAGATGAGTAAATAGAGAAAATATTGAATTGCAAGTAGAAATTAATATTTTTAAGACAAAGTTTACTCAAACCTGTCAGCCTAATACTAATGACGCACTTCCAGGGGACAGAATCTGTCCTTGTGTTTGTGGCATTGGCTTCGGTACACCTAGAAATGTGTTCCTTGTGAGTATCCAAACAGCTAATACAAAACAAACATGAGTAGTTATTATCTGCATGTTGACATTATGTATTTTACATCTACAGTAAGTGCCACCACTCAAACGCCAAACCTGTGCTTAACGTTGTGCCAATTGGCCTCCTTGCTGATAAACCTTGACAGTATATTGTTCTCTTGTCAAGGGGCATTATCCTAGCAATTCAGCAAAAAATTTTCTTCATTTGGACAGTGCATCTTTCAGACATTCCCCTCTTCTATTGATTTGTTTTCTCCTGTCCCTTTCTCCTTCTTTTGTTTTCTTATCATAGCTTCAGGTTATTAAGTGCAAAGTATTGATGGGAATGGATGGTTTTGGTCGATGGAGAGCTAATGCATCCCTAATCCCACCATTGTTATAGAGTTATGCTTTACTCTGGTTCCTGATGGGGGGAAAGGTGCAAAGCTCTTGATCCTAGTTTTATTTGTCACAAACCCATCCATCAATCAAGCACAAGCATGTCTGAATGCTGAATGACATGTGGGTCTCAGCTGAAAAAAATTGATAACACTGTATTGTCAGGTTGCTCACTCTTTTTTCCCCCCTTCTTTCCTTTTTTTGGATAAGAAATACATTTGACTGAAATAGATAAGCATGCAACTACTAAAGACTTGAAGAGAGAGTGACATACATGGCACCAAAGGTTGTCGGTCTTTGGTATTAATGATACTTATGAGTAAATAAATAGGGGGGGAAAAAGCTCTGGACCTGCAACATGCTTAAATCCTGGAGACTTTTTTTATCAAGTTGGGGGGTGGGAGGGTTTCAGATTTTTAATCTGGCCATGTATTGTAGCCTGCCACCTAGGTCCAAATGCTAACAGAATATATGACTGAATTTATATTTGTTTAAAATTATTTTGGTGACTATAGAAGATGTGAATCTATAGAATATTATTTTCCTATCTGTAAAGAAATCTGCCCATTCTTTCTGGGAGAAAAAAAGGCAGGAAAAGATATAGAGATGCATAAATATTACCCTTCTAGGGTTTGAAAACATTTTAAACATGTAGTTACTGTACATAGAAGTCAGTGTTTTATGCCATGCAAATGTGTATGCATGCATATCATTTAAAAAATGACCTTCCACATTTTGTCATCTCAAACATCAGTGCCCCTTTGTACCACTTACTGTGTGATATACGTTAATACACCGTCGCAGGCTTGTTCCCTATACTTCTTTACTATTTTCTCTTCATGCTCAAGATGATCACATTTAGGAACTGTTAAAATGTTCCAATGTTTCATCTTCAGGCTGTACATTTGGAGAAAGTAATAGATAAGAACAATTTAGAAAACCCTTCTCCTTTTCTTGCCACAAAAGTGGACGCTTTAGAATGCAGAACCGCATCAAATGACCTAAAAAAACCATCAACAAAGGTAACAAAAAGACAACCCAAATCAGAGGCTCTAAGATGAACATGATGTAGCCCCAAGTACTAGCACACTCTATGAGTAAGCCATTTTTTTCTCTGCTCTGTGACTAGGGGCTACAAAACTGCAAAAATCAATGTGGGAGTGCTTTAGATTTGTTGGGTAAATTACATGTGCTTGGCTGCTCTATTGTATCTGGCCCATATTCTACACCAGATACTTTTAGATGGAACTGTCACATAATACATATACTCAATATTGATTTTTATAGATTTAACAGAGCTTGAACTGAACTCTGTGGTAAGCAAGAAAAAACTTAAGAAGGGCAGCTTCTCAAAATTGGGATGAGCACAGAAATAGAGAAATACTGTTTGTGTTATGTATTAGTGGTTGTGCCTTGGAGTCTCCTGGCTCAGTGTTAATTCAGTCTGGGCAAAATCAGCATAAAATAATTGAAAACTCCTGGCATTTAATATTTGTTGGCTTAGTTTCAAATTATTTTAATGATAATTTGATTATACTCTGTGTTTGGCTTTTTTTTTTTTAACTTGTACCAAGAGCAAGCTAACAACTGCAGAAGGGCAGCTTCTCAAGATTGGGATGAGCACAGAAATATAAAAATACTGCTTGTATTATGTACTAATGTTTGTGCCTTGGAATCTCCTGGCTCAATGTTAATTCAGTCTGGGCAAAATCAGCATAAAATAGTTGAGAACTCCTGACATTTAATATTTGTTGGTTTATCTTCAAATTATTTTTATGATAATTTTATTATATTCTGTGTTTGGCTCTTTTTTGTTTAGACCAAGAGCAAGAAAATAGGGAGAGCTATAAAAAGTTTCACAGACTTTGTCTGAATATCAAGTGGTGCTAGATGATGTGATGGTTTGAGTGTTACCCACACCTCACACTTTGGAAATCACCCAGACTAGACTCAGCCAGCTCTGGAAATTTGAATGAAGCTTATATTTACAGCTTAGCTCAATATTCAAGCAGAGATTTACAGTATATACATTTATATACAGAAATACACAAGGTAAAAGGTAATACAGAAACACAACTCCCCTCCCAGAAACCTGAGTCCCCAGAAAGGGCTCCCAACCACCCTTCCACTTTCTCCCACCCATCTCAACCTTACCCCAGTCCCAAGGAAGAATGGAGGTTCGGCCAGGGGGTTGGGAAGCAAAGTGGATTAATCAGAGAGACGGCAGAGAGGCTAGAGAGAAATGCTGCTCAGGCAATGCCCTGAGAAGTGCCTTATCTGTTTGGATTCTTGTTCTTATACCTCTCAGCAAGCCTATGAGTGAAGTAGACATCCCCCTAGTTTGTCTTTCACAGCCTGTAATCTAGTTCTTCTCACCAAAACATTCTAGCTAGCATCAAACTAGCACAGATGAGAAAATCCAACACACCTCTGCTAGCACTTTGAGACCTCGATATATATCACAAACAAATTATTTTAGCTCTCTTCCAGTGCATGCAATAAAGACCATGACTTTCATATAGGACACCAAAGTCTACATTTAGCCATGCAAATAGGTGGTCTCACTGCAAGTTGTGTATAGCTTCTTACTACATTAAAGAAAATAAAAAGAATACACATTAATTCAAATGTCTAAAAAGGAAACATGGAACTAACATTGTTAGTTATCAAGTATCAGATAATCACTTTGCTAGGTTTTAGGTCACGAGCTAGTGTGACAGGACTGATAATGCTCCCTAATAAACCTGAAGAAGGCTAATATTTTTCTGGAGGGAAAATGAAGGTTTGCTGTTTAATCATCCCCCCCCAAAAAAAAACAAACCAAAACAAACAAAAAAAAAACTTTAAAATACAAAGTAAGGTTGCAAATGTTTGTTTGCCTTCATTGTATTCGTGAAGGATATATTAGTTATGATATGTGTTTAATTATGCTTTTAAATACTGGTCTCCTGAGTCATTTGCCATCGTATGGTAGTTGCTGTAGTCCTTAAAGAAACACAGTTATAATCACTTTAAAACTGGATCCTTCTGGCTTCACATCCATCCAGCCACTCGTGCCACTGACACCCTGCCTGCACTCCTAAACTTGTGACGCAGCCTGCGCTTAGCTGTGCCGTTTGTAAGGCAGTTAGAGGGAAAATACGTGGTGAGTGGGTCCTGTAGTGCAGGACTCTTGGTCGCTTCAGCAATGAGGGGTGTGGAAAATGCATTTAAAGAAAGGAGATTAAATGGGTCTTAAGTTCCAAGGGAATGATTTCACACAATCACAATTGCTCCTTGTTCCTCACCTCTACCCTGACCTACTGGCACACGATCCACGTGGGGCTAAAACTGCAACGTCGCTGACATTTCAGTTGGTCTGCCTCCTTACGGCTTTGAGTGTGGGGAGGATGTGGTCCTTGGGTTACAGTCACCCTTGCAATCATCCAGCTTGAGCCATCTGCAATTCAGAATCCTACTTTTAAACTTTATGAATTTCTTTTTTATCTTTCTGTACTTAAATATTGCAGGACATGTTCTCAGCTAGGGTTAATTAACATCATTCCAATAATGCTCTTGTTAGGACAGCAGTTTCCGCTAATGAATATCCAGTATTGTATCTCTGCTAGCATTCAGATGTGGTAATCAGACCAGTCAGCCTCTAGAGTAAAGCACAGCCTTCTCAGGGGTCCTCCACTTTAAAACTTTGCCTCTTGGTCTGTCAATGCTTGATTTTATTATTCTAAGGGCATTTTGATAACCCTTCTGTGTTTGGGTCTTCATGGTGAGAAGGTCTGACTAAATAATGAGGGTACTTTCTCTTTTATCTTTAGAGGGAGGATTTACTTATTACTGCTGATAATATGGGTCAGATTTTTCAAAGGTGTTTTAACTTCACCTCCATGTTTGTACTGCATAAACACTTGCAATTGCTTTTGTATCCAGTCACTTCTACAGATGAGCATTTACCATTATTTTGCTATGGAAGTGATTCTTGTGCATGCACTCTTCTGTCTTGTTTCTACAGATAAATACACCCAGGCACAAGTGGGTGTCACGCTTTTATATGGCTTTTTGCAATGTTAAGTATTAAAGGGACAGGAGAGTAACACCATTTTCATTCTCAAGATACCTGATGGGCTTGTTTTGTACATTGAAGGGGAAAAAAATTAATTGTGAATTCAACCTTTTACCTTTTCTTTTAATTTTGCACTCTGTCTTATGTGGCAAGAGGCTGTGAAAGATCTGTGATTGTATGTGAAATTCCGTATCCTATAGCCTAACACTGTTTGCTATACTACCTAGCAGTGTTAACCCCTCATTTTTATGAAATATAAATTAGTCATATGGAAAGGAACTTTAACTTTCATAAAAGCAGCGTGGCTCTGTTCCTTTAGACAATAAAAAGCCTTGCAGAAACAGTGGTTAATTGTCTCCCTTAAAAAGAAAAATGTGTGCAAATAGAGTGTCATCAATCAAAACTGCACTTTATATTCCAGACTTTGATTCTATGTATGTAGTCTTAACCATTTGACACCACAACTTCTGACTGCTGTCTGTCTGAGAACTGGAAGCCACTGAAGAAGATGCTCTTTTGTGCCTTGATAGCAGCTGTGCCATATTTTCAGTTTATTCTTAGGTGCTACAATAGTCTCTTATAGTATGCTTAGATGCAAATCAACTGCTGAAGTGAATGGCAATAATATTGTTGACATCCAGTATATATTAGAAGTCAGCACAAGTGTCATGTTGGTCTATGTCTAGTGGACGTCCAGGACCACTCAAGAGGTTAAGGAGGTTGCTCATCAACTGGGAATGCAACTTGAGAAATGTAAAGCCTGTGGAATTAGAAAGAAAGGGCAAAGCATCATACAATTTGTCTGTTTAAGTGCCATATGGCATCTCTTTAAATTGTGTAGTACTAGGGGGAAAAAAGGTTCATACGAAATGTAAGAGCTGCTTCATAGGGTCCTAAGGACCATCAGTTCAAAATGCTAGAGTATCCAGACAGCCTCTCCTGCATCTTAAGGAATAAATTATGTCAACCTACAGAAAATGATGTATGCAGTGCTTCTTGTTAGCTTGACACACGTCCCAGAGTGGAATGATCAGCAGTGCTGTTGCATGACTGCTACATGTGTATGTTGTACTGTACAGCTGTAGCTGTTGTACGACTGTACAGCGCTGCTGAGTTAGCAGAAGCGTTAATCCTTTGCTGTAGTCTACAGCTGAGGTGCCGAGTTGTAGTATCTCCCTGGTGGCTTGATACAAAGAGAGGTTACTAAGATCAATTACTGTTTTCTAAAACTGCATCCAACTAAATTCTAGCTATTATAGGTGTGTGTCATTACTTTACATCTTCATGCTAGAGTGGTGAGATTTTATTTGTAATGAAAGTAATTGCTGATCCACACACTTGCAGCTCTGGCAGATCTTGTGCTCCTCTCGCTGCTCTTCAGACAGGCACTAGACGCCTGCATCTGAATTCTGCTCAGGATCTCACATGCCTCAGGGGCACAGGACAGGGTCCTTGCTTTGGGTCTCTCAAGACCAGTAGGATGACTACTGATTAATCCTATCTCTGATGCCTTTCTTGTGAGTTGAGGTAGTGTGGCTTAAATGGTTTCTAACTCAGTTTCTGATGCAAGTTCAGTTTGCATTTTCTCAATGCCCTTATTTGAGAGTTTGTCAGTAAAGCAAGGAAAGACACATCTCATATTTTGCAGATTTATATACATTCAGTTTATACTTAAGACACGGGCAAGCCACTGCCAGTCAGCATTGCAGCCCTTTAGTGGTCCCAGATGTGACTTGAACAAAATAAATACTGATAGATATATGTATGTACACATATACTCATATATATATATATATTCATAATGGTTTTCCTCTGAACCAGTTCAACTGAACCTTGCACATATATGTAAAACACGAAAAAAAGTAGGTTCTAATGTTAAAGTCTATTTCCAACCCAATAATTCTGTGTTTTAAAAATAGGAGAGAAGTCATTGCTTGGTCTGAATTTTTCAAGTATCTCAGAAGCATAAATTTTCTTGCAGTGGTAAAATAATTATTTCTTTGCTTAGCACTTGCAAAATTGTAAAGATCCATTTATTACATAAGAAAAAGAAAGTTATCAAAGATTCTAAACCTTAAAAAATTACCATTGGTTTTTTTGTTGTTGTTTGTGGACCTGTCTTCTGCATCCTTTATTTTTGCTAATTTGCCAATGATTCCTGGAAGGGAAAATAACTCCAAAAAAGGATTTTTGAGTTGGTCCCTACAGCTGTAAAACTGCAAATATGACATAAAAACTCATGGAGTGAGCATTAACTGAGAAGAGATGAAATTGTTCCATCAACCTGAAGCCCCTGAAAGCTATTAATTTTCCGCTCTTTATTCTCATGTTAAGTCCCAGTAATGTCAATGGGAGCAACTTGCACTCTCAAAGCAAAAATCCACCTGAAGGCAACAATTCATTATGAAAAGAATGAAAAGGAAAATAAAAATAAAAAAGAATGAAAAGGAGAAGAAAAATAAAAAGAAAGAAAAGGAAAAGAAATAAAAAAGGAAAAGGAGAAGAAAAACAGAAAGGAAAAGGAGAAGAAGAAAAATAAGAAAAAGAAAATGAAGAAAAAGAAAAAGGGAAAAAGAAAAAAGAAGAAGAAAAAGAAAAAGGAGAAGAAAACTAAGAAAAATAAAATGAAGAAAAAGGGAAAATGAAAAAAAAAAAAGAAGAAAAAGAAAAAGGAGAAGAAAAATAAGAAAAAAGAAAATTAAGAAAAAGAAAAAGGGGAAAAGAAAAATAAGAATAATAAAAAGAAAAAGGAAAAGGGAAAAAGAAGAGGAAGAAAAAGAAGGAAAAAATCCCAGGAACAAAATTTTCCATCTTGCATTACAAACCCCTCCACTTCACCACATGTGTTTGATTCAAACAATATTTTGTTGGCTGTAAATTGTTTGCAACTGGAATGTTGTATTTTTGGAAGAAATAATCCAGCAAAGCATTCCACCAAACTCATGATAATTTGATTGCACAGACCATCTTTGGAGCGTATTAGCATATTCACTTGTGTGCACAAATATATAAACTGTCATCTCCCAAGCAGGGAGAAGAAAATTGACAGAGGAGGTTCAGATGGGGCAGAAAGGAAAGAGTTGCCAGTGAGGCCAGAGGCTTGCCAAAATCCTGTAAGTGAAGGAAACGAAACAAAATGCAGAGAATAGACAAGGAGAATGAGTGGCTAATTACTGTACATCCCACTCAGCTAAAAATGAAACATACAGGCACGAGACATCAGAGAGGCACATATTGCATAGGCACATCCTGACAGCAATGACAAAACAGTGTAATCACAAACAGAAAACTAGGAACCTTTTCCTCTTTGTTGGCAGTGTTGGTTGAATGTGTTCTAGCAGAGAGGCTGTTATTCCCCTGTCACTGTCGGTCCCTTTTCTTTGCTGTGTGGAAAAAAGAATGACTCTGGGAAAAATGAGACTCAGGATCTGGCAGGTTTCTTGTGCTGCAGCATGTAGGGTCCAATTTATTTCCCATCAGGACCAGTGTTTCTCTCGCTCTTCCTCAACTCAGGTGGCAGCAGGTATGTGGTGTGCTTACAAAGGGACATGTGTAAGTCAAGTCTTGATACAAATTACTGGTCAGAAATTTGGGATAACTGGAGGAACCCTACTTTCAGCATGATTTACTGAGGGCTTGTGAGGGGGTGACACTTCTTCAATATTGAAGTTTGTTATGATTTTAGGAGTAGCCATTGTTTTATTCCAAATCAGTTGAGATACAATAGATAGTCAAAAGCTTATGATTTTTCCAAGATTTAGATGAGGAACTCCATACATTCCTGTAATTCACCAAACTCATACAATGCTTTGCATTGCAGTGAATGTGGAGTGGTATTGTAACTGGTCACTTTATTAATTTAATCTAATGAACCAAATTTAGCCCAAATAAAGCATTCTAAAACATAGTGTAACTCAAACATAAAGAATCTGAACATTGCAGTGAACTACCAAAGCACTTCTGTATGTGACCATCTCCTTCCATTGGGCATCTGGCTTGTGCACAAAGTAGAATAGTCTCTGTTTGCAGGACTGTGTTGCAGCCTGCTCTAGGTGAACTTGCTTTAGCAGGGCATTGAACTGCATGATTTCCAGAAGTCCTTTCCAATGCCCACCAGCCTGTGATTTCTGTGACCTTATTCTTACATTTGGCTGTGCAGTGGTTATGATCATATGAATTGGCCACATAGACCAATTAATGAGTGAGTTCAAAGCACTGTAGTTCTGATGAAGAATGGAAAAGAATTGCTTTGTATTTCCCAACAAACTCAAAGGGACTACGTGTTACCAACTGAAACAGAAAGGAATTACAGCTGGAAGCAATTAACTAGAGGGTTGAATAGGTACTGGTGCAAAACTCATTACAAATTTCTCCAGTCCTTGTCTGCTCTAGGTGGGACAGCTCCTTGGTTTGCAGTAGATATAGACAGGTATAGTAGTTCTATGAGGACACAGGTGCAGCTTCACACAAGTTGATCCTGGCAGCAATTGCATTGGCACTGCAAATGCACGAAGCTAATGAAGGTACTCGATTAGGGACCTCTGTTGTCTATTTAAATGCCTTAAGGCAAGAAACACTGTCTTAACAAAGAAATGTTTTAGCTGCCCTCTTTTCCACAAAATACAGATTAGAAATTAAACAAAAACCAGGCCTCTCCATATATAGTGACCTCTTTCCCTGGGTGAATCCAATGCCTTTCCAGTTCTGTTTGTGTGGAGTGAAAACTAGCCCCCGCTTCTAAGGATCAGTCTCTTCCAAGGAGAGGCTTGTGATGTGCTCAAGTAGCAGTACTCGTCTCCTACCTCCATCAGGGCTCTGTCCAGAAGATTGATTGCATTGTAGTCTGGTTTTCAGGAGGCAATCCAGTTTGGTGGAATTTTGCTATCAGATAGCTTGCCCAGTTATTTCACTGAGGTGCCCAGTTCCTGTCTGAAGCAAAGTAACTGGTTTGTACATTAGTGGTAAATAGTCATTCTATTGTGAAACAAGGGGGTCTGTAATGTGAACAGATAACACAATCCAGTTAGTTGTGAGCCCACACATACAAACTCACATCTCACCTAGAGCTTTTGTGAGTCATAGATTATGCATATTGCTTATTTATGTCATTAGTAAACTGTGCATGTGTCTACATGAGATGAGGTGTTCTTGGGAAGACTTTGGGATGTCATATTCAAAAACTAAATTGCTGTGACTAAGGACACTGTGACTTAGGCTTAAGGAAGCTGTACTCTGCAGCTGTGAAGGTACAGGCTGGATGTTAAGAGGAAGTTCTTCACAGAGAGAATGGTTTGCCATTGGAATGGGCTGCCCAGGGAAGTGGTGGAGTCACCATCCCTGGAGGTGTTAAAAAAAGGGCTGGATAAGGCACTTAATGCCATGGTCTAGTTGATTGGGCAGGGCTGGGTGCTAGGTTGGACAGGCTGATCTTGGAGGTCTCTTCCAACCTGGTTGATTCTATGATTCTATGATTCTATGAAGTGACTGCAAAATGTTCTTCATTTAATATAGGGCATTCTTCAATGCTGGTTTGAGCTGAGCATTCTGTAGTGCTTCTAGGCTGAGAAATCTGTTACACTGCTAAATGGTGTCCAGAATCGTAACAGAGGTACCATCTCTCTTGTGGAGAAGGGTATGTGATTGCTATTAGGCTGAATCAGGGGAATATTCTGCAGTTCAAGATTATTTAGTGAGAAATGTTTGAGAATAATTCTTTCTACCATATTCAGGTGGATACAGCAATGGTCTGCTGTTACTTAAGTATGTCTTAATTCTCTCCCTGTTGTATCACAACGTAGCATGTTCAAGGATGACTGTGGAGAGCACTAGTGTAAATGTTCCCTCAGCAGTATCAGTTACTGGCAAACATTAGATCTGCCACCTGGATGACATACTAAATGTAGGCTGTCACCAAAAATCCAGTGAAAGTTGTTGCCCCCCATATCCATGTTTCTCAGTTAACTGAGCATGGGATGACTTGAAAGTCTGTTGAAAAACTAATTGTTCATTGTGTGGGATTAAATATTAACAATGTGAGATTATTAATTCCCATGAAAATGATGGGAATTAATAATCTCACATCTTATGGAAACCACCCATGAGAAGAAAAAGCTAGACCATGCAGAAGGCCAGGGATTAGCCTGCTGTTAGGTGAAAGGATCTCAGTCAGCAGCACCCACCATCTGAAATGAAAGTATCATTTCCTTTTAATAATGAGGATAGTATAAAGAGATAGAAGTGGCAGAAGTTTGGAGTAGGTTTTATGTAGCAAAGTTTCTTTAAAATGATTGGGAAGCCACACTTGGAAGAAATATTATAATTATATCTAATTATGCTCAAACATACATTGTGTTTGCATCAATGATTGAAAAATAAATAGAGGCCACAAATGTACAGCTACATTTTGTTCCCATTAAACTCCTACTTGTGTTTCTAAACTAAGGGAAAGAAACCTTTCTAATTAAACAAAGTTTTCATTTACTTGGAAGCTTTATGGCAAAAATTGCAGTCTGTTTCAAATTTGACATATTAAGCATGAGTAATTTTTCATTTTGGTGTTGATAAGCTGACAAACAACAGAGTCAGTCAAAAAAAATTGAGATCTTAACAACATCTGAATCTTCCCTCCCCCCCCAAAAAAAAAAAATCAGGGACATAAAGAGCAACAGTTTTATTATTTTTTAATAGAACCCTGGGAAAATGTGGCCTAGAAACAATAATGCAGCACTAAACCTGATGTTTTGGCTGGACTGATTATTGGTTAGCTTCTCACTTGACATAGGGTTGAGAAAAGAGAGCAGGAACTGAAAAGCTGCCATCAGTTCTGTAGGTCTGTAGCATTCCAAACTTCTTCCCTGGTAAGCAGCTATCACTAGAGCATAGTGACTTAGTAAACTCTTCTCATTTCTTTTAATCTCAGTTGTCTGGTACTGGAGGAGAGATAAATGAAGTCTCAGTTTGCTGTCTGCACTGCCCCACAATGCTTGTGCTGACTTCTCCAGCTTTCTGCAGTTTACCCAAGTAGAGTATTTACTGTATATACAAAACTTTCATTAATTGGGTAGTATTAACTGCTAAATGCAACCACATTCGTTGGTAAACAGCACACAGCAAAAGAGCACCTTTGCAACTTCATTCCTTTCCCTTGTATTTTGACAGTGAAAAAAAAAATCTAGGCGTTGTTTCAGGTACAGTCACAGAAGGTTCGGATGAGGGAGCTGGGGATGTTTAGCCTGGAGAAGAGGAGGCTCAGGGCAGACTTCATTGCTGTCTGCAGCTACTTGAAGGGAGGCTGTGGCCAGGTGGGATTTGGTCTCTTCTGCCAGGCAACCAGCAACAGAACAAGGGTACACAGTCTCAAGTTGTGCTGGGGGAGGTCAAGACTGGATGTTAGGAGGAAGTTGTTGGCAGAGAGAGTGATTGGCATTGGAATGGGCTGCCCAGGGAGGTGGTGGAGTCACCATCCCTGGAGGTGTTAAAAAAAAAGGCTGGATTAGGCACTTAGTGCCGTGATCTAGTTGACTGGACAGGGCTGAGTGATAGGTTGGACTGGATGATCTTGGAGGTCTCTTCCAACCTGGTCGATTCTATGATTCTATGTTTTACTGCAGTGCTGGACTGCAGATGAGACAGCCTGCTGCTCAATAGACTTTATAGCTTACACAGTAACTGCCGTGTAAGTGTATATTAGGGATGAGAAATTATTTTATCTGACAGAATAGATATGCAGCGTCTCTACCAGCTGGTACAATATGACTAGCAAAGGGAGAGTGTGCTCTGCACGCTCTTTATCCTCCAGGATGTCTTCCCAGACAGAAGAGAATTCTCCTTTGGGGGGAGTATTTCCATGACGTGATGTGCACAGCAATAAACTTAACAAAAGCAAGATGTATTAGAAAAAATAACTAACTCAGTGGGGCAAGGATGCAAAGTAAAGCCAGTTTATTCTGAATAAAATAATCTTACAGGAATTCATTTTGCTTTAATTAATGCTCTAAATTTGGGCCCACCTCTTTTCTTAATTTGACTTATATTATCCAACTGTCTCAAGGTAGACATGGCCAATTCTGCATTCAAAAAAGGTGTGTGGGGGGGAAAGTGTCCTACTCCTGTTTTCAATTGACAGATTGCCTTGTCTCATAATCATTTATGTTCCAGCAGATGTTAGCAAGAGGGCAACCAGCTCACGGGATGTAAAAAGACAGTCTATCCTAAGGATAGACTTGGGGAAATGTTGCTGTATCAATAAGTGCTTTTGCTGTTGCAACCATATACAAAGATTGGGAGGTCTTTGTTTCAATGTGTGATTACTGTTAAAGTATAAATCCTGCAGCTTCTCATCTCAAAACCTAAATGGAGCAATAGATGACCAGACACATACAAAAGTGAAATTGACGTAATTACCCAGAAGAGAAAGCCATTCTCTCCTCTTTTCCCAAAGGTTTGAATAGATGATGAGCCAAAGATGCTATATATACCCAAAGGCCCAGCAAGCTTTGAGTCATTTGGCACAAGGATCTGAGAATTTCCACAGCAGCTCCTGCAATACCCTTAGACCAAGAACTTTCAGTGGCATTCCCAGAGTTAAGGCCATTCAGTCCACTGATGGAAGCATGAGATGCTCTGTCAAGTCCAGTGGAAGCTGTTCTATCTACAGCTAAAATAAGTTTCGCTGTTCCTCTGTTTTGATGTTTGATAGAAAAAGACAAGAAGGAAGAGGTAGCTTGATGGTCTGGTTGCCCGCAGCAGAATTGCAGGTAGACACTGAGGGTTCCATTGCATATTTCTACATCCTTATTTATTACAGACAGACAAACCATTTCTTTCCAGTGGCAAGTAAACTTTGTTTTTTGTTTTACCATCTTCTGCAGTCACACATATGAAAACTTATGAAGTCCTTAGCTTTTCCTGAAGTACTTGAAAAGCCTGGTTACAGTCCTGAGACTGCTAACCTGGCTTATACATACAAGAAATAAGTCATTACTCTTCCCAATACAGCACTCACATTTCTGTGCTATTCTGTAGTGGGAAGGCAAAGTAATTTGGCTCAAATGAGGATTTGTGTGATTTGACCATTTAAGTAGCTGATTTTTCCCAATCTCTTCTGTGGGTGCATGTGTCATTTTGTTTGTAATTTGACTTTTGAATTGTATGGAATGTTTAGAATCAAACAAATGTTCTTCCTTATTCTCCCCTGAGAAAAATAATGGGAGTTAATTAGGCTGCAGCAAGTGTCCTGATTAAGAAGTGTAAAACTTTTGCTTAGTAACATTTAATTTAGCCATTCTGAAATGTAGAATAGCTACTTCATCTATTAAACAGTACAGTCTCAGTTATCATTCAGTGAAGCACATCTTTTTCCAGAATTGTAATGGAAATACGACTGGGGGGGGGGGGGGGGGGGGGGGGGGGGGGAGTGTAAGGAGCTGAAAATTATGATAGGTCTTCTGAAATTGAACATTTTAATGGCAATAGGATGAGAAGCTATATATTGCAAAGGACTTTTCACGTGGAGCTTTTTTTCCCCCATAACTGGAACATCCTAAATGATATTATGGTATTTAGTATATGAGATTGGATTATTAGCAAAAAAAGAAATGTAGGAAATGGACACAAAAAGACAAATTTCAGTCATTTGGCACCAGAGGAGCAGTGCTAACAATACAAATTGACTCACTAAGGCTCCAGTCCAGCAGTTACCAATGTGCTTAAATTCACATTAGTGATTTTTTTCCTGTGGAACTATTTATAAACATTATACTGGACAGGCTTCTAGATTCTTACAATACTGAGGCTAAATTAGTCTTCCATTAAATTCTGTGTAGTACTACAACAGGTTTTTAAGGGAATCTCAATTACTTAAAAAGTAGAATTAAGAGCACGTTAACCTTTTGTCTCTCTAGATGGCAAAAAGCACCCTGGACACTGTCACTATGCACTCAGTATCAGTGAGGACTAACAACAGTCCTATATTGTGCATTTGCAATACAAATGATGGATAATATCAAAGGCAGAGGAGTTGTATCACTGTCATTTGATGATAAACCAACATAAGTTCAGTCTTATATGGAGATCTTTGGTCATTTAAGTCCATTCTGTCCCCACAAGGTGCAATATTTAAAAGACTAAATCAGATACTTGAGAGATACGGACTCAGATGGATGACTGTGTTGAGGAGCCTAAGGGTCTTTGATTTCCCTGTGCCTTTGTGGGTCTGGACTGTAATGCTGACTATCATCACTTATTGAAAATAGTGCAGAAGATGCCTCTTCACTAACTATTTTATTATCCCTAAATGCATACTGTGAGGAAGAAAAGACAAGATAAATCCCCACGGGACTCACCATGGAAACACTGATCCTGAGGGGAAAATGCCACTCAAGATCAGTGCTGTCCACTCTACATAAATACAGACATATTCTGGTGTATTGTATGGAAAAATGTTTGTAGGTCTAAGAGTTATAAGCACAAGTATCTGACCATCAGCCACCGACAGAGTGAACATAGCCATTAACTAATTAGCAACAGAATTTGCATAACCTACAACTCTCAACCACTTGAGATTGATGGTCATCCAAATATTTACAAATGAATTAACTAAAAGAGATGAAAGGATTCTACAGATAACCAAATGAAACTAGTTTTTTCTTTTTTTTTTTTTTTGTAATTAAGACATTTTGTCACTATGATTATTCACCTAATTCTACAATGGAGATTATTTTGATCTGGTTCAATGGAAAAATCATGAGCTATTACTATATTCAATTTTTTTTCCTGCTCTTTATGTTCATTTTTATCTCTTGACTGTGCTGATCTACCTAGTGCATAAAAATGTGATGTATTACCTTGTTAGTGATCGACTCTTTAGGCAGAACTTGTGAAGATTTAGAGCATTTAAAATTCTCCAGCTGCCCGCTGCTATCTATTTTGACTGCTACAAAATTCGCTCAGAGCCACAACATATTTCTCTTGTCTTGGGTAATTAGTAGGCTTGAAGTGCTGAAAGAAAAGGAAAATGTAAAGGTGGTATCCATGTTGCCCTGGTACTGTTAGAGCAGGAGTTATGAGCCTTAAAAAAATATGCAATACCTTCTTCTCTGTTTGGAGATGATTGTATTATTTGATGGTTGTGGTCTTGAAGTATTTTGATTTCACCTTAGAAAACAGGACTGATCTGGACGAATTCCAGCTGAAGCTACAGGAATTGAAGAATTAAGCTACAGAACATAATGAAATGATTCAGACCCATGCAATCTGATGAGCATCACTGTGTGTAATGGGGGTACGTGTGTGGTTGTATCTGAAGCCGGTTGTATACCATTGATTACAAAAGTACCTTTTACACATAGTGTAAGATAATTACTTTGAATGAAAAGCAGGCTATTTTAAAGCATTTATTTTAATAAATACATTTAGCACTAGTTTTCTGTATGTGGGTATATTGTTAGTGGGTAGTATTCAAGGCTAAAGCCCTTACCTTTGTGCTGATGCTGAAAACTACCAATTATAAAACACCTAACAATGTTCTACCAATGAGTACTCTCTGTTAGCGGCACATTCTTATTCCTCTTTTAAAAGACAGATATTGCTGCATGCAGCAGCACTGAGACTGGGGTACCATTGTTAGGGCTGATTAAGGGGAGGAGGAACTGTTCAAATTTTAGGGTTCTTTTCTTATCAGACATCTATTGAACTGAATAGCATTTTGTTTTATATCACACTTTTTATGGCCTAGGTATCTCAGAGCTCTTTACAAAACAGTCTGTTTCAGTAATAAATATTACTGGTATAGTGTATGTGTAGGCATCTATTATGTGATCTGCAGTAGCTCATGTACTTTTTGGCATTTGAACAATGCATTTAAGCAATATGATGATAGGAACATACAAGATAGTTTTATTTGTGAGTGTTCAAATGAACATTAAGAATGTTAGCACTAAAACCAAAAGTAGGAGGGAAATATTTATCCTGCAGTTTGTAATTTGGTAATATCTGCTTAGCATCCACCTGGATAGAGTCGGGCTAGGCAAGAAAAGTCTAGAGTGCTAACTGTTCAGTGGAAGCATGGAGCTCTTGAAAGAAGCAGTCCCAGCCTGCAAACTTCTCACAAGTAGTTTAGGACCACAGTACAAATCATCCTTGTCACTGAATTGTCTTTGTTAGAGTGGTGAACCTCAAACTGTGTGGAACAAGTCCACAATTTCAGCTAATTTTGGCTTCATGAGGAGAAAAAAGAGGGAGCCATAATAGGCAGCAGGAAACAGACAAGGAGGAAATAAGAAACCATGACAGTAAGGTTTCTACACATCTCCTTCCAAAATCTCTGGATCGATCTCAAACTGTACTGGTGCAGAGTAAAACTCCTGCCTTGTTAGCTGAGACGATGAGGAAAAAAAGGTGCATCTGGAGCTCAGCCACCAGAGCTCTCAGGCTAGCAGAGTGGAAACTAGGGGGCATAGCAAAATTAGTAGAAATCTTGTATTGTCCCAAACTGTATAGATTGTCCTGAGTGTGTGCTCTCTCACAGGCTCAGATATGGCAAGCTTAGAGCTGCATGGATGCCTTTCTCTGGCTGTGCACCCAAATGCACTTTCTTTCTTTTCTCTAGATTTCTGGCTATCTGTGCCCTAGCTATCTTTTCCTGTAGTCAAGGTCTCTCTCTCTTCTTTCTCAACCTCCATCTGCTCTCATCTCCCTTTCAACTCTTCTCTGCCCCCCCTCCTCCAACCTGGACAACACTGCACCTCTTTTCAAAGCCTTGATTTTTAGAAGAAAAAAAAAATACATGAAATCTGAATGACTTCAAAACCATATTCTGGTGCTTTCTCTTGCTTCTCAGTTCACTATTGTTGTTCAGGCAATGTATAGAGCATTATACCTAGTAATTGGGTATTATCTTCTGGACCATAGTTCAGGCACTAAAAATAGCATATTAGTGACCACTTTGTTCCATGTATCTTCTTTATAAAAAGAGCTAACAGTACTTTTTCAGCTTTTCCATGTTGGAACATTAGCTTCTAGCAGAGGTGTTATTCTTTTTGAGGTGAAAGCAAAGTATGAGGTGGATATGATTGCTGTTTTCATGTAATATTGTAAAACTCATTGCCACACGATTATTTTCTGTCACCAGGCTCACACTTGCAAGTTTGGTCTCTACTGCTGTTGTTTGACAGCATTGCTTTATTGTTCTATCATTATTTGTCTTGTGCACTAAAAGACTATATAAGGCACAGACAAAATGACTCCCATTAAGACAACCACCAAGTGGACCGCTGTTATCGAAGCTAGCTGATGATTTCAGTTTTCAGATAGCAACATCTCCCAAGAGCCTGATTATCACAAATTATAAGCAACTACCTTCTGTATATCATGCTCACATCAAGTGTATCACCTGGACCTCCAATACTGAGGAAACTAAAATACTTGGTCACTTGTTGAAATCTTCTCTGTGCTATCTATAAGCAGGTAGATGAACTTCAGGACAGGGCAGTTGTTTCTGTCTTTTGATGTGTAGAAGGATCAAATGTGATCCTGAATAGATGACTTTAAGACCTGTTTGTTTGGAGTACCTCTTCCCATGTACCCCTTTCTGTTCAGTGGTTGAGGAACTCCTGGAATGTGCTTTTATTTCTGCGTGTTCTACAGGTTATTACCCTACTCGCTTCATCATCAGCTGTTGAGGTCGAGCTCCTGTGCATCACTGTAAGGTGATCTCTTTTTCTTACTGCAGATGTTGAGGAGAGGGTTGACCAGCTGACAGTGAAATTGCTTGGTACTGATGAGCCCTTGGCTTTGTTACTGTGGTAAAACATACATCATTTGACAGCTGCTTTTGCATGGAAAAAAACATAGATGATTAACGGTTTTCTATCTTTTCTTGCTACTGATCTTCTTTGCTTATGACAGATGAGATTCAGATGTCTTATTTTAAGAGACAGAGAGAAAGGGAGAATATTTAAACTTGTTCTCACCTAAGTCTTTTATGTTATCCTAAGGACCTTATTCATAGTAGAGATTTTTTTTTCCTGAATTTCAGCTCTCCTAAAACGATCAGATCTGTCATGCAGCTTTAAAAGGGAATGTATTTTTTCCCTTCTGGATTGTTTTTTTTTTTCCCAGAAGGATATAATGCTAATTTTACTTATTCAGAAATTAAAATAGCAAACAGTTTATATGAGGTGTTGATAATTACCTATATTACTGTAATGCTGTGACAGATGTTGGCAAAAAGAGGCAGAAAATGCCTACAGCTGTGCACTCCATGACATCCAGTTTATACTCAGACAGAAGGCTAACAGATGTTCTGAACTGTCACTTTGCCTAAATGTTTTTTTAAGTCTAAGGACCTGCTTTATAATTCACTAGGGCCTCGTTTGGTTTCACAGAGGTCCTCAGAATTCCCATCTGTGACAATTAATGACTTTTATAAATCAACCTCTGTCCTTATTAGCCCTCTGCAAGTAGATATTGTGTGTCTGTATACTCCTGAGACCTGTCTTTTTTGTGACCTAGTTATTAATTTCTTCAACTCATATACAACATAACTGTTGTTTTGAGCAAAAAGGGAATTGGATGACATGAATATAGGCAGAGCAACAGAGTCAAAAGATTGCTGATGTACATTTGACTGACCTCAGAATACCTATGCTAAAATATTCTTTATTCTCTTCCCAAATGCTGTAGTCATTTCTAAGGTAGTCATAAAAAGCTAACAACCTCAAACTACCTGTTCTCCCAAAGGAAAATACCAGTCTTGGTGGTATCAAAATATAGCACTTAAACAAACATATTCAACTGCCAGAGAATATTTTTGTTGCAAAATAATTTAAGGGGTATTTTAAAACCAAAATCAAGTTTCATGTATTAAATTATTCTCTTTAATTTCAAAATGGAACTGTTATTATAGTGGCATGTACGTAGTGGACACATGTAGAAAAACTGGTGTTTGAAATACCTTTCAGTCTCTAGGCTCCACCCAAACTTTCCAGCATACCTTTAGATAAGCAAAAAGAATGTTTCTAGTGCAAAGCAACTTCATACTTTATTGATAGCTGCTATTTCTTTTTTAAAGCTGGATTCCTGTTGTACAGTACTCTAATAGTTTAAACATTGTGCTAACATAATCAGTGTTTGGCCTCTTCTGTTCCCCAATCCTGTATAGAAGCAGAACTCCAAATTGTACATCTTTCTGGGTTTGTTTCTAAATTACTCCCCACACTTAATTACGAGGATGAGAGGGATGCCTTATTCCTCTTTGTTATAGGCTAAGCTCTCAGTAATCCCAAACAAAAGAGCCAGTTCTGGAAGATATAGGATTTGCTAGCAGGATTATGGTCTCATAGATAATGATGTGCAGTCAGCAGAAGCGAAGCTTTATTTTAATTCAAATAAGCTAGTAAACAAACCACTGACAAGTCTGCTGGTGAGAGTAACTGGCTTCTGTTGCCACATTGGCAGCTAAATTATAGAAAATCTATTATACCCTGTTCACCATATGTTTAATTTAATACAGATAGAAATTAAACTATCCACAGTGCCCATTAAAATAACAATACATATTTTTTAAATATATGAATGTTGTATAAGATACATTCCTCTGACCTTAAGAAGGGTAATGCTGATTTGGGAGACTGGAGCAAAACACAGGCTACACTCAACAGATTCACTTCGACGACGACAACAACAACAACGGTGATTTGAAAAACCCAAAATATTAATAGTACAGTTTTGTAACAGATAATGAGGTTAATTGGGGTGCTCTGCTTTCTAAGCATCTGCTCTTACACACTTCCCTCCCCCTAGGTTCCTAGGCCTTGGATTTGATAGAAGTGGTTAATATCTAATCCATTGTACACTTTTTAATTCAGTGCCAGCTACAGTATGAGGTTTTTGCCCTTTTCCTGCTGCAAATAGCTTTCCCTCATTTCTGCATATTCTCATGTATTAATGTTCTTCCAAATAACCTGGATTTCTTGACCTGTTAGGAGCCTTGGAATCACTAGCCTGTAATACTACCTTGGAATCTCTAGTCTGTAATACTGGTGGAGGGTTTCAGATTATGCAGAGGGATTTCTGCTTAGGGCCTATGCTGTTCAGAGGAAGAAGTGCTGAGTGCAATGTATAGTGGCCTACTATGGGCAAACATTATTATCTTGAGTTCTGTAGTAGTTAAACTGAAAACAGGCATTGTGGAGGGGAAAATGGAATAATAGGAGGCAAAGTCTGTGAGGATCTATCTAAATCTGGACATTTCCAAACAAACTGAACTTTCCTCAGAAAGTCAGTGGAGGTTACTGTGATCACCAGATGTTACTGTGATGAGGTAGAAATGATAAACTGCTTGAAATCATACAGAAGCCCCAGGAAAAGAGAAAAAAATAACCTTCCCCAAATTCACCCAATGTCTTAAGTGAATGAAGATCAGGAAAGTGACAAGCAGAGTATGGCCAGTGGCTCAGGACTTCACTGGGAGTCTCCTCCTAAGATGGGCATTCCCCTTTCCAGTTCCAGTATATTAACATCAACAATAAGCATGTGATGAAAATTTAAGTATTGAGAAGTGACCTGCACATGGCTCGTGGATCATCACCTTACTCCATGGCCATATATCCAGAATTTAACTTTCAAAATTATGTTTCTTGCACCATTTAATATATAAGAATACATGCAAACCCTATGTGCATATGTAGAATTATGTGTGAAGGGGGTCCCTGACTCCTACAAATATGCATATGGCACATCTGTGCCAGCTGCTATCTTGTATATTGCCATACCTATACTATATAGCATATGCTTGAATATGAGGCATGTGCACATCTATTCACATTGTCTACTTCTGGCATTACTTTCATTATTTACCAAAACATTTTCAAAATCAATGCAGTTGCAAAGAAAGCTGCCACCTAAAGATCTGAGTATGTGGAGATAGCAAGTGCCACAGATATTTGGACAAAATTCTTACAGAACATTACTGATGCTACACCTTCTGCTTCCTAGGAGAAATTTATCCTATACCATGTGAACAGCTTTTAGTAAAGGTGTATTTGACACCACAGCTACCCATAGCTAAAACACTGCAATAAAATTTGAGGTAAGAAGTGATCAGGTCTCAGGTGTCACACAGCAATCATGGGCGTAAAAAAAACAAGTGGGGGAAACACTAAACAGTCGAAAAATCTCCAAACTTTGGAATATCCAAAGTGCTTACATAGGTTTCCATATAGTGGAAATAGTCTACCTGCTATGCAAGCCAGCATCTCCGTCAGAACTGCTCTTGTAAACTGCAGGTTCTTTGCTTTTAAGTTACTGGAATTTTTGCCATCACATCCCAGAGGGATGAAGAGAATAACAAAACAAAACAAAACATTGCTCTCAGTGTGTCACAAATATTCTTTGAAGCCTGCAAGGTGGTGGGAAACTTGCCTAGCCTTTCTGACCTATGGACTGCGTGTCCTTGCGGGCAGCGCATTACCACTCACAAACAGCTTTTTGATTAGCAAAGCCTGAACACTGTTGAGCTGAAAACGAAAGGATAAGAACTTCTAGGAAAGGTCTTTTTGGAAGCTCTTTTCCTGGGAAGAAAGCCCCAGAGTAAAGGCGGGTGGTAAGCGATGGCCTCTGCGGGCCCCGCGCCCCGGCCGCCCGCCTCTCCCTGTCCCTTTTCCTCCATCGAGCCGAACGTGAGTGCGGTGACTGCTCCCTGCTGCCGGGAGCCAGGCCGACCAGGCACTGCCCTCTAGCCCCCGCCTCCGGAGCTCTGCGGCGGAGACCCCCGGAGCTGCCCTGTCCGTCCCCGTCCGGCTCGGCAGTCGTGAACATGCGGTGGCTGGGGGCATCCTCGTCGTATTAAACTTTAACCTTCTTGTCAGCGAGCCGGAATGCGAAACGAGAGCTCGTCCAGTTGTGCGTCAACCTTCTCTCCTCCGGGGAAAATTAACCTGGGCGAGGTGGCGGAGCCCCGGGGCGGGGGAGCCGGGCGGAGGCTGCGGCGGAGCGACGGGCAGAGACTCCGAGTGTGGAGCTGTCGGGGGGAACAGGCTACAGCAGTAGCCTGACTGTCTCCTTTAAAAGCAGGGTCCGCGGTCTGTCCCGGGTCGGAAGCCCGAAATTCAGAAATGTTTGGTTTTCTGGGCACAGCTGTGCGGCAAACATCTGCCCCCTCCACGGCAGAACGGTTTTGGCAAGCACCCTGCTGCTCCTTTCTTTTCGGACATGCAACACAGGGATACAGGTGCATTTCTCAGAATGGAAGCGTTCCGTTATTTTATCTATGCACCTGGGTGCAGGGGAGTTTTTTCCGAGTCAAAAATTACTTTTGTAAAAAGCCAAAATCTAAGACATTCGTTTTCCCACCCGTGGATCCATTGCCCGTGTGGGATCACAGTTCTCCACAGACATGGGCGAAAAACATGCATCTTGAGATGCTCTTTTAACCTGTGGTTCACTTATTCCTTTTTGGTTTTTTTAACCTTTGTAGGAGGTCTTAGAAATTTCTGCAGTATTGGGAAGTTGCAGCCACCCGGTCCACACACTGATGATTTTGTTTCTGACTATCTGCAAAAAGAGCTTTAAGCCAATTTTGTGCTTCAGGCTAAAAAGAGGGATTCATATTTCCCTCCCAGATGCGTGGCGTTCTTGGAATCTCATTGTCAGCTTGCTGTAGGATGTTGCTGTAATTTGCCTGGCAACTTTCTCTAAGATTCGTATTCAGCAGTTAAGAATGATGTAAAATTTCTGAGCCATCGGGATGTTTTGTCCGGAATATAAAAAATCATCTCTCCTTGATATGAACAGTTTCAACATGAAACTGTTCAGTGCCTGACTCCCATTTAACCCAAAAAAAAAAAAAAAAAAAAATCGGTAGCAGAACGAGCGCATCCTACTAATTCCTTTCCTTCAGTGCTCCTTTTCAGGAGCAGCGATACTTTCTTCCCGAATTTTGCCATTTTAGGAAACTTCTTGCACGGTTTGCTGAACTTTGGGTCTTTTATGCCACTTCTTACCACCACCACCATCCCCCTGGCTTCCCCTTTAGATGTAAAGACAAAATGAGAGGAGGTTGCTTGGACGTGGAGGTGAGCTCTGCCGCCCTCCCTGCGAGCCTTGTTGGCGTTGAGCCTAGAAAGAAAAGCTCCCGCGTGCGGGTACGGAGGTGCTGGCCGGGACCGCTGCGTGGGGCGCTGTCGGCGGGGACGCTGCCGCCGTCGCCCCGAGAGCGCTCCCCGCACCCTCCCCGCTGCGGCGGAGCGAGCTGGCGCGAAGATGTTTATCCTGAGATGGAAAATGGGTTGTTGAAAAACAAGCCATGTGCAAATAGTTTAATTTTCCGTTTTGATGCTTATCTTTGTCTCCCGGATTTCATCGGAAAGGCTTTAATTGGCGTGTGGGTAATAGTTCCTAAATAATCCCTTATTAGATGACTTCAGACGAGTTGTGAACCAATAACGTCTTAGTCCCAAAAGTGAAAGTAGAATTTGCAGGCGCAGGTCAGTTTTTGTCAAAGGGCTCATTTGAGCATCTTTCAGTTTGCTGAAAAAGCTAATTAAAGAATGTTTGAAGGTTAAAGTCATTATTCTGTGCTGTTGTCGTGCTACAAGTGAGCCGAGTTTTGTGAAAACACAAAGGGCAGAAGTCACAGAGGTGGATTACTGTCAGTCCAGGCTACAGAGGCACAGAGAACTGTGGCATTAATTCCTATAGAAAGGTAGACAAACACAGCCCCTGACTAACAACTTTCCCGCAGAGCCCCATTGTCTAAGCACTTTCTTTTGCTTCGGGGCTCCCTTCGAGTTGCTACAGTTGTAACCAGATCCAGAACTAGGTAACGGGGAGCAAAACTATTGACCTGTGAAACAATTTCCAGCGCGAAAATAGCTGCTGGTCCTGGTGTTTCCCTCTAATATTTATCTCCCCCCTCATCTTCCTTCCTTTCCCCCCCTCCCCCAGCACCCCCTCTCGCCCGCCCTTCAAGCAGTGCTAATTTATTCATTACTTAGCGGAAAGTTAGCAACGCGCAAGAGCTCTGCGAGATACCGCACCGCCTTCGGCGCTGGCTGGCTCTCGGTGGCGGCTGCTCGGTGCGCTCCGCGGTCTGCGGAGGTGATAGAGCAGGAGCTTGGTTTGCGGGGAGGGCTTTAGAGAGTCTGGGGAACTATGCGGGCAGCTGCGCCGCGCAACAGACGCGCTGCGCGGGAACTGCGTGCCTCGCAGTGTGCTGTGGTGAACGGACATGCCGCGTGTCCCCATGCCGGGAAATCCCGTGGGCTAATCCCGATGACCGTTAGCACCGGTTTGCTCCTTTGTGTGTGCGTTTGCGTGGACAGCAGATTGCAAAACAACGCACACAAAGATAGGCGCGTACACTGCACAGCCGGGCTCTTCAGCCTCGCCTAAATACCGCCTCTGAACTGGTTTGCCCCGCTCGTTCTGAAAGTCTAGGGTTTTAGGTCTGGCTACGACTGCAGATCTCCCCAAATTCAAAGAAACAGATGTTTGGGCTGATTAGGAATGGGGTGCGGGGGGAGGAGGGATCCCTGCAGCTGCAACTCGAAGAAATATATTGATAAAATATTTCGGTGGTAATAAATACGCAGAGATCAGCTCGACCTTGCGAGGTCTTTATTTTAATTCCTCTCCCCCACCCCCACCCCCTACAAAAATCTTTATCAAACCTCTATTCTATGGCTTCAATAAACAGAACCCATTACCTCACGGCAGCTTTTGTTGGCCTGTATACAAGAGAGAACAAAATGGTTATTCAGGAGAACGCTTTCGATTTTTATTGTGTGTAGTATGCACAAAGAGCAGTGTTATTGTATTAAAAAGAACCATCTGTAGCAGAAACAATGGCATCAAATTATCTTTGAATACCCACTGCAAAAATATAAAGCTTTTTTATTATTCTTCTGCTGTACGGTGGGGGACAGAGAAGTGACTTTTTTGTTGTTGTGGGTGCATTCTTATAACACACACACGAAATCAGCCATTTGGATTTTTTAAGCCATAAACGATTTTTTCCGCTCTTGTTCCAGGGACTGCAGTTAAAAGCTAGGGCTAGGACTTGGAGAATGTGTAGGCAAACGGAAGGAGAGCCAGGGGAAGAAAAACCGAAATGGATTCATTCTCTGTCCTGGATGGAGGAGGAGAGGAGAAGAGAAGGGGACGTGCGAGCTTCCTGCAACTGCCTCTGTCCGGTGAAAAGTGCTCAGACCCCCGGGACTGAGCCGGGCTCAGGAGTCCTCGCGGACTTTCGCTTTAAGCTGCCAATCAAACCGGTCACTAGCCACCACCCTGCTCTGGCACCGACATGTAAGTAGCTGCAGCACAACTTTGACATTCACAGTTTTTTTTCCCCCCCTCCTCCCCCGTGACCTTTAAAATGATCTGGAAATGTATCTCCCACCTACTACCCGCCGCTCTGAGCTCCGCAGTCTTAACCTCGGGGACTCGTGCACGGCTTTGGGCTCCGCTGAAACTGCGCGGTAGCGGATCGTGACTGTACCGCGGGGCAGAAGGGCTCCCCGTCCACAAGCTGCTTGTGCTCTGCCTGCCTGATGCTCTCTGCACGGGGAGAGTCGCCGGGATAGAGCAGAGCCGAGACGCTCCCCCGCTGCCCCGGGGTGCTTCAGACGGGACCGTTATTTTGGCTTTCCCCCGTGGGGTGAACGGCGGAGAGGGAGCGCAACACCTAGCTGCGCCGCGCGCCCCCCGCTCTTCGGCAGGCGTTAAGCCGTTTCACCGCTCTGAGTGACGCGCTGTCGATTTCCTTTGCCGGGAGGTGGCTCCGGCCGGGGGGGGGGGGGGTGCTCCGCAGGACCGTACGCGGGGTGAGGTGCAGCGGGCCGGGCGGGGGTTACCTGGGTGTGCAGGGGGCTCTCATGAGCAGCGCCGCGCTGGCGCGGCGCCCGCCGCCGCTGCTCGCTGGAGCCCCCTGTCGGCTGCGCGCAGCCCGCACTCCCCCGCCGGCGCTCCCTGCCCGCGCCGCAGGCTCCCAGCCCTCTCCTGGGCAAAAGCGGGGGACGCAGACCTGGCGGGGCTCCCGGGGTCTCGAAGGCTGAAAGAGGGGTTACACAGGTGGCGAGAAGCATCGCATCCCCGAACAAGGCTTTGACTGGGAGAAGGAGCCGTGCCCGGGGAAGTTGAGAATAAATCAATACTTTTAACTGTCTTGGTCTAAGGCTGCACGGCAATTCGGGTTGGGAAAAGATCGATTTTGACATTTTTGGCTCATTACAATATCATTGGAAGGGAAACTCTTTTTAGTTACATTTAGCAAAATTGAGGTTGGATTTCCCCCCTCCCCCCTTCCTCCCCCTATCCTTTTTTTTTTTTTTTTTTTTTTTTTTGGTTAGAATTTGGTAGATAAAGGTTAATCTTGGGCTGAATGATAGAGCTATGATTGACAAGAGAAAAGGTGTTGAGGGCAGGTCGAGCTGTCTTATTTACAGCCCACTGCTTGCTATAGAGCCTTTGTTAGGACTGGAAAGCTAATTTAGTGCTGATCAAAAGCACCACGGAGTTAAAGGACTGGTAATGACTGCTAATTTCATTTCAGCCTCATACATCCCCAACTGCTGTAATTAAAGACGTGCTATTTAAATACAGGTGAAGAGTTTTTGTAGTAGAGGGAAAGTGGGTAGCCGGTTACAATTTTATTTATGCTTAATATGGTAAAAGACCAACATTTGATTTACCATGTTAGCAATTTGCTTTTGTGCGGTGTCCTGCCTCTTCAGTGCAGGGCTGAGCGGCAGAGGCCGGCCGTGCAGCGGCAGGGTGAGGACGGCTCGCTTCAAGCAGGGGACGAGAGCCGCTGGCTAGCCTGGGGTTATTTTATTTTTAATTATTCCCATCAAACGGCAGTCAGGAAGCATCGGGAGAGCTAGAGAGAGGGGAGACGGAGGGGCATGTGTCAGCTTTTAAGTGCCTCTGAGGAAGCTCGGGTGCTCGTATTATTATTATTTTTAATTAAATTATTTTACCACTCCACGGCTGGTTCGCTGGCTCTGAAACGATGTAATTTCACAACCGATATAACAGTTTCTTTCTGAGAAACATCAAAGGATGAAAGCTCTACATTTTCGTAGTTGGTTAAAATTGATACCCCCCCCCAAAAAAAAAAAAATTAGCCTTTAATCTCTTTTTATCCGTGCAGACTAAAGACCCGCACTCGACCCCGCTGCGCTCCGGGCTCTCCCCCTCTTCCGGGGCCGCGCCGGGCGGGAGGCGGCGCCGAGTGCGGATGATGGCGCCCCCTGTCGGCCGCGCTGGGGTCTCCCCGCTGCCTGCAGCAGAAACTGCGGCCACGATTGGAACAGGAGCGCGTGGAAAGGATTAACGGAGGAGGGGGAGGGGGGGCGAGAATCCGTCGTCTGGACAGAGGTGTCCCTGGGGGTGGGAAGGTTAAAGTAAGTACAGTAAAATAGAGATAGGTAAGTTAGCAGATAGCCCATCCCGTGAATTACGGACGGGGAAACCGCCTTCAGCTTGTGCTGTTTGTTCTGTGCAGATACAAACACTTTAAAAAATGTACTTGAAATGCCGCCAACTTGTTTCTAAGCAGAGCTTTCTGAAAACATGCGTCGATATATGTTGCTCTCCCACACCTAGGCAGAAAAGGGATGCTGCTGAGGGACTGCGCCGCCAACTCGGACTCTCCTCACTGGGCAGCAGGGCATCCTCAAAAGACCAACTTCTTTGGTAGCATTAGGCACAAAGCTACGCGTGATTTTTTCCTCGTTCTTAACTTCAGTGTTCCAATGCTTTTAGCAAACGCTAGCCTTTTGAGTGGCTTGTGCTTGTGTTTTCCTCCCAAGGTGTTTTACTTAAGTCAGCACTGACAGGTGTTGCTCATGAGCAGCGCTGAACGTTTCATTTTCATTAAGGATTTTTTTTTAAAGCCGTGTGTTTAAACGCGAAGTATTCGTCGGGAAAAAAAAAAAAAAACCGCAGAAAATAAACAACCCCTCCTCCAATTCCTGGAAAAGGCAGAAGCTTTAAGTGAATGCCTGGAGTGGGTTTTTTCCCTCTTCACCGTGGAGATGACAGATTTAAAAGAAACCTGGGTGATATAAAACGATTAGCCAAAACATGTGAAGTGCTGCATTGTCACCAACTTTTTAGGTGAATTAGTTAGTTATTTTACAGTATCTGCCTAGCGCTGTGGTGTGCATTTAACGGCGGATTGTGCGAGTCGCGGTAACACCCAGCACGGTTTATGTGTCTTGCGAAGAGAAACACTAATGGAAACTAAATTATTTCTGCTAAAGTGGGGTTATTTTATATCGCCTGTTGACAGCTTGGATGAAAGTAATAATGCTGCAGTTTGTCTGTTAAATTAATCCTATGTTTGCTAGTATCACAATGAAGTTTTCGCTTTAGAAATTATAGATTTTTATGAAATATTATTGTTTATCGCGCTCAGTATACTTTCTCCATTCTCTCAGATTGATCTCCGCTTGAGATTCCTAATAAGGCAATTCTCTAGTAAGAGCGCCCAAAATAAAGGCATAGCGTTTTCTATAAATAATAACATGAGCCCTGCACAGATTTCCTGCACAACGGAATTCCCAGATTTACTGGTGGCTTTTTTTTCAGTTAGCACGCGATGAGTATATATAACTCTGAAATTAAGCAAAAATATACATCTGTATAGATCTGTCAAGCTGGTTATAACCAGAGATATTATATGTCAATTACCACAGGAAACGTAAGAAATACAGAGCAGTTGGTACACACGGTTTCACCTCAGCAGGCACTTTACAAAAAAATTAGTGACTCCTGCTGAAAGGTGAATGATTAACCCTGTTCCAGGAGAGGGGCTGTTAGTGCTCCCCTTACAAACAGCAGTTTGTGAGGGGGGTTGTAAAGGGGTCGTAAACTCCCCCTCCTAAGGGCAGAAGTTGGCACATAAAATCAAGGGTCCCGAGTGACTGCTTTAACCAAAATGCTGTTTTCCTGGATTCAGTCCGTAACTCAGCTGCTAGGTTTTATTCTGCGGACGTTACTCAAAGGAGCAAATACTGTAAATCTGGGATTGGGTCCCAGATTTGGCAGAAAGCTGGCAGCAAGAGGTAGTGGGGGTGAGCTCTGTGCTCATTCTTGTTCCTCTCCACTTGGAGGAAAAATGCATTTTTAGTTTATTTATGGCTTTTGGAAGGAGGAGGGTTTTTGGATGCCGGTATCCCCTGCATCTCTCTCTCGAGCAGGGAGACTTGGAGAAGCAACTTCAAACGTCCATTTGCCGTTTAACCTTTTCTTTCTTCTCTACCATCCTCTCTCTTGCACTTGCCTATCCGCAACACTCTCCCTGCTCTGCCCAACTGGGAACAAGCTGGGCCCGGCGGGCACCTCATGAGCCTTGCCCCACATTCCTCCGATGACACTGAGAAGGCCTCCGAAGGGACAGGCGTGGGCTTTGGAGAAGCCCCACTCACTCTTAATTTCCACGGAAAAAAGGGCTGTTGCACCTACCCCCAACACACACTCACACCCTCAACCCAACCCAGAGGAACTGCAGATCTTTATGTACCTAAAACGTTTCTCCCGTCCCCTCTGGCCGCATTCCCATCCATGGCATAAGGCTGAGTGGTGGATGTCGAGGGGGCAGCCAGGTTCCCCTTTGCTGTCCCAAAGGAGCTCACTCACCCGCTGCCTGAGTGGCACACTTGCCCCCTTCCCCCTCTTACACCGTGCGCCCGGGCTTCGTATGGAGGACAACGGATAGACACACGGGAAGTGTTGTTTTTATTATTTATAGCGCCGTCTCTCTGTTCCGATTAAGCGCCGTCTAAATACGAATTCACA
Source organism: Pogoniulus pusillus (assembly GCF_015220805.1). NCBI lineage: Eukaryota > Metazoa > Chordata > Aves > Piciformes > Lybiidae > Pogoniulus > Pogoniulus pusillus. The sequence goes on along the minus strand of NC_087289.1, from coordinate 7,495,160 downwards.
GTATAGACGGCTAGTCTATAATTTGAATTAAAATCCCCCCGACGAGCCTGTCGCTGGAGAATTCTGAAATCACAAGCCTAAGTTGATACAATGAGTCCATGGTGTCAATAAACCATGGGCGAAATGGAGAGATTGTCACTCTAGACCATAACAGTTCTGAAAGTGTCATTACCGTCTGTCCTGTCAATGAGCTCCAAATTAAGGACTATGAGGAACAGCGAGATAAAAGTCACCGTCTTGGCTCCATTATGGGCGATCGTGTCAATGATCTGAGAATCACTGGAAAGGGCTCTTTTTCTCCCCCCACTATTCTTTTTTTCCCCCTCTCTTCTTTTTTTAATATACTTTTCAAGCCCTGCCTCGGGATGCCAAGGTTTGAGGTGCGCTGAGGAGAGAAACAACCTTGAAGCTCCCCAGGCTGTGCCTCAGGCGTTCCCATTGAAACCGCCAGAGCTCCTCGGAAAACGGTGTGAATTCAATGGAGGAGCCAGAATAATTCCATCAAAACCTTGCTGGGGCCAAAGACGACTTCATTTGATTTGGACGACACGTGTGATCCCATGAACAGACACTTTTTTACACCATTATTTTCTTAAGTCAACACAAAGATGGTAGAAGAAAATAAAATAGAAGCCACAACTTTAGCAAAAGACAATACATGTCTATTTGAGATACCCTTCTTCCAGGCATTCTTTCCTAAAATGTCCTAAATCTCTCTCCCATGTGAGCCTGAGAGTGTTAAAGGGACTTATTCAGAAATTGGAAACCTTCAATTCTGGATTTTTGTGCCTTTGTGGGTTTAAGCAAAGCAGTTAGCGTTCTTCAGGAGGGGGTTTGTGTTTAATATACATGAGTTCATTCAACTACAATGGGAAAAGAAAACTCGTTTGTTCTTATAAACTAGGAAGGAAAGATAACTTTAAATAGACTGCCAAAAAGGATCCTGCCCGAGGGGCTTGCTTTCTCGCTGAAGGGCCTACATTGAACTGTAATTTCACCCCGTTATGTTGTGCAGTAATTCCTGAGTTTATCCTCACCACTGGTGCTTGATTTTCTGATTTATTTTTAAGGTCATGTGAGAAAAAGTAGGGGCTTCGCTTCTATTCTCCTATGGGAAGGAGGTCCGAGACATGTTATTTTAGATGCAAGGGGAAAATCGCCAATAGTTTGAGAAGGCTGCTGGCTATTTATGAAGAGTCCTGGAAGCATGTTTGGCTAATCAGCTTCTCCATTTATCGAGAAGGCTTTTGAAAGCGACTTTGAGAGGTGTTGTGTGCGAGTCGGCTTTTTCTACTCTTTATTGTGTACCTTCAACTCGCTTCTCTTAGCATTGAAGAAAGGTGGAGTTGGTGCTTTTTACCGTGATTTTGTTTTGGTTTTAACCTGCTCGCGTAGTGGGTTTTTTAACGCCTTCATTCCAGCAGCATCCATTCCATGCCTGTGGTGGTGGCCGGGAGGGAAAGGTGACAGTGAAACCGCTCCAAGGGCACGGCGGTACCCGCCGCTGCAGGCGGGCTGAGGGAGCGATCAGTGTCCCCCGGTGTCCTCAGGCCCTGCGGCTCGGCCGCACGTGTGCTGGCCTTGCGATTTCCTTAGGGAGGAGAAGGATGAAAGGGGAGGTCGGGAGGAACGCGGAGCTCCCTCTGCATTCCCCGGCTTTCAAGGGTCCTTAGAACCCTTGAATGAAATTATTGGGCGAAATGGGGTCTGGCGGGAGCGGTCGTGACTCGCCCGCCTCGTTGGTTTGTACGTGTAATGCCACTTCTGAGAGCGACAATCGGACTACTTGCTGGACAGGCAGGGACAAAAAGGAGATTAAACCGTTTTAAATAATAACAAAAAAAAAAATATCCAAAACGTAAGCAGAGTGGATTATACTTGCTCAAGCGTCTCGGTTCCCCCCAGATTCCTCTAACAGCTGCCCTCGGGCCTCGCAGAGAGGGTGGCCGCCGGACGGCGAACCCCAGTGGGGTCGGACCAGGCGCGCCGCCACCCTCACCCACCACCTACGCTCGGCCCCGCCAAACTTTTGAAGTTTATTTGAGCTCTTTCCGCGAGTGCCCGGCACTTATTTAGTCTCCGTCCTTTGCCTTGTGTGATATTTATTTGGCTGAGGAAATGTCGCATTTTCCCCATCTCAGGAGTGCGAAGGAGGTCGGGAGAGGTGGCACGGAGGGTCGGAGAGCGCGGCTCCTCCTGTCCCTTCCCTGCATCCCCACCTGCTCCAAATGTAGTTTTTATTTTAGAGAACCTTAAGGTATATCTTCCTAGCTTCTCCCCGGGACGCTACCGGGAACTCAACATGTGATATTTTAAATTCCCCAGAGACTGGGCTATAGTTTTGCCTTTAAACTTCCCTGACTCCAGGCGCCAGGATGTTACAACATTAGAGAGAAAACGAGGCAATTTCTCACACGTTTTCGTCTCCGCAGCTTTTTTTTTCCCCTTTTTTTTCTTTTTTTTTTTTTTTTTTTAACGTAATGAAATTAAAACTTTTGGAGCTCACAGCTGACATTTTGCAGAAAATTGAGTTATCAAGGCAGTAATTATTTCACAGGGAGATAAAACTCTCATAGCCCTAACTGTCAAATAGGGCCCTTTTCAGATTTTAATTACAAAATAAAATTAGTCTGCTCTTCCTCGGAAGGGTTTGTGAGTGGCTAAACAGAGCTTCCCCCAATACTGGTGGTCGTCAAACTCTGCTAATTAGCAATGCTGAGAAATTCCAGTTAACAAGGACATTCTCTAAGTCTCTGCAGGTTCCCTGCCGTTCGCCTTCATTTCCATAAGAAGATTAAGAGTGGAGGGGAACACACTCAAATGCAGATGCAGAAAAGAAGCGTTTTTAACAAGCATCATAATAGTAAGATGCTTGGCTAGTTCTCACCTAATTACTGCAAGTTAAACCTCTATTTGCTGCTAAGGACAAAAAATGGAGCTGCAATCTCCCATCTCCACAAGACTGCTTAATAGTTTGCTATAGATTGGTTACTAGTCGGTTCAAGAAATAAAATAATATGAAAATGTGTATATTTTTTCCGATACAGTTAACACGATAGGTCGCAACCTTGGAGCTTTTAGAGAAATCGGCGAATATTAGAACAATAAATACATTAAATATAAGTAGTTCATATTAATTTTCTTTTAAAGACACTCTCATTATAAGAACGAAGAGTGTCTTAAAAATAAAATTAATTATTTTAAGAAATAAGAGTATCTGCGCGGCAGAACCCGTCACTGAGAATATATGCAGACTATTTGTTTAAAGTAAGCACTTTTCATTTCCATAAATTATACCAAAGGCAACGATTTTTTAAATCCACTCAGATTAAACTAACCCTCCACAGGCCTCCCTCCCAACGTGGCTGTATTATTCCAGTGAGTGCTGTTGTTATTGTCATTAATACAGAAAATCGGGGATCATTGCATTATTTAAAGAATATATATATTTTATAGCCAGCATCCCATGTCTGTCTCCGCTTCTGCCTCTGTGTGTGTACACAGAGGAAAGACAGAAAATGCTCCCAAAGAGCCTTCGCACTCACCTAATTTTCTGTAGTGCATTATGTATATGCAGATAGTTTATTGCATCGATAATTAAAACAGTTAATTAAAATAGAGCTGTAAATACTCCCGATAACACAATTGTTAGGCATTTCCTATCTTTTATTCGTATGATAAACTCAGCTGTTAGGCAAAGGCCGGGCTCCGCCGGGGCCTCCACCCTGAGCAGGTCCCCCCACCCCCACTCCGTGCCGTCCCAGTACAGCGTGAAACCCCGGGCCGCTCCTCACGCACCTCCTACAGATACAGCTGGGTCAAAAATAACGCTTTGCTTGAGTACCTCCAAGCCCTGTCCATTAGGATGAACAAACACCACCGACACCCACGCACCCCTTCATTTCTTTCTTAAACTCTTTTGAATGAGTGGGTTTTTTTGTTTGTTTTGATTTGGTTTGGGTTTTTTACAGCGCTATCAACTCCAGACCAAAGGGAGAACAATAAAAAAGTAAGCAGGAGTCGTGCCCTTAGGAGTGTCCGTACAAGCGGAATCCGTTTATATCCCACATCTCGTAATTTGCACCTATTTTTCGACGGTTTAACCTATCACTTATCGAGGGGTTATATATACATTTTCGAATTAAATACATTAAAACCGATAGGATTTATTTGCATAATCCACATACGGGAGGAGATGGGTCCTCGTCCGCTGCGGGTTTTTATTATTATTATTTAGATTAGGTGTAATTGCCTGGTCCCTTCCAACCCCAGCCCCGTGGTCCTGTCCCTCGCTTGGCTCCCGGCGGCGCCTTCCCCGCCCGAGGCGCTGCTCGGCCGGCAGGGGGCGCCGCAGCGCCGCGGCTGAGTCAGTACGAGCACTGTCCCGGCCCCCGCCCGCTCCGCGCTCCGGCCCCCTGCAAGGGTTCCCCCACCGCCGCCCATCACTCCCACCGGCCTAACGTCGTGCAGGGGGATCTGACCGAAGGGCGGAGCAGCCCGTCGGGGTGGAGGAGGCGCGGGGCCGCGTGGATGGGGCAGCGGGGGCGGGCGCGGCGGCGCGGGGCCTGAGAGTGGCTCCCCCCTCTCCTGCTTCGTGTCCTTCTCTCCCCTCCTTCCTTTGTCGTCAAGTGCGTTTTACCAACAAAGATCCCAACAAGAGAGTGGAAGTAAACTTAGCCGGGGCTTTGTGCGGCCCGTGTAGTGACAAGAAGAGAAACAAAACTACCTATTTGTCGCGCCGGGCCGGCTCCCCCCGCTCTGTGTGCCCACCCAGCGCCGCCTGCACCCGCACAATGGGCGCGGGGTAAGGTAACGCCGCTGGGCCTGGCCCACTCCCCAGCCCCTGCACTGGAAGTCCCTGCCTCGCTTTGTGTTCTTCATGGACAGTACTTGGGGGATGCGTGCTTGCACTGGACACCCCCATCCTCTGATGTCGTGGCTAGAGAGCAGCGTTTGGCGTTGTGCGACACGGCCGGTGTGGAACAGGACCCGGGTGGATGGCCGGGAGAAGGCCACAGCCTCTTCCCGGGCTACGCGTTACGAACTCGGCTATCTGGCGTTGGCAGGCAGTAGGGTGGGACCCGGCTGAGGGCTCCCCGTTCCCGGGTTCCCCAGGCCCGCGGAGGCTGCGCTGGGCTGGCCTGGACGAGGCGAGCGGTGCACAAGCAGGGCCCCTCACAGCCAGGCGACCCCTCCATCCCGAAAAGGCACTGGCAAATAGCAGGGGCCGGAGGGGAGCCATTCACGCTCCTCTCCCCCCTATGGCCTCTCCCAGCCCCAAGACAACATCAACTTAAAAAAAAAAAAAAAAAAAAAAAAAAAAGACGAAGACGACGAAAAGGAGAAAAAAAAAAAAAACCCACACGCAGCAACAATGCTGTTTATCCACTTCCTCTAAAAGGCGTGTGTGACCTGTTGCTGGAAGAGGAGATACAAAGGCTTCCCAGTGGCTGCCTGGGCCGCCTCCGGGCCCGCCTCCCCCGCCGAGCCGTCCCGGCGGCTCGGAGCCCCCGCCCCGTTTCATGCAAAACCAGGGGTAGAGACTTGTCCTCAGTGGCGGAGCCGCCGCGCGCTGATTGGCCGGGGCGAACACATTTATTCCCTGACAAGCCCCCATCACATGGATGGTTGTCTATTAACTTGTTCAAAAAAGTATCAGGAGTTGTCAAGGCAGAGAGAGAGTGTGTGTGTGTTTGCAAAAGGGGGTAAAGTAGTTTGCTGGCTCTTTAAGACTGAGGTGGAGAGAGAGAGAGAGCGGTAGGCAGAGAAAAGGGAAAAAGGAGGAAGAAGTTTTTTAAAATCAAGGCTCCAGAGGCAATAATAGCAGTTATTAGCATTATTAATCCATCAGCGAAGAGGAAGATCCTGATCTTGATCCAAGTGTGGTTTTGGGGAGTCCCCCTCCCCCCTTTCCTACCCCTCCCTAGGAGGAAAAAAAAAAAAAAGAAAGTCCGACTTGGGACTTAACTGCGACTACTCCTCGCTTCTCCGCTCAAGGCTGGTTCCAGGCGAAAGTAGTTTGAATGTACAACATGATGGAAACCGAGCTGAAACCTCCCGCCCCCCAACAAACTTCGGGGGGAGGCACAGGCAACTCCAACTCGGCCGCCAACAACCAGAAGAACAGCCCGGACCGGGTCAAGCGCCCGATGAACGCGTTCATGGTGTGGTCCCGAGGGCAGCGGCGGAAAATGGCCCAGGAGAACCCGAAGATGCACAACTCCGAGATCAGCAAACGGCTCGGGGCGGAGTGGAAACTTTTATCCGAGGCGGAAAAGAGACCCTTCATTGACGAAGCCAAGCGGCTCAGAGCTCTGCACATGAAGGAGCACCCGGATTATAAATACCGACCCCGGAGGAAAACCAAGACCCTCATGAAGAAGGATAAGTACACGTTGCCAGGGGGCTTACTGGCACCGGGCACCAATACCATGACGACTGGGGTAGGGGTTGGGGCCACCTTGGGAGCTGGGGTGAACCAGAGGATGGACAGTTACGCGCACATGAACGGCTGGACCAACGGAGGCTATGGGATGATGCAAGAGCAGCTCGGCTACCCGCAGCACCCGGGCTTGAACGCGCACAACGCGGCGCAGATGCAGCCCATGCACCGCTACGACGTGAGCGCCCTGCAGTACAACTCCATGACCAGTTCGCAGACTTACATGAACGGATCACCTACCTACAGCATGTCTTACTCCCAGCAAGGAACCCCGGGTATGGCGCTGGGCTCCATGGGCTCGGTGGTCAAGACGGAATCCAGCTCCAGTCCCCCCGTAGTCACTTCCTCGTCTCATTCAAGGGCTCCTTGCCAAGCTGGGGACCTTCGGGACATGATCAGCATGTATCTACCAGGTGCTGAAGTACCAGAACCAGCTGCCCCAAGCAGACTTCATATGTCCCAACACTACCAGAGTGCACCTGTTCCTGGCACAGCCATTAATGGCACACTCCCTCTATCACATATGTAAGACAAAGGGGCCGGGGAGGGGGGAGAGGGCGGGGGGGGGGGGGAAGGAAAACTAAACAAAACAAACCACAAAAAAACTTTTATTAGAAATTCTGGACTTTGTTTTTTCTTTTGTGGTTTTTTTCTTTTTCTTTTTTTTTTTTTTTTTGACTATTTTTGTACAGAGAAAACTCGAGGTGGGGTGGGGGGATGGGGGGGGGGGGGGGCAGATTTAAACCGACAAGGAACTTGTATAGATCTCGAAGGGGAAGCAACTACACAAAACTTTTAAAAAGTTCTAGTGAAAACGGTAGGAACTTTGCAGAAAGTTTGCAAAAGTCTTTACCAATAATATTTAGAGCTAGACTCAAAGAGCGAAGAGGAAAATGTTTTAATATTTGCAGGCAACTTTTGTACAGTATTTATCAAGAGAAACATGGCAATCAGAATGTCCATTGGTACTAGAGAGAGAAGAAAAACAAAAACAAACCGCGCGAATTTACCAATTATTTAAAATTATAGATTCTACTTGGAGAAGTGTGGCTTTGGCCACACTTAGAGCAGCTGCGAGAGGAGAGGAAATTATTTCACATCATTTGGACATTTAAATTGTTTTCAAATTTGTGCAAAAGACAAAAGAGGGGAAAAAAAAGGTAGGATGCGTACTTGCGAACCGTGGGCTTGGTTTGCTGTAAAAGAGCAAACGTTTAGTTTCTACTAATTTTTTTTTTTTTTTTTTTTACTTCTTGTTAAAAAGCAAAAATTGCCATGCAGGTTCACACGCCGTTTGTTAATTTATAATAATTTTTTGTTTCCAGACTTCATCCTGTTCAAAGAAAAGGAAAAAAAAAAAAAAGGAAAAAAAAAAAGGAAAATACTGTGTTTGAAATATTTTCTTATGGTTTGTAATATTTCTGTAAATTTATTGTGATGATATTTTAAGGTTTTTTTTCTTTTTCTTTTTTTTTTTTTTCTCTCGTTTTCCGTAGTTGTATTTTAAAGATTCGGCTCTGTATTATTTGAAATCAGTCTGCCGACAGTCCATGTATATATTTGAACTAATACCATCCTTATAACAGGTACATATTCAAGTTAAGTTTTTACTCCATTATGCACAGTTTGAGATAAATAAATTTTTGACATATGGACACTGAAGTTCCGCTTGAGTCTTGGATTTATTTTAGTAACGCAAGATACTTTTTAAATAATTCATGCAGTAGAAGGTATCATCGTAGTCAGATGGTAGGATAAATAATGCAGAAATATATATATATATATATATATAAAGCATTAATTTTTTATATGTACGTATAGACAGAGGAAGTACGATAGCTTTAATGGCATAACTGCTTGTGCCTTCTTCGGGGGGCCGGGAATGCTTAGTGGGAAGCTCGTTCCCCGATTCCCTTCCCTCCCAAGGAGGCGGGGTGCGATGAGGTATGGGGGGTTTCAGACTCGGCTGCTCTTGACCACTTGTTGCCTCCGGCGGGGTCGGGCCAGGGGCTGCCGGAGGGCGAAGCTGGCGCGGAGAGGCAGTGCGGCCCGAACACTGAGATCAGGACCCGTGTTTGCACCTACAGATAATTTATTTCTCTCTTTTTCACGCGGAGCTTTCTTTCTTCGGGGCATGCAGGAGGGAAGCAGGCTTTCCGTGGCTGTGGGAGCCGTGAGGCGGACGGCCCGGCCCGGCCCGGCTCGGCGGGAGCAGCTGCGGCGCTGGCAGCGGCTGGGAGCTCCCCACTCCCTTTGTTCGGGACTTCCCAAACTTTCCTCTCCTGGCTTCTGGGCAGCGCAGGAGGAGGTGAGAGGTGGGGGAGGGGGGCGGGCTCGGACGGGCAAGGTAAGAAATAACAAAAAGCCAACAAACAAACAAAAACAATCGAATACCAGAGACCTTCACACTTTATCACAGCTCTTTCTTGAATCCTATTTCTTAAATTGCCAGCGCTGTGTAGCCCCGTTTCGGACATTCTCTGCAGCCGGTCACAAGCCCCAAACAGAAGCGGTGGCGCCCGCCAAATAGGAGGAGAGATTCACCATCCGTGCCAGGTAGAGCTTTGCTTTGTACAGTTGTAACCGCAGTTGCCTAGGAGAAGGCTCCGCGCTGCCGATCGCGGGCTCATTCTGGCGCCGGGGCAGGACAGGGCCAGTGGGCAGTGGGACTGAGCAACAGCTGCGGCAGCCCCTCATACTCCCCTTCAAGCTCCAGCATTTGTCTGGTGCTCCTAACGTGGCTGCTGTTTCCATCATGAAATGCCATGGGAGAAGCGCGAGTGATAATAACAATTAAAAAAATATATATAGGTACTAAGTTGGGGGCACTGTGATTGCAGATTGGTCGTGTCTTCTGCTAATGATGTGTTGTGCATGGCAATGGAAGGATGTGATGGCTGGCTTAGGCAAGGCACAAAGTGGGCGCCTCGGGATGGGGCCAAGTGTGGCTCAGTTTTTCTCTCCAGTGTTTCTTCTTGTTTGCTGGATTTCACTTTAGCTGGAGGAAGAAGAAAGCAGGGGGTGGGGGGGGGTGGGGTGGATGTGGAAGGGGAGGGCAAGGGGAGTGAGGGGGGGAACAAAAAAGAATCAAATAACAACAACAAGCAACAACAAGAAGTTACCTAGCTGGTTGTGGGTTTTATTTGGTACTGCTGTTTCCTAGGCTCCATTCTGGCCTCCATCCTTGAAGTCTGGTGTCCAGATGAAAACTAACATTGCCAGACTAGGACTTGTGGAGTTTTATGCTCACTGCCTGGTTTTGTAGTTGAGTCTCCTATGCTCTTTTTTATTTGTGCACCGTCCCAGTGCTCAGGTAGCACAGCAGCTCTTTCAGAATTCCAGCCTTTTCTATTTCTTTCACGTTAGTGTAATGGGTAAAATACTCTTTTTCAGAGCTGCGAGCATTTGCAATGCATCTGGGGATTACTCACGTGGTAAGGAGCCCTCATCCCTGCTTTGCTCTCCTTGCTGAGAAAAGAGAACCAGGAATAAAAGCCCAATCGATATCGTGATTCCATTTTTTAAAAGCGAATCTTAGCCAATTACAGCAATAAAACCTGGCCCCTTTTTGAAGTGTTAACTAAAATATTCGAGGGGGGTAGTTGGAAATGTTGGTCCTTTTACAATTCGCATAGGGTAGGCAAGCTAATACCATTAAACAAAAGGCACTAAGCCACATATTCAGGCTTAGTGAATTCAGCAACTTTTTATATGGGCAATTTGTTTAAGCTTAGATTTTGGAGTATGATGTGGAATATATCTGTGGTTGAAACCTGATCTCCCTTGGACAGATTCCTTCCATCCATCCATCCATTTATCTGTTTAGAAGATAACCCAAAGCATTTTATAGGTACTACTGAATGATTTTATTTCTAAAGTGTTACTTGGGGGCACACCATTGTCCATTGCTAATTTCAAATTCAAGGCATTCAGTAACCCCTTTTACACCTAAGCCATTATCCCGGGCTTTCGTTTATGGCAGCTGAAATGTGTAGCAGAGCTTGTGGACATGCTTTTATTTTGATTGTTGAAGACCTTCTGGATTCTCTGTGTTTTCCCTATGGTGAATTGTGTGTTTCATACCCAGGGTGATGCTCGGCCTGAGTGCACCAGTGTAATATTTCACTAACCTTTTGCAGAGCCAAAAGGAACTCGGGGATAAGATTATAGTTCCCCGTGTTATTTTTTTTTTTTTTTTTGCCCCGGCTTTTTAAGGACCAGGGTGTTAAAATATTTTGCGGAACTGGAGAGGTAGATTAGCAGGGTTTCTTGCCAAAGCTAGGAAGCTGGTATTACAGACTGTCCCAGGGGGAAATCGCTCACATTAACCACTAAATGAATATTTGACAAGGGCTCATTCGGGGGGTATTATTACTACAAACGGGTCCCTACTGGACTTTCCAAGGGTCAAAGAGCAATGGTTCAATTAATTATTTAGACTGTTAGTAGATTTGGTTGTAATAGCTGTACTTATTTCTACAACTCACAGCTTCTTGTGGTGCGGGATCTGGAGAGAGGCTCTCTGCCTCCAGCCCCTCTCCAGCTCGCGGGCAGCAGCGACGAGGTGAGCGGCTGCCAGATGATATTTCTCCTCTGAAAACATGTTTTTGTTCCTTGGGATGCCCACTGGTGCCGTGTGGGACATCGGGAGTGGTGGTGGTCCCTCCAGCAGCGTGTTCTCTCTCAAGATTAATTCCTCCTCGTCCCCAACGGGCACCAGACCAGTCTATCTGTCTCCAAATAGGAGGCAGATAGCTCAGCAATTTAAGTAGTATATGATATAGGTCCCACTGAAAGAAAGAGGCCCATTACTGATAGGTGTGATTAGATACACTTCAGCTATTTAAAGCCTAACCTAACTCAAATATGAAAATGTAAAGCCTGCCTCAGTGCGTACTAGATTTCTGAGAATGTATGCAAAATGCTGACTTTCAGATGGCTGGAGAGCTTCATCTTGGGCCTTTTTAATGCCAGCCAGCCTCTCTTGACTGTCATTTCAACATTTTTGTTGGGGGGGTGGGAGTGTGAGAGAAGGGAGGATTATTTTGTTTAATTTCTACAACAAACATGTCCACAGTAGTAGATACTAAAAAAAAAAAAAAAAAGTTGGGAGTGTGCGATTAGGTGACAATAATATATGTTGAATGAATAAGAGATAAGCTGCAAAGGGGGAGAGGGAAGCAGTAATTACAAACCAAATTCATTCAGCTTTTCAGGACTTTTGTTGTGGGAGCTCCATTGACGGGCTTCGAGCTGCCAGTTTTCTCACATTAAAAAGAACTGATCAGCGCCTCAGGGGGACAAGCAACACCGCTTAACTGCATAGTGATGGGGTCCTCATTTAGAGCCATTACAACAAGAAAATTAAACAGAGCCTTTGTGTGCACCAGGTTTACTTTTCAATTGCTGACAGTTTATAGCTAACTGCTCAGAGATTGAAGTTTGATTGCGGTTTGATCGCCCGCTAGTTAGCACCACCGCTATTTGAGATTTGGTAATTAAAACCAGGTTTTTTTTCTGATGATGGCACGGGGAATTGCAAGAAGTTTGGTACTGTTTTGCTTTTGAGGAATCAGTTCAGCTGGCGACGACGCACAGCGCTGAAGTGAGTGCGAGAGCTTTTGCGAGATGGGGGGGGGGGGGGGGGGGGGAAAGAAAAACCCAAACCCAACAAACAGAAAGGGAAAATCTGCACGTTTGGCTGAAAGAGAGCGAAGTTCCGTTCCCGGGCCAGCACTACGTCGGGCACCGGCCGGCTGCGCCCGGGGACAGCGGCACGACCGTGCTGCTCCTCAGCTTCGCTCTGTGCCTGAGAGCTCGGTAGAGCCCCCTGCGCCGGCAGGTGCGGGCGGGCGGGCGGAGTGGGGCGGGGAGGGAACAAAGCGAACTCCGAACCTTGCCGTGGTGCTTTTTAGGTTTTGGTTTTAGAGTCCGCAGCGGGTTTGCTGTGACTGAGCCCTGTCTGCATGAACGTGCTTCTGAGAGTATGTGTGAGTTTGCATTCATGGTATGTGAATATGTGTGCAGTGTCTGAGTGTGTGCAAGCGTGTGTGCGCTGTGGTGCGCAGTGTGTGTGTCTGTACGCGTGTGCGCCTGTGCGTGCAGGGGGAGGGGGCGCACGGAAGCGAGCTGTAATTTTTCCTTATAATTTAGCAAGAGGGGTAGAGAGCCGGGCCGGGCTGGGACACTGACTGCAGACGGTCGGTCCCCGCCGGCCCAGCTCTCCCGCAATAGACGGCCGCATCGCTGAAGGCCCGTGCGCAGGAGTGCCGGAGGCAGCCCGTGTTCAAGGGTCCCGGCCAGGCGTAACCGAGTAGGGAGCGGGGCCGGGCAAGTTTGTCCCGGAATTTGTCTCCGGTAACTCCGTCTGAGCGAACCAGCGTGGCGTGCTGCCTCTCAAGGACCTCTGCCATGTATGAGGGAAATTTTGCACCGTGATTTTGTGTCTCTTTTTTTTCCTTCTTCTTAATTTTATTTTTTAAAATAATTTAAAGTTTTCTGTATGTTTTACTTGCACCTCCTTCCCCGCCCCCTCTGCCCTGGGTAAAAGAGCCTCTTCTTCCTTCCAAGTGCGTTCCAAGCTCAAATCACGGAGGGGTTATTCCAAGGCAGCTGACTTCTTCAGAGGAGCGAGAAGGCCGGCAGCTCTGCGGGTTAGTCCTTGAGGGGCTTCCCACGGGGCGAAGGACTGCCAGGCCGCTTCCGCAGAGCTGTGTCGGACCAAAGTAGTGATGCCGCCGGTTTCTAAAGTCTCTGGGGGCGTGGGACTCCAGCAAGCCAAGGGGTAGCCCGTGGTCCAGAGCTGGCAGTGTCCTCTCGGATTTCCAAAGCATGTCCCTCTCTCCCGAGCACAGCAGCGGGCACGGGGTTCTGGCCCTGACCCGCGCGCTGGGCCGCTGCCCCGGGGGAACGGGAAGGGAGGCCCGGCCCCCTGGGGGCTCCTCCGCCCCGCGACCTCGGTGACCCCATCATCTCCGCAGCAGTTGGAACTGGTGACGTAATGTGGGCGCTTTTTTGCAGACAGTCGTGATTAGTTGGGGGGGTGGAAGAGGGGGAATCCCCCCGGCTGCTGGAGAAATCTACTGCAAGAAGTCTGAGAAAGGCTGCTCCGGGACATGCGCTCACACACACATCCCCATCCCCGGCTGCGGGCCTGATCCTGCAAAGCTGCCCCCGCACTGGCACTGGGGAGGCCAAAGCGGAGCTTCCTCGGGCGAGTGGGGCCGCCCGAGGCCGGATCCAGCTTAATGAGAAGCGAACCCCGCTGCGCTCTGCAGGGCGGCCCGGCCGGCGGGCTGCGCTCAGGGCGGGACTGGGGCTCTCTGGAGCGAGGCTGGGGCTTGTCCCCACGCTGCCCCCAGCTGCCTGACTCCTGACAGGGGTGCCAGTGCCACAGGAGACGCTCTCCAACGTGTCTTTTTGGCATTTCTTGCAGTGATGGTTCCTTTAAGCTCTTACAAATTACAAAAGTTGCGGAAGACAGAGAAATAATTAATGTATTAAAACAAGCAGTGAATTCCTCAGGAGGCACCTTATCGACTCCAGCCACACTGGCTTCATCCCTCCTCGTATGCTAATGTCCCGTGACGTCACCGGCGCCAGATTGAATGTGAATCAGTTATGAAATTATTAGTTTTAGCTTAAAAAGCAATCTGGCTCTCCCGTGAGTGGGGTTTTGTGTTGCTGCGGGTTCTCGCTTCGTGTCCTCCTTGTGTTGTACACACACAGTAGTTGCTACTTTCCTGTCACATGAAACAATATTTCCAAAGCACACATCCGAACAGGAGTTGATATAAAGAAATCCACAGATTAATTTGGTCCCGTTTTTGAGACGGACGTGTCTTCCTTATCGGTACACACATTACACCCAAAACCAGACAATCGGATTTTCTCCTACTTTTCAGGTAGGCAAGAACTCCTTGTGATTTGTTTTTGTTAAGATCCTACTAAGAGCGTGGGATTCTTTGCCAATCAAACCAAAAAACAAACCAAAACCCAGGAGTTTGCTTTTGCTCGCGATAGAAAAAAAGTAAGGTAGTAAAGGGGGAAATTAAAAAAAAAAAACAACTTTGTTTCAAATAGAAAGATTTTTATTCTGGAGTTTGAAAACGAGGGCAGCCCAGCAGTGGAGGGCCAAGGGATCTGAGCGGGCAACAATGGGAATTAACACCGTTTCAATCGCCAAGGCCACTCTAATTAGATGTCTGGATCCGGAGAGATCAAATACCTGAATCTAAACCTCTCGTCTCGTTTTCTTTCGCTTGCAAATGCTAAAAACCAAACCCAACAACAACAAAAAAACCCAACCCAAACCAAACAAACCCACCAAAAAACCCTCAACAACAAACCACCACCATCCCCCACATCCCGCAAAACAACGAACTTTTAAAAATGTTTAAAGAAACTAAACTAAATTCCCCGGAGTCTCTTTCGAGGAGTTTTGCCGGTAACAACTTTCTCCCGGGTTCAGAGTGACTTTCAGCCCCGGCACTGCCCCGCGGCTCCTGCCTGGACACCCACGGTAACACCCCCCTGCCGCTTTCACATACGCATCCTCTCCTCCCCATCGCCAACCTCAAATGCTTAGGGACACTTTGGTCTCTTTGGCTGCTTCTCTCTTCCCGTTTCCCGACAGCAGGCTGCTCTGCTACTATGAATTATGAATAAACTTGTAGCTCTTTCTCCTCGGGACACTGGCCCCCGGCCCCTCACTCTGTTCTGGGGCATGAGGAGGCCCCATAGCGAAGCTGCACCCGGCCCGGGGAGGGGGATGGCACCAGCCCCAGCTCTGCTTCCAGCAGCCCTCTAAGCACAGAAAGGGAGAAAAAAAAAAAAAAAAAGGAAGAAAAAAAGAAAAAGTTATAACAACTGGCTGAGAAGTGAGTTTTCTGACTAATGAAATCCAAAGTGAGTGGCGAATATAAAGTATTGTAAGATTTCTTCCCTGCCCCCCCCCCCCCGGCACTGATTGGCAATACTTTTTTTTTTTAATTTTTTTTTACTTTTTTTTTTTTTTTTTTTTTGTTGGTTTGAAAAGCAGGAAGAAATGTAATGAATTGAGTGCTGTCAGAGATGTCTTCTCTGTTGATGTGGTGAATGGCAGTAGCTCCCTGATCCAGTGCAGGTGCAGTAGAGCTGGGGAATAAAAGAGGGGGGCTCTCTGTTCAGTGGAAAAAGCACATTCCCTACAATAGACCACACACTGCCAGCCAGCACGGCATCAGCTCACACTCTCAGACTTTTTTCGCCTCTTTCCACAGTCCTGAGCTCACAAAATGGCTATACATTAGCACTAGTTAGGGTTTGCTTTTAATGAACAGTTGTGACTCCTTTTGCCCAACATTAAAATCTGCTGTGCTCTCTCTGAGGACAGGTCTGTTTTGATCACAGGTTTCCTTCAGGACTAGCGATTACACCGGGGAAAAATAATTTTTAAAATGAAGCTTTCTATTAATAAGTGCTTTTTAAAAGTGCTCCGAACGGGGGAAGTTTTCTTTTAAATACAGATAATAAAATAGTGTGGGAAGGAGGAGAGACACTGTTTTTAAATGGATGAAATGGTCTAATCCTATACACTAACGCGTATTAATCCTGTTCAGAGAAAACCTGTCTCCGTTTTGGCTTAATATATGAATCTTAGATGCGGATAAAACTTTGTGCTTCCATTAATTCTGCTCAGATTGGGTTTTCTGTCTTTTTTTCTCCCTTTTCTTTTTCTCCAACCCCCCCCCCCCCCCTTTTTTTTTTCCCCCCATTTTCCTCTACGATCTGCTCCGAGGAGGCTGGATGGTTACTCAAGTTTTATTTTAAATTATTTTCAGAGCGAGGGCTCGCTCCTCAGCCAAGAGGGTTGATTGATTCTGTCTCACTCCGCCTCGCATTTAATGTGCCTCGTGCTATCTCAGCCAAGCCAATCAGTTGGGATTTTCATGGCAGCCCTTGCTGATTCCTCTTGCACCTATCCTACAAGAAGTAGATTAAGCTCTTTTGGAAACACTTTCTGATTCATTGCTCTGAGGAATACTGCTCGTCGTTTGGTTATAAAAAAACATGTTACTGTAAAGTTCTTTTTTTCACTCTGATAGTAACAAATAGCATCATCTCCTGGAACAGTTTGGCAAAGCCATTCTTTGCTTGAATGCTGCTAAGCTGGAGAACCTGACAGCTAACTAGTTATTACCTGAACTCCGAGTAAACTCCCCCAGATAATCACAAAACGTGTTGGCAATAAATGACATTAGAAATAACAGTCAGATGTCAAAGGGTGCCTGGAGCACGTTTCCAGGGGTCAGATCTTGTCGTCCCGATCACAAAAGAACGGATCGTGTCTAGATAGGACAGAAGAGATCGTATCGACGCGCCTGTATGGAAAATACAGATCGTTGTCACTTTGTTTTCAGGAAGTTTCAAACACGCCGGAGCACCGTCCTCTGACAGTGCCTTATTTACTGCCAACAAGTTGGAGCTTTCCCAACACCAACCTTCGCCCCGTTGGGGTTTAATAAAATAAGTGAAAGAGAGCTGAGCTTTGTCGGGGAGTGCTCCGTGTTCTCCCACCCAGGCGGGGTGTGCTCAGGGTGCCCGGAACCGCCCGGGAGAAGGAGGCGCGAACCGCTGCTGCTCCCCGCGCCCGCGTTCCCATTTTCTGTCCCTCAGACTACTTGCCCGCCTTTGTGTCCTCTTGCTGCACACACCCATAATTAAACCTTCCTTCTTACCGCTTACATCCCGGACCCAAGGGGCAACTCAAACCTATTTAGATCGCCTTGGCTGGTTGCACAAATTTAAGTGGCAAATGAGTTATAAACCTAATATCTGCGTTAATAAAAACAATTATTTGATTATGGCGGAGGAAATTTGCTGGAGTACAAGGATGCGGCCGGATTTGCGTTTTGGTGGCTCGTCTTTGGATTGAACCCAAATGCCTTATAAAAAAAAATCAACAACCCACAATATTTCTCTGAAAAAAAACCCAAAACCCTCACCAACAAAATAAAAAGCGTCCCAAAATTCCAGTTCTAAACCTAACCTTATAAAAATTCGCCCCGGTGAGGGGAGCGTTGTGGCACATTTGCCGTGTTATTTGGAAGCAGATTTATTTTGTAAACTGGAAAAAAAAAAAATCAATATGAAATTTGAGTGGCTTCAAATTAATTGAAAACAATCAACACGGGGGACCATTAATCACAAACGCTGCTAACTCTCTCACTTTTTTCCCAGCTAAGGACGAAGTTTTTGCGACTCTTTCAAGTGTATTTGTGCTTCTGGTTTTACAAGGAAAAGTGAGGATGCAACAACACCAGTCGCGTTGTCTTTTCTATACTTTTAAAGCTAACATATTGTTTGATTACTAATTCGAGTTAATATGATCTTTATGGCAACATAACAGTGGATAATTGGCCCTTTTTCTGAACAACAATGTAAATCACAATCGCTTTATTATTTAATAACGTCAAACGCTTCGTTGGATTGGCCCCGACAGAGAAGACCTTTTCTTTCTAGGCAGTGTTGTTGAGAAAGAACAATGCAGATCTAATTGTGGAGATTTCAGAAGTTGGCTCCTGTAAATGAACAGCTTAGATATGGAAGTTCCAGCAGATGTCTGCACTTTTCCCTGTGACAAACCTTGTAACCCCCCTTCCTCCCCCACTGCCCCGTCCTCCCCCCCTCCCCGACTTATTGAAGATTTTTTGTTCTCACATCCTAGCAACAACCTAAATCTTCCAGTCGCAAATACACCCCATTCCCCTCGTTACTATACAGCACTTCAGATGGCAGGCTTAAGCGTACACACCAAATTAGTGCTTGGCCCAAGGCGCGCTTGCCCCTCGCTTGCTCTTCGCCCCGGGCCCCCCCATCAGCTGCGGGCTGCGGAGGAGGGGAGGCCGGGGAAGGGGCTTCGGGTTCTCGACTCTGCGGTTCGCCACCTTCTTGCCAGCCCTGTAAACGTGCCGGGATTTGTTTTGCGACAGTTAGGAGGCGACTGCAAGTTGCACATGCAGTTGTATGGCAGGGAAGGTGCCAGGGCCTGCCAGCTTCGGGAAGGGGGGAAGCAGAACCGGCCCTCGCCGGAGGCCCCCTCTGTGCCACCCGCTGCCAGGGGGATATGGGTGCTCTGCTTCTCCGTCGCTGAGCTTGCCCTGGGGCGCGTGGGCAGACAGCCTCCCCGGGTTGGCTCCGAGGAGAAGTTGCGCTACTTGTGTCAGGAGGAGACGCACATCCCAGCGCGCATCCACTGTTTAGGCTACATCGCCCAGCCCTGGGCTGCGCACTGCCCCGCAGAGCGCTCCGCGGTTTGGGCGTTGCGCGGGTGCGCTAGAGAGGACCTGCGCGGGGCTAGCCGGCCGGGTTGGCGGATCCCGCTCGCCTTCTGCACTGTCAGCCTCTCCGAGGGCAGTTCGGAGAGAAGCTGATTTGGCAAACTTCGGCGGAGGGGGCTGCCAGCGCTGCCGAGCCCCTGCCCGTCCTGCTCGCTCGCCCCAGCCCCAACAATGAGCGCTTTGATGCGTGCTGGGGGCCCCGCCGGCGGGGGGTCAGGGCGGTGTGTACCAGCCCGTGGCTACCGGGGCTGTCAGGATATGAGGCTCACGCATCAAACTCGGGATATTTTACTTCTGTCTTTTTCTTTTAGTAGGAAAAAAAAATCCCAAAACATAAACTAGCTAAATCCGCTCCCTCAGAAAGCTCGGCGAAGCCCCTTTCTGCCCCCTCCTGGGTGATCCCACCTCTGTCTGGGGCAGAAGCCCCCCAGCTGCAGCGATGTCACTCCCTGGTGCTGTTTCTTGCTGGTTCCAGGGCCTCCGGCCCCCACCTCGCTCAGCCCCGCCACCCACAGGGCAGCGCCACCCTAAAAACTGAGGACACCAGCATCACACCTGCAACGGGGTGGGGTTTTTCGTTCGTTTGCGAGAATCCACTCGAGGAAGGGATTAAAAACACAGAGCTGATCCCTGAAAATCCCCGAAACAGTGGACTCGGGGATGCCAGCCCTGCCTGCAGCCGCGGGAAGTGGCTAAAATCCCTGTTGACCTTTTTCTTCTGGAGTTGGTGGAAAATCGTGATTTCATTTTATTTTTTACCTTTCCGGTCTCGTTTGTTTGTTTTAGAACTTTATTTTCCCCTGCTGTTATCATCTGGCGCGGGGAGGACTGCGAACTCTGGGTGCTGACGTGGGAAAGCCGAGGGAAGTGGGGATGCAGAGGGTTGCAGAGGGGATTGGGAGTGCAGAGAGGAGCGAGAGTGCAGGGAGTCGCCAGGGCTCTCCCGGCCGGCAGACGCAGAGACATCCCCGCGGCGTGCCAAGGGTTAACCACGTCCATCGAATGGAACTTCCCCAAAAAAAAACATGAAAAGAGCTCTCTCGGAGCCCCGAGCTGCAGCGGGCCGGGCCGGGCCATGCCGAGCCGTGCCGCGGGCGGGGGAGCCCTGGGCGGCTGCCACTCCCCCCCTAATGAGCTCATTTCCATGTCTGCGCCTCCCGCATCTGTGAGAAAATCCGCCGGGACATCTAGCGTGCCGATGCGGCCTGGGCTGCCCCGGTATCCCCGGTGACAGCGCCCGCCCGGGAGAGCTGCGCCTGTTGGGAGGAAGACTAGAGAAATACAATAAAACTTCTCCTGGCACCTTGCAGGCTTCTGCGCAGAGGAAGGACCCTGCGCCCACGCGTGTCGTTCGTGGGCTGGGCTCCCTGAACCCCCGCCTTGAGTCGTGCGCAGGTGGGGGGTGTGCAAAAATGCCCGGGGATAGTCCGAGCGGGGGAAGGGAGCGTTGAATAGCCCCACACTTATCAATAACAAGATGTATAAATATCAAAGTGAAGCAGCCCGAGTAAGTCTTTCTAGAAGCGAGGAGGAAGCTTAAGCAGCTTTCTTTAATGGTGATTTGTAGCTCTGTAAGGGGCACGGATAGCAAATACCCTGCAGGTGCATGTTGTAACACTGCCATCCGGACTTTAATGTAGATTACTCTCCAACTCGTTTGATCGGTCCTTTGAAACCCTTTACAATTGCCTGTGACGAACCGCCAGTCTCAGGTTTTTTTTTTTCTTTGAATAATGCCTTAAGGGTAAGTCCTCGGGGCTTTTAAAGATCTCCAGAGCATTTTTAAAAATCACTTTAGATTTTTACTTTAGAGTGTGGGTCCGTGTCTCTCAACTTGAGATTGTTAAGAGGCATCTTTTAAATCATTAATCATCTAATAACCACCAACGTTACTCCGGATTGGAGATTCTGGGATCTTCTAAAGATCTCCAAACATTTCTATTGCTTTTGGGATCATCCTGGCTGAAAATTAGGAAGCAAACACCCCATCCCTCCTGCTGAAGCCCTGAAGCTGTTAGTTCTCTGATGCTTATGGACTCTACTGGGTAAACCCGTGCTTAAGGCCTTTTATCTGGCCATCGTGAAGCCCCGTGGAGGGGTTGGTGGGGGTTGCGGCAAAGATCCGGGGGTCCTTGCACCCCTACCCTGCCATGGGACCTCTACTCGCTGCTATGTTTGTGCCTCCTAGCAAACACTGAGAAGGGGTTGAGGAGGAAAAGAACGCCAAACCCTAGACTAG
Organism: Pogoniulus pusillus; assembly: GCF_015220805.1. Classification (NCBI taxonomy): domain Eukaryota; kingdom Metazoa; phylum Chordata; class Aves; order Piciformes; family Lybiidae; genus Pogoniulus; species Pogoniulus pusillus. The sequence goes on along the minus strand of NC_087289.1, from coordinate 7,474,159 downwards.
ACAAGAAGATGCAATAAATCTCTCAGATGTTTCCACTCTCTGCAAATAACGTTTAACCTTTAATATTTATTCGTTACTATTAATTCAAAATAATAATTACTGAACTTTTGGCCCTTCAACTTCCACAAGTGATGCTTTGTTTCTCTAAAATAAACTTGCGAGAAGCAATCCCTCCATATCAAACTAGGGATTTGAATTAAAGGCCCATTTGGGGCACTTGAGACTACAAAGGGTTACACATAAATAAATGCCACATTTGCCTACTGCAAAAGTTTTCTCTGTCCTTTCTCAGTCACAACAGGGGAGGAAAAAGCCGTCGTTTATTATCTAGCGCTGGGCAGGAGCAACCCCTCCAGAATGTGCTCTTAGATTTGGCCGGCTGAAGAGGAACTCTTCCCCCTCCCTCCTCAACAGCAGCTCCTTTTGTTCTCCAGATCTCTTTCCCAATTTCAAGCTTCACTTGCAGATCCTAAGTTTGTTTGTTAATGACGCTATCACCATCTGGCTCGTCCTACTTTCCAAAAGATATAAATCTCCCCAGTTTCATTGCCTACATTATCATTTAAGTGCCACCATAGCTGGAAGAAAAATATGCTTTCAAGGCTCCAAATTCTCTTGCACGGAGAAACTTCCCCGAGCGCGGAGCTGCCGCCCGCCCGGGCGGCGGGCCGCCTTGCACGGCTTGCTTCAAATGGATTTCACCTTGCAGCAGTGCTTGGAGAGGGGCAGACAGCACCATTTAAGTTTCCTACTAGAAACTTAAGTGAACCTTTCCCCCCTGCAATTTTTTTTTTTTTTTTGAACTGTTTAATGCATCTGGCTACTCTCAATCGTTATCGTCGGCGGGCAGAGGGATGCTCGCCCACCCGGCGAGGAGCGGCCAGGATGGGTCCTGCCTCTGGCGGTCTCCTATTTTCCTTTGCCCAGAGTGACACACACCCCACACCCCCCCCGCCTCCTCGCCATAAGCACATATTCCGTACATGTGAATAAACCTTTCCCATCGGTGTCGTAGAGTAAAGGGAAGAAAAGTTTGGGCTCCTCTTAGTGCAAAGCGATTGCAGATTTGTGTGCGTTTAAGCATAAAGGGACGGGGGGAGGGTGAGAAGGGATGGGGGAGGGTGTTGGGTCGGTTTGTGTATGGGCTCCACAATGACTCTATTTATTCGCTGCAACCAGCCTGGGCAGATTGAATAGGCGAGAGAGAGACACTCAGCCTTCGCAACGCGTGGGCTTTGTGGGATCTAGTCCCCACTAGCAGATTTCGACTGCTAATTTCTCATTCTGAGGGGCTCTTGTGCGAGAAGACCTGACCGTGCCCATCAGTTCTGTCTCCCCTGGACACCGACCGTGTTTCTAGTCCTAAACCTCTCCGCGGAGAAGTTTAGCGATGGGAGAAGTTTAAACCCATATAGTTCCTTTGCGGCTATCCGGCTACATTCTGTAGGGGAAAAAAACCCTAACAACACCGGCAAACAACAAACAACAGACATTTTATTTAATGATATGTACCAGCACTGTCAAGTGAGGGAGAAGGAACTCCTCTAATATAAGGGAGGGGACGACCAACAAAAAAACAGGGATTTTTTTTTTCCCTGAGCGATCTAATTGTTATAAATAATTACGGATGAAAAGAAAATTCACTTGTTATGCACTTCTAATACTGTCACTGCATAGGAGAGAAAGGGGGGCCAAACCAGTGATTAATTAATATCGCACTGGCATAGCTGTTTGCTCGTGAAAGGCCGTTCTGCCCTTGCCACTGCCGAGTTATCATTCCAGCTCGAGTCATGTGGAGCCAGGAAGGGATCTTGTTTATAAATTTATATGACGACCTTTTCTTTGTGTGTGCTCTAAAGTTGATATGGACAAATTGCAGAGGTATACAATTTAAGTAGATGCACTTTTAATCACCGATCATTAAAATGGTTATGTTAAATATACTCAATTACATGCATGACTTCACCCTAACAGTACTTTCTATTCTCCCAGCTGCTCACGTATTCCTTAACTATAGTCAGCAGAAGAAACTCGATTATGCTGAATCCATACATTTCTATGGATTTCATCAGCCTAATTAATGCTTCGGTGTGGTCCATGTGTCTGAATGGTCCCTTTGCTATTACTTGGGTAAGGAGGCAGTGCTGGAATGTAGAGGGTCTTTCTTTCAAAGATACCCATGGGGGTCACTCTAGGACTCTAATGGCAAAGGTAGCAAGTGTTAAATAGCAGAAACATGCAGAGAAAAGGAAGGCAGCGATGTAAAAGGGACATTGATACTGTAGGTATGCCCAACAGGTCAGTAATGATAATTAAAACGCTTAAAGAAGAAAAGGTAAATTGAAAGCTTCCACGATCCTCAGCGTGCCTGGTTAAAAGCAAACAAACCCGCTCACAGAAACGCACCTTGCTGATCCCGAGGGAAAGAAAAAAAGAAGGTTGTCAGAAGGTTTTTAAGCCTAACTACCTGCCAGAGCAGCTTCTTGGAGAAGCACTGCATTTGCATGGCTTATCTCTTCTCTAGTGGTCTCGTTGTCAAAATGCAACCCGTTAGGGAGAGGTTGCCCCACCTACCCGGGCACCCCCGGGGAGTCCCTGCTGTCCCTTAGGTCAGTACAGGCACACAAGGAGCTGGGAGAAGTAGCTCTTCCCCTCCTCTCGCCAACTTTCTTCCTAAATGAAGAAGCGATTAAAATAAATGGGATGCGTTGCAGCTTCAGTGCCAACAGCCAATGGCAGCCTTTATAATCTTAGCATTTAGTGGAATGTAAAAGGCAAGAGCACTTCCTGCTGTTCCAGCAACATTTTAATCAATGAGAAATGCATGGAGTACTTATTTTTTGTTCCCACCTGTTGTAGTAGAAGACCATCTGATCACACCTTTCTCTAGCTGCTGGGAGATGTGAGGAGGATTCACAGACCTTTCTTGTCATCTACTGCGCTGCCAAGAACGTGGTCACAGAGCCCGCGTTTCTTCCCTGTTTTTTCACAGTGCACTCAACAGCTCAGTTGTCCTAACTTGGACTCAGTGTCTTGCTGCAGCCTTCATCCTTCAAGTGGAGAGAGAAAGAAGGGAAGATTTCAGATCTATAACCAAATTATAACCTAGGAACTTTATACTTGTCATGCTAATTTAATGACTTTTATAGTAAGTGTAGACTTTCTGTCTTTTGAAATTAGCTCTTCAAAACGCTTTGTGTAATGACAGACACTAGACATGAGACAAATGCACAAGCAATAGTGGGATAATAATCTTGCAAACACTGCGCCATTTAATATCAAGATAGAGAACAAAGTGCATTAAATCTCAGTGAAGATGTACATCACTGCTCAGTGCCATTGGTCCACACCTGGCCTCCAGAGTAACCCTAAAGGACGGTGTCCTCTGACAGTCATCTGTGCCTGGGTTCACCTGGAAAATGAGCACATGCTTAATGTTGAGTACAAAACAGTATTTTATGCAATGCAGTGCCTCTTTGCTTTCTGGTGATGCTCACAAGTGTCTGAGAACTTTGCACACATCTTGTTTTTCACAGTGTGGTTCAGTTGGACCCGGCCTCTTGCTCGATTCGGGGTGGGGGGGAAGTACACAGTGTGCTCACATATGTGGTTCTGAATGTACACACCCCCTCTATCCTTAAGAGTGTTTCTGTGTTCTCATGTTTTGAGTGGTCCAGAAATCTGTTCAAGAGATGATCTTGATAACAAAGGGAGGGGCAACCCCAAAGCTATAGGCGTATTGCGATCTGGGCGACTCACTCATTGCCTATAATTGTAAATAAGGTAAGTTCACACGATGATCGAGTAACAAGGGAACAAGAGGCCTATTTTAATCAGGTGGTTATCTCTCCTTGGTGGAGATCAGAGCTCCATCGCTCCTGGCCTTCTCATTGTGTCGTCTCTCTTGGAAATGACAGCTCCTTCAGAAATAACTAACTTGGTCGCTGGATGGGATTTCAGCTCTTTTCCACTACATATGTACCAGATGTCATTTTACAGCTATGGTGAAACCTCTAAATTATATAAGTGTACAAACTCGGTCTCATTAAATCCCCTGGTTTGGGTAGTCTCAAGGTTGGAGAGAATATTGCTGTAAGAGAGAGGAGACTTATATGCAAAAGGGGATTGAAACGTAGTGGCACTTAAGTGCACTCCTTGTCTCAGCTCTGGAGGTTTCATTTTTCCCTTTTAGAGTGTTATAATATTACAGATGCAACAGTTTCCTTCTGTGAAATCAAACTATCTGAAATTCTATTTTTTTTAATTCAGTCCACGGGTCTCTTTGTCCCAGGGACAAAACCACAAAGATATGATCAAACACCATAGCCTTACCAAAGAGAAATTTATCTTCCATCTGAGAGAACTTCCTAATTTGCAGTTAAACCCCACCCCTTCTAGAAAGCATCCGAACGTGCTGTGTGAGAGTTGTTTTCTCACACGTGTGCCCCCGCGGACGGACACATCAGGGCGTGCAGAGGAGCAGAGGGGCGAGAGCAGCGATTACCCCGCGCCTTGGAGTGCGCCCTGCCTACAGCTTGGTTTTTTGTTTCTCACGACAACGTAAAATTGAATGTTTCTGTGGGAAATCTGTGCCTGTGCGGCTGCCACTGCCCTCACCTCACACCGCCGCCCCGTCCATGGGTGCGGTCGGCCCGGAGGGCTCTGTCCGGGGTTCCTCCCGACATCCCAGCAGTGCATCCCGAAACAGTTGAGCTGAGCCTTGGCAAGTCGCTGCCAGCGCTCCCGAGAGGGACACGGCCGCTGTGGAGATAGCTCTGCAGAGCCCAGAGCAAAACCCCCCCCCCCAAAGTTAGGTTTTCCAGGAGGGGGTCGCCTTCAGTCTTTTTTCCAGCCCTCACAAGAGGGTCAGTGGTTTAACCAGGCGTCACCAGGACTTTGGTTTATTCCCGGCCCACTGAAGCGTGTGGCTTTTAGTGACTGATGGCCGCTGTGGCTGTACGCGGCACAGTTGCTCTCACGGTGCGTGCTCCAGATGGGCACGTCCCGCAGGCTCGGGGCGGGGGGGCACAGCCGCTTTGGAAAGGCCACCGAGACACTGAGATTTGTTCTGGGTCAACCCTCCCCAAACGCCAAAGTTGGGAAACAACTTTCGCAGCGTGTGTCAGGGATGGAAGGGAGTGGTGGCGGAGGGGCAGCGGGTGCCGCGATGCGGGGCACCCGGGCTGAGGGGCCGCCGTGTGGGGCACATCAACCCTCCCCCATGCACCCCAGAGCATCACCCTCATCCCTCTGGTTAGCTCTTCCTTCCCGGGCCCCGAACGCGCCGACAGCACGTTTCCAAACTTTGAAATGCCAAATCATGTTATTGCTGTGGCAGGAGGCTGCTTTCGGATCTGTGACAGCTGAGTTTTCCCTATCGATTATGTGACACTGCAGTTCATTTACACGGCTCAAAAGCTTAAAGACACTGGAGGAGCCCCCGGTTTAACCCGAAATCCTAACAGAAAGTGAATCAACTTTCTGACCAGTGTTTAAACTGATAGATCAGAACTTAATTCGGAGAGACAGAAAGGGAGAGAAACGACAGCACGGATTTATCTTGCCCAGCGTTCTTCGCTGAAACTTTAGAAACTGCGACACTGAAAATCCAGGGCCGAAATGCTAATGAGAAGCAACGCGTTTGGCGTCCAGAGATGTTCTGTGTTCTAGAAAGCGGATCACTGTGCTCGGGGGTTTATGCGTGAAATACGTGAGTGGGCTGGAGCTGCCCAGAGGCAGACAGGCTTTGGGGAGTTCCCGACCACAGGGACAAGGCAGCAGCTCCGGGCGTCCTGTCCCTCGTCCCCGTTCCCCACCTCCCCCCCCCGCCGTAGTCCAGCACAGCGACCGGGAGGCAGGAGGGGCTCGGGCAGGAGGTGGAGGGGGCATTTTCCTCTCATATAGGGATGGGTCCGGACTCCTTGTGCTGCCGAGTCCTTCCCTTGGCTTCTTTAGCTAGGGGCTTTCCAGGAGCCAGCCCAGCTCCCGGCTCCTGCTGCTCCCTCCCTCTGTCCTTGCCGAGGTTTCATTACTTGCTGTTAGTGCCTGGAAACAATAAAGAATGTGGGACTGGGCTTTTATTGATTATTTGTCACCCTGTATTTGTCAGTTTCAATAACTTTTCCTGAAGTTTTACTTACGGGCACTTGAGCTTTCGGATTAGGCCAGCTCTGCGGATTGCAGTGAGGGGTAATTATCCGCTGGCCTGCTTCCCTGCAGCCGGAGAGAAAAGAGCATTAACGTATAGAATGGGCAGGATCCGGCCTAAGCCCCCCTAAAGCGCTGCCCAGGCCAGAGGCGGGAGCAGCCAGGAGCTCTCCGCAGCCCTGCCAGCTGCCTCTCCAGACCCCCCCGGCCCCGCCGCCTCCATTCCCACTCGCCCTGCCCCGGGTGCAACAAGCCCACGGCCGCTCTCTGCCTCCCGGGTGCAACAAGCCCACGGCCGCTCTCTGCCTCCCGGGTGCCTGGGCCGAGGGCTCACTCAGGCTCTCAAAGCCCCCCTGTCCCGGTTTTGGGGGCGAGACATCAGTGCTCGAGAAATGCCCCCACTCCCGGGTGGGGAGGGGGCACGCTGGGGCCCGAACCGGGGCCGTCGGCAGCGTCCAAACCCGCGGGATTCAGTTAAAGAGCTGGGCCGCGCCGCTGGCGGGGAGGCGAAGCAGGGATTTGTATCATGAGGATGGACTCTTCAGAGCTGCCCGCCCGGCAGCCCGGCCGCGCTCCCGCCGGCGGAGGGGACAGGGCTGCCCTGCGAGCCCCGCACTGAGCTCCGGCGGCGAGGGGTGCACGGGCCCGGGCCCCACGGGCAGCCGGGAGAGGAGTCACTGAAGGGGACCCGCCGATGGTGGCCCCGTGACTCCCACAGCCTTTCCAGAGAGGCAGGGATGCCAAAGCACAGACCTTATATCTGGCCATCTTCCTCTCCTAATAACTTTCGTGCACCTTCCAAGCCATGCGTGCCGCTCCATAGGTGCTCTAGGTGTACTCATTTGTAAGCACACTAAAGACAAGAGCGCATAATCGTTCCCCTGGCTGGCAGGGTGCCTATCGCATACAGTACAGTGTTTGATGTACTGTATCTCATACCACTGCAAGCTCAGAGACAAGTGAACACAGAGTGCCCAGTTACACGGGATTTAATTACAGCGGAATGCATTCTCCATGCTGATTAGGAGAAAAATCAATCGGGGGCTTATTTGCCACAATGAACCAATAAAAAACAATTTATTAGAGCAATAATCTCAGCCCCAAATGGTCTAAATATTATTGTTTCAATTGCATTGGGGGAATTCAGGCTGAAAGTGTTACAGAGAGAGAGAGCACCAGGGAGTCCTCCTTGGTGAATTCAGTGAGAGTTTTTAACCTGCTTCCAAGGGCTCACTTGCTGGCTCAGAAGTCTCTGAAACAGGAGTCTGGATTGTCCCATTCTAGGTCCAGGTGTCTGGGTTGCTGTAGTACCCACAAGGCAAGATGCTCTGTGGTCTGCAGCTGTCTATGCTAAGAGGCACGGCTTCTCACTAGGTCTTAAAGATTTCCTGCTTTCCAGCGATACATACATGAAATTCCTAGAAGAAGGGAGGCCACACAAAAGATTCCCAAACCATAGGAGGAGACAAATGCCCTGTTGTAATACTGTTAGAAAAACACCATGCAATGTGCCAAAAATTCTCTGTTAGGGAATGAGAAAGGCATTGCCTTTGGTGGGTGCTGAGCACTGAGACTGGTCTGGGGTGGGTGAGAGACGTAGAGGGACCACTGTGCCCTCAATTCCCCTCTCTCACATGAAATCACTCCCTTGGTCTCACGATGGAGTGGCATTTGCAGGGCGCTCCCCTGGGAAGTCTGTGGGAGGTGGTGGGCATGCAGACGATGCAGTGCTGGTGGGCCAGGTCATGCCAGGAACTGTGGGGTCCCCATGAGCTTAAAGTCTGTGACTCAAGAGATGCTGATTTTGCTTTATAGCTTTCTGTAACTCCAGTCATCTCCGTCCCAAACCGGAGAGGACCTCATTTCCTGCTCAGTGCTCTGCCAACCACAAGGTCTTTTCATAAGACTGCCAGGGGTGCCTGGCTGTGGCAAGGACAGTCAGTGTTTGTCACCAGGGAATGAGCTGGCATCATAGCTCTAATCTGAGTCAACAACCTGGCTAGCCCTGTGAATGACTTCATAAATCATTGTATCTAATTGAAAGTCATGTGCTTATGTATACAGTGTTGTTCAAAAAAGATGCAAAATTTAAAATAAATACAAGAAACATTTATTTTCTTCTCACTTGTCTATTAATCAGTCACCTAGTTGTTTCAATTTGCACTATTTCACTCAGGGGGAAAAATAAAGGGAAAACATAAACCCATCTTGTGTAGCCATAATGAAAACACAAATGAAAAAATTCATCTCTTAATGAGAGGCTTAGCCTTTTTATAACACATCCCTAACAACAGGAAAACAATCTTTAAGGGTTTTTAATTTAAATTGTTTTCACATTGAATTCAAAATTGCTGAATAATATTATGTGTCTATATATCTATTGAGCACCGAGGCGTGGGATATTTCAAAGCAATTAAACCAGTTCTGAAAGGAGAAAAAGTCCTTTACTGTGCTTGTGTTCACTGTTTTTAATATTGCTTACTGCATGTACACTGGCCTGGCTTTTCCTCAGCCTTCCAGCAGAATAAATCTGGGACAAAAGCTTGGTTATGTGCTTTTTGCTTTCCACACGCAAATCTCCTCCTTTATTTTGTCATCCATAGGATCTGTGGGATCTCCCCCTGCGAGAGGCAGCTCAGCATCTCAGTCACCTTTGCCATCTCAGCACTTCCAGTGGAGGAGCACAGAGCAGTGGCTGAGCAGCAATTTGAATATTCATATTTAACTCTTCAAACAACAGAAGATACTTCAAAACCATATGTGAGACAAAACACCATTAAACTTTCAATCGTTAAACCTCTATTTAGCTGTACTCCAGAAATGAGCAGTTCACAACAAACAGGGAATTCTGATTGACAGTTTGCCATCAGGAGCCCTTAAGCAGGATTTTTCCAGCTCCAACACAGCAGCATACTCTTCAGCGCTGCCTTTTGCAAGATGCTGCTTCAAGTACAGGAGCAGGAGGAATACTTAGATAAAAGCTTTGTATGTAATATGTGATTGCTCTGAAATGAAGAAGCACAAGTTTCTCCCTCATCATTTTAGGAATGAAGAGCGCACTTTGTTTTCTTGTTTACTTAGTGAACTCATTGATCCCTTGACGTGTTTCAAGTGTTTTCTGTCAGCATCATGACATCTTGCTTACCTGGTAAATTTTATGTGTGAAATGATGGATGCTCCAAGTGCCTGAGAAAAACAACAGTAATGATGTCTGACAACTCTTCTTTGGTTTTTTTCTCTTAACTAATATTTCTTGGTACGTTAAATAGGATACGCAGTCTCTTCTTAAGACACCAAAGCAATGTATTGCTACGTACTTAATGTTTCACTGAACAGCTAGTTTTTAAAAGGATAACAAATCCAAAGGCAGCATGGAAACCCTCCCTCAGCTGTTTCTCAGTTTGTTCTCGATTTGATAAGGCATGGTAATAACTCGAAGACCGATACAGAAAGGAAAAGAAATACTATTGCGCAACAAACTTCTTAGTATGTAATTCGCCATCACAGGCAGATACTGGAAACACTACTTGTTCACTGAGCATTACTTCTCCAGAAGTTGAAATGATTTTAGCTTAACTGCTTTCTTGATTTCACTTTGGATATACCAGTTACAGCCAGAGAAGCCTGAGGAGAGAAGCAAACAATTAAAACATATACGTATTTGATTCTCGATAGACATCTCTACAAGGTAGGTTTTACCAGGTTTTTTTTGCTTCTTAGTATTTTTTTTTTTTTCAGTAAGAAGGATAAGCTTGGAGTGCCCAGTCACCGTGGTAACTGCCAGAAAAATTCTCCTGAAGTTTGAAGAGGTCAGCTAACGAGGTCAACAACTCTGGCCTCTCTCTGAGCTAGGCCTGGCAGGCTCCATCCTGCGGTTGGGGTGTTAGCGCAGGCTGATCCCTGGGAGGTGGACCATTCCAGCTCTGATATAAATTTTTTGAGTCAGTTCACGGCCTGGGCTCTCCAGGTGGCCTCCAAAATCGATTGTGACCTTGTGACCTTGTCTAACGGAGGCATAGCATCCAACCTAAGTAAGGATTTAGCCAGGAACGACAGCTTTCCACTGAGTGTTATTGGGGACAGTGCAAACAGTTTTGGAAGCAAGGAGGTAGGTATGAGGAGTAGAGGTCATTAAAAACACATTAAAAAACAATTTTAAAAATGTTTGGTAGGGGAAACTTTTTATTAGCACTAATTGTTCCCTAAATAAACTCTTCTGGCAACTATTTTTTTCTCCCCTAAGGACATTGTATCGAGTATTTCAGTCCGTTAATACAGAAAAAGTGGTGCTTGACATATTCCATACCAAACAAATATTTTATCTACCTCTGGATTTTGAACTTGTACATGAATCTGGCTGATCTTGTTAAAGTAACTGTCTGTGAAGCATGCTTTTTTTCTTTAGTATCATAAAACCCAGGAGGCTGCTTATTAAAGCACATCATTTGTTTTGGGAAGCAACTTCGATCATATGTGCATGCTTTTAAGAATCAAAACTCTCTGTGCAACTTTATTTTTAAACTAGGAAATTAAGTAATTCAGAATAAAGTGGAAGGAAAGCATTAAGTCTCACAGGCTACTTCCGTTACTGGTTTGTAATGCAAACAGGCGAGCCACAAAATTGGTCATGTATTTAATTATTGTGGTCAAACTAAGCTCATATTTATAGAGAATATGATCATTTTTTTTTCCCTTCAAGATTTTAAACAACAAACTGTATGGGAAGGAGAGGCTGATGCAGAGGTCTGATTTTGGAATAGAAACTGACTCCTTGTGATCAAATGGATTTTCTGCAAAAATCTCATCTCTGTATGCATTGTCCACATGAGTAATCGATAGTCATCAGATGAGTAAGTACAACTACATCAAGGAACGAAGCCCAGTTTCCCAGGTGGAAAATGCTCTCTGACTTTAAAACTTCTCTGAATGAAAATTGCATTAATATATGCTTCCAGACTTAAAAAAAGGTTATGCAATCTTATCCCAGTGGGAATCTTGCCCAAACACTTCTTGTACCTTGTGGGAGAGGGCCTGGCTCTGCCGTTCTTCTTCATCATTTACTCTTGAGCAGTTCCCTGAAGTTGGAGGGGCTGTACAGATAGATGGCTACTAAATACAGTTCAGGATGAGAGTTTCAGCTGCTCTACGCATTAAATATCACAATAGAGCTGAGGTGTCCCCAAGGTTACAACAGCAAACTCTGCAGAAGGTCCCCCAGCATCCATGGATGCTTGTAGGCCAAGATCTTTTCTCTTTTAGGGTTTGCATAACCTGATCCAATGGGATCACTTGAAGAGCAAGATCTTAACTACAAGGAATAAGAAGGGAGGCAGAACTATGCCCTAAAATAATTTAGAACCCGGATCTGCTCATGCAGATATCAATGGTAACACTCTGTTGAATTCCACCCTGAACACTAATCATCCTTTGCTGTTGTTGGCTTTTAACAGAAAGCTGAAAACAATTCATTCACATTAGCAAGTGTGTTGATTCAGGGGAGTGCTTTCTGTGATGACGCTTGGCAAGACATAACCTACAGCCCTCGGTGAGGAGCAACACATTTACTTGGCTTTCAGGAAAGATGCATTTCAAAATAGGAATGGTGAGCCATTGGAAGGTGAATCTTCAATACTGTTGGAAGCATCCTCAGAATTTTTAGCAGGTTGTGGTTTTTGCCTTTTTGTTTTTGTTTTTGGTGTGTGATACTTATGTCTTCTTTGACATATGAGCATACAGTCCACCAGTTCTACTTGACAAAGTGGAGATCACTTCTAAAATAGATGATTACACTGGAAGTTTGGGACCAAAATTGCCTCAAAGCCTCAGACTTGGAATGAAGAATTGTTGGCAGTGGGAATGACAAGAGGATCTCAAGAGCTTGGAATTGCTGCAAAATCTTTAATGTTTATTTCTGTAGATAATATTGAATTTATAATCATTTGAAAACCTACAAATGTAATTTGATCATGGGCTTGCATCTTTTGTACTGGGCATGTGTATAGAGTTAACACTCCAGGGGGAGTAATCCTGAACCTGACCTACCTGGTCTTGACCCCTCCCCAGGGGTGGGTCTGAACACCACCAGGTGATGGTTAGCCCACTCCCCTTTCCTGTCCCATAAAAGCAGGGGGACTTGATGTTTCACTCTCTCTCTGTGCCTCTCTGCATCACTCTGCTCTCTGCATACCAGCATTACCATGAGTTCCTGGGTTCTCTTTGTTTCACCACGTGGCCATCACCCACGAGGTGGACAAAGCCATCACAATCGGGTTGTATTTATACATTTTGTATTTGCTATTTTCCCTTCCCTAACCTTTTGTATCTTCCCTACCTCAGATACCTTTTAAAGCGATTGTTGTTTATTTTTTTAACTTCCAAATCGAGTGAGATTAATTTATTTGGGTGTGCTTACTTCTCTTTCTCCATCTAATCCCTGTCTTTTGGGAAAGAAGGGGAAGAGGGAAGGGCACTTTATAAAATTGTTATTGGTTCTATCAAATTTATCTGAGTCTCTGGAAATTTAAATCAGAACAGAAACAGCATGCATCTTTTGAACCTCTTCTTCACATTGTTTGGTTGTTCATCCACACCCTGTGACGCTGAGTGCCTAGAGGTGCTTATGTTAGCAGCAGCTGTAGTGAGACTCTTCATCTTCCCCTTTGGCTTGGTGAAGTGCTCACTCAGATTCATTTGATTCCTTGAAATGTTTTCTGAATTGCAGGCTCTTTTAGTTTTAACAGAGTGATAGGATATGTGTTGAACAGTTAGAATTAGCAAAGACTCTGGGATGGTGGTTCCTAGCCTCTATCCTCAGGATCACTGATGATCCATGAGACCTTGGCAAGATTGCTGTAGAAATGTATTAAATAATAATGTTCATAGTCTTCAATTAGAATTGTGATGAGGAGAGTGTGTGGCAGTCTACAAGAAAATATGAGAGCTGAGAGTAATCTCCTGGCCTGAAAGCTCTGAGGATGTCTGCTTTACAGGAATGTGTCTCAGCCTGTGGTCCATGAGGCATTAGAAGGCATTTTGAGAATGTTTTCAAATTAAATTCATGCCCAGTTTAATGAATGCAGTTTATTACTCATGCAAGCAAGCAAAAGAAAAACAACAAAAAGAACCCACTTCAAAAGAAAGTGAAGAAAATAGAAGTAATAAATGAACCCTGAAGCCTCAGCTTGGTTTGTGCTTGCTTGTACCTAAACCCCATGTTATAAATGCTCTGCAGAAACCAAGAAGCAGTGCTCTGGAAAGCAGTGTTGCTACAGCTTGGCCAAGGTCAGTGTGTCTGGGAGGAAGCAGGGGCAGTGAGTGAGAGCTGGGACCTGCAGGTGCACTGACAGAAGGTCCCAAGCAGGTGCTGCATTTCCTTCTCCTTTTACTTCTCCACCCTGCTCTGAATATCTGTGTGGCTTGTGTGCAGAAAAAAAGTCAAACCAGTTCTGATGCTTTTCCTTGTAGACCACGCCAGAGAAAACACTTATGAGTCTTTGTGGAAGGGTTACAATTTGCGATGAGGCTTCAGGAGCTATAGGAAATTCTTAATCCTTCCCTGCCTATGGATCTGTCATTTGTAGATCCACTGTTGTCACATCTGTTACAAGGAACCTTATCATAGTAGTAGTAGTATCATCAGGGTTGGAAGAGACCTCACAGATCATCGAGTCCAACCCTTTACCACAGAAGGTTAAGGTCCCAAGAGCAACCAGACTTTGTCGTTGTTCATGGCTATTTCAGCTGGTGGCTTGATGCACATCCAGTATTCTATTTATGCTTTCACTGTTCTCCTACACAGCAGACTCTACCTGCACACTGGCCTGGGTGACATCATTTCCCAAACATTCATTTCTGTGTTTCTTCTTCTTTCTGATTTGTCTGTGTATCTTCATTTTGCATTAACCTAGTTTATTACACACAGCATGATAAAGTAGATGCAACTTTATGCATTTAATTGGTTATTTCATGCTCAGTTCTTGTTTGATGAACAGGCACATTTCCTTATGAAGAAACCTTCTATGTTTTTTTTTCCCCACCAGGTTAAGTCCTTTTTATATAAAATAAGAAAATATGTTATGGATTCAGCTATGAGAAGACAAAATGGGAGTGCAGTTTATTTTGGATGTATAAAATTTGGTTTGAGGTTAGTGGTGGTTTAATTACAGGAGTGAAAAAAAAATAGCTATTCATACTGACATCCATTATTTTCTGCTTTGATTTATCTCCAGCTCAGCCCCTCTCAGAACCCCATTTCTGGCAATCTCAGCAACATGTGGGGGTCTGGCAGCTTCTGCAGGCATTGTCGTCTTCCCTGCACTGCTCTTTCTTCTGTGCTGTGACACCAGCTCTACAGTCTGTCATGTCTCAGAAGCCCTTAGTGATGCTTCTACTCTGTCACCTGCCCAATGGCTCTTCCAGAATCAGATGCTTTTGTCAAAGCTTTTTTCAGAACAGTCTAGAAATAGATACTGAAATAAAGGCAGGTGACTTGGTGACCAGGTAATGTTCTACTACTGCCTTCCTGCCCTGCCTTGGGCAGATTACAGCCCCCTTCCAGACCTCAGTTCCTCATGCATAAAGAAGAATTATAATAACGACTTTGCCAAGTGCTTTTGTATATCTGAAAGATCTGATGTGGATTGAAAGCGACCTGGGTTTTGTCAAACCTAACTCTACCTAACACTCTCCATCTTTTCCACTGATGCCTTTTAACTGCTGAAGATTTGCCCCTAAGCCTTTTAAGGTCAGACTTTTGCTTCATGCCTTATGTATAGCAACATTTTGGCTTTTAAATTACTCTTGTGCTCATAACATACATAGCAGTGCTGATGTATTTTTCTCCACATGTATTCTCGTGTTGCTGAGAAAAGCAACCCCTGAACGAACTCCTAACAGCCTGATGATGCAGAATCTCGAGTGCCCTGTAACATTTGTGTGCTGTCGGCAGGGTCCAACTTTATCACGGTCATTAGTGGACCAGCACACACTGAAATGTGTGATCTATGCCTCCCTGAGCCCCAGTTATGCCTTGCTTAGCAGTTCCCCTCACCGGTGAGTTGCTCTTGTAGTTTCCAGTTATGTAACCCATCTCATTTTGTGAATACACGAGTTTAACAGCTGTCAGTGTCAGCAGAGGTTGGGGGGGGGGGGGGGGCTTTTTTTGGTGGTTGTGTTTTTTTTTTTTGGCAAGCTGGCATTACTCATCAGTCTCATGGTAGTTTTGTTTGAAAAATGCTTGTGTTGGAAAAAGTGGATTTATCAGCTCAGCACTGTATGGTGCTAGCATGCAGCACAACAAAAGACAAGTGCTCATTTCAGTAACGCTTGCAGCATTTCATGGGGCCCCCAAATAGGCTGAACAAGGCTTCTCTGGCAACTAACCCCAAGTACAGTGGGAAACTGTTAAAGTGGCAGTGTCACTGCCTGGGAAAGAGATTTGGTTTTCTTCCATGTTTTACAGGTTTGGGGTTTTTAATTTATTTTTAATAAAGACTATAAACTGCATTAAAAATTCACTGAATATTGTGAGGGGGGGGGGGGGGAAAGAGGCCTACTGAAAGTGTTGTGCTCTAAGAAGGGATATTTTTCTCATGGTTCTTAGAACACAGAGCAAACTGTTCTTCTAAAAGTGTGTCTGTTTTATAGGGGAGAATAATAAGCTTTTAATAAGCTTTTTCAAGTGATATTACAAACTCAATTTCAGCCTTTCAGAGAGAACCCATTTTCTGTTTATATCAGTTTATTTTCAGAACGATTAGCTGCACTTACACTTCCTTTTGTCACTGCTCTTCCAGAATGCAAACCCAACCTGGAGAGTGTTCTGTATTTAACTGAACATGTCAGGTGGTTAAAATCATGTTCTAAAGTCAGTATTGCATACTGCAAATGTGTCAAGCCTTTTGTTCACATATATTTAAAACAAATGTATTTTCCTCTGTTTATTTATTTATTCCTCTGTTTATACTCCATACAGATGGTGAAGATAAACCCTTGAGTTTAATTTTCTGCTGAAAATATTTGTCTTTTATATTTTCAGATTCTCACATACTGGCAAGATGCTACAAACCCCCACGTGACAAGGATCAGAGGGAAATACTTCTTTCCAGAAGTCTTTGTCATTAGCTGCATTGTAAGTTTTGTAAAAGGTTCAATTCTAAAAATGAAAATTCTGGACTAATTGTTCCTCTGTAGGCATTTATGGTCTCTGTAGTTGCATAGTTAGCCTGCTACCCACCTCTACTCAGGTGTCTAGCAGAAGCCAGAACTGGGTAAAGCATGCTTTCACAGATTAGTTACATCTGGTTTTAACTTCTGTTTGCTAAAATGTGATTGTTTACCAGAACTTGTATCCAGACTAATGTATTTAAACATGCACAATTTTAAGGCTGCACAACAGACAAATGCATCCTCCTGTGTGTTCGCTCCCCTCACATGTAGGTGCATTCCAGACACTGCTGCAGCTGGGTAGGAGCAATAGCTGCATGCAGCTTCCATCTCACCTGCCGGTTTATTGTGGAGAGAGGTGGCTACTAAGAACTGTCTGCTCTTTGCAATGACAGTTTTGTGGATGTTGACTGAAGGAAATCCTATAATGCCTCAGAGACAGAGGCCAGAGACATAAATGTGCTCCAGTGTCAAGTTGTGTCTGCACACAAAATGTGCAGCCCACTGTAGTCTCCACACTCCCTCCCACAGTCCTGCAACATCCCCTGAGCATACAAAAAGCAGTCACTTCTAGATCCCAAGAGCTCACTGTGACTGACTTGTTGGCTTTAACGTCCTTCTGAAGACAGTGCTGTGGTGACCAGTAAGATGTTTGCATCTCAGCTTGATACTCAGAAAATGGGGTACTTTCTAGTGTTTCCAAAGCATTGTGGACAAATTGGAGACTGTGGGTTCTTAGCACAGAGAACATACTGAAGCAATGCTTCAGGGTAGCAGGGAAGATGTTCAGGAGTTCTTTATTCATTGCCTGCAATAAATTTGCAAACTACAGAGATGCATAAAGAACAGGCTGGGAAATCAGGCTTTGAAGGCATGGAAATCGTTTAAAACTTCCGTCAGTGGTACTCTGGTGCTTGTTCCCACCCAGGGCAAAGCCCTGTGGAGACTGCTCACTTGCCTGTCCCCATCCCTGAATCATTAGTGTACGATTATTTCCTTTGTGGCTCACTGTACCTTCACATTTGTAGCTCATCTTCTGTTGCCTGGCAGCGTTCTTAGGGCCAGTTACACAACAAAGACCCTGGTGTAAGAGTGTAAATAAGAAATCAGTTGGGAAGGCCAGGAAAGGGTTGTATCAGTAACTATGTAAAGGTGGGGATGGCTGTTTCTTCCTAAAGAACAGGTTCTGAAACATTTCTCCCACACCTAATGTAGCAAAGTTGTGGTCATTGACTTGAGTGACAAGAGGATGGGAGTCTGGGATGTCTCATCCTGAACTCTTTTAAGCCTTGGTTGATGGCTAAGATATTGAACATAGAGCCTATGACATTAAAGGCTTTATAAAAGCAACAGTGCCAGTTTAGAACCAACCTTCCACATTACCAGCAGCCCCAGCAGGTGTAATGTGATCCAGCAGCCCAAGCCAGCAAATAAACAAACTGCTGCTTTCTGAAGGATTTGCACCAGAGAAATGCTCCTGATCAGGAATTACAGCAACAAATAAGCTGTGCTACCATTAAAAGGTCAGTGAAAATGGTCAGGCTCCTGTGACTATTAGTTCTTCTTATTCTACACAGCTTTTCCTTCTACATGCAAAATGAGGTAGAGGGGAAAATGTAGAGAAAAAAAATTCCTAATACCTGGAAGTTTTAGTGGGATTTGGTCTCATCTGGCTCCTTGAACTTCAGTGGAATTGTTGCTGGCTTTCCCTAAGCCAGGAGAGAACAGTCCTACTGCTTCAAAACTGCCAAGCCAGGCAGCAGAATTCAATATTGATCCCAAGGAAGCTGCGGTTTTGCTCTTCCCCTGGGTTCCCAGTCTCACCTTCAGTGAGCAATGTTAATTTATGTTTTGTTTTGCTTGGTTTAAACCTTGGTCATTTGTTCCTCCTTCAATGCCAACACTTAAGCCTCCCAGCTATGGTGAATTCACTCTCCATAGACAACCATAGAGAGGCTGCTCCCTTGGGTCCAGCTGAACAGACACTGACTGCACCCTTTTAGATCAGCCTGGTGTTACTGCCTGGCTCCCTGTCTGGCAGGAGTGCATAAAAGCAAAAAAAGTGCAGCTGTCCAAGTAGAGTCTGGACCTTGACAAGTATTTTGGGTTTGGCAAGCTCTAAGATGCACTGCAAAGTCCTCGGAATGTGCAGACCATGGTCACAGAACGCTGAGGTACCAACAATCCAGCTCTGCTGTAGCATTTCTGCCTCCCAGCCTGGGTCCCATCCTGCCCCATAGAGCCACTCCTCCCTCCCTCCCCAAGCCCACGCTCCAGTTACTCCTGAGTTATGATAACATATAAGCTGCTTAGAGAATTCTTATCGGAGTAAGTTGAACACAATGCAACATTTAACTCTTAATGACAGCCACCTCTGCCTGTGAGTGACATGTTATAAATTATGTTTGAACTGGATTTTTTTTTTTCTCAGAGGCAGATATTCCTTCTGCCACCCAGTCAGCCCTGTAACGTTGCACTTGTGGCCTTAATCCCACTTGGATGTGTGCCCTGCTGCCTCCACTTTCCGTCACTCGGGGACTTTAGTATTCTTGAACAAGTGAACAATCTTTGTTTCTGTACCTTATTAGGCCAGAGACCATAGCAGCTAGCGATGGCATCAGCAGGCCCTGCAGGCAGGATTCTCTGCAGACACAGCCAACCTCCAACAAACCCCTTTTTATCCTCCTGTTTCTAGGAAGAATTATGATGGTGGTGCCCTGCTGTTGATCAGTCGAATCTGTGGTAGGCCTAGAGATAAGTCCTGTAAGTGTGGTGTACTGTAAAACAGCGACTCCCATTCATTAGTAGCTTGTGTGCAATAAACCACCCATAGAAGGGGAGGGGGGGATGGGGAGGAAAAGGGACGAGCAGCTGCAGTATGCAGGAACAAACAACACAACTCATTCTTGGGAGCCAAAACTTTCTAATTTGCTGCTGGGAGCACTCAAATTCTTTCTGATAATATGCTCGTGCCCTCAGCTTCTCTCCCTGTGTTTCCTGAGTCCTGCTCTCTCGAGGTCCCCAAGTCTGGGACAGCTTCACTTTGAACCCAAAACAGACAGGGTAGTCGAACAGGGAGAAAGGGAGCACATTGGCCACCCAGTGTCTGCAGATTCTGGCATGAGAAAGTGGTGGACTAAGAGACAAGTCGTTCTGCTGGAGAATGGCCGTTGCACGTATCTGCTTGTGGGGTGAGTAAACAAAGCATCAGAAGGGCTGCAGAGCAAGCACCAAATGCCAAGCAAACCCATGCATGTCTGAGGCATGTGGGAGGAACAGGGTATATCAGACGCTGTTACTAAGCCTGGTGGAATACTTCTGAAACTTTTATTTCTCAAGGGCCAAAAAATAAAACCCAAAAGACCAAACAATCCTCAAATCAGTAATAACTGTAACATTCTTTGGCTTCATTTCTACCATATTTCTTGTAAATACTTATTCAACTCTAATATTTCCTCATTGAAACTTATAGGTATGTGAAATTAAATGGAGTCTGCTAAGTATAACCTAAAATGTTGCATGTGTTGAGACATCAGTGGTTCCTAGCACTTACATTGCAGTGAATATGTTGATGCTCTAGGATCTCAGCCTTGGACCTTCCAATGGTCTGTAAAACCTTTCAGACCATAAACTGAAATTATTGTGTTGAACAACTGTTTTCCTAGACCAGGCCTTTGTGCTAAAGTTTGTATTGTCACAAAAGCCCCAAATTATTTTCAGCTAGATGCTAGTCTGGAGGACTGCTGTACTCTTGCAGATGATGGCAGTGCCTGCTTTTTCACAGCCATGTGCCAGGCTGTGATGGTGCTTAGATGGTCTCCTAACATTTGTTTAAACAAGGGCTACTTTAATGGCAATCTCAGGCTTTTGTCCCCTTCACCTGGTGTGCACCACAGAGACTCACTAGTGATGATGGGAGGAGGATCTCTCTGCCCAGATGGGCACAGCTTAGGGCTTTTGCCTTTCCTGGAGAGGCCTAAAAAAGGGAGTGGGCAGGGAGGTCAAAGTGGCCACACCTGGGGTGGGAGGAGACCCCAACAGAGCCCAGGCATTCTGGGTTTGGGGGGAAAAAGAGGGGAAAATGGGGCAGATGGGGTGAAAAAGGGGCAGATGTGGCCTTCCAGTGTGATCTAATGTAGGTGATCCTGCTCTGGCAGGGGGGTTGGACTAGATGATCTTCCAAGGGCTCTTCCAGCCCCTAACATTCTGTGATTCTGTGAAAACATTTGCAGTTATAGATGAGCTCAGAAAATTCAGTGAATGTGCTGGGTAGGTATGAAATCAGCGGAGGGAGGTTTTGTTTCTGAGGGTTGAGCCCCATCTCCAGCACCAGCAGAGCCATGTAATCCTTCCCTTTGCAATTAAAGCTGCAAAATAACCCCTGGGCCAGAGCACTCATTCAGGGAGCAATTAGACAATCTGGACAGTAGGAAAAGCTAAAAATAGGAAATACTCTGCCTCCACAAAAATACCTTGAATCATTAGACAAGGATGTTCTATGAACTTCCTGGGAAACACACACACTGCTTTTATCATTTCATAGTGTCCTGCTAGAAGAGCTATGTTCTAAGGGGTGTGTGACAGAGGTAAACAGGAGTAATCCACCTTTCTTCTGACACTTGAGACACTGAGAAAAAAAAGCTGAGTAAACCTGAGATTTTCATCTCTAACCAACTGACATTGTTGGAAGTGAATTGTTTCATATTGAACTGAGGCAAAAAATGCCCTAGTGATCTTTTAATAGAAGTGGTCTAATAATTTGGGAGGTTAAAAAAAAAAGGCTTTTTTGGGTGCTAGTGGTGCTATTTAATGACTCAACCTCCTTTTCTTTGAAAAAGGATGTATGAATCAATGATACTCATCCAATAGCTGAGTCCAAACAACTGTAAAAAACTCTTATTTTAGGAAGTATGTTCTTTGTGAGAGGATGACAACTGCTGACTTATTTTGCAGCACTCCTGAGCTGGATGAAAAGTAAAACCAAGAAAGCTAATCAGAGCAGTGGTTTTAGTCCTTTGCAGGGAGCTATATATGATGTTACTTAATTAAGAATGGCTCTTAAAGGGTAGTTTGATTGTTTCTTGCAGAGAAATTAAATTTCTGATTGATATTTTTTTTTGTATGTAAGAAAATTCAGATCCAAGAGAAAAAAAGTGGGCTGAGAGTTAGCTGTTTGCAGGTCAAAAAGGGGTTAGAAGTTATGAAGTTTTTTGTTTGCTTTTTTCTTTGTTTGGTTTGTATAATATGGTATGAAAATGTTGTGAACAGTAAATGACATTCTGTTCTGTCTTTTCTATCCACAGGAGATAATTCAAGAGGAAAAAAAGATGTAGAAAATTAAAGAGCAAACTCTGTGTATCTGTGGGCACACACATGTGTGTGCACCATTGCTGGCATGCTTGTTTGCAAGTGGAGATTTCAGTGATGAGTGACTTGATATCCACTTTAAGCATATGGCAGACTGGTTTTGTGTGGTGCCTGCTGCTTATTTCAAGAGCTGCTCTTTCCCATCCCAAGCAAGCAGAACAGGTAGCAGCGCTGTCAGCATCCCACTAGCCTCATGACAGGGATGTGATACTGAAATTCCAGGAGCTCCTTTCCCACTGCCCACTTGGAGCAGAACTGGCTTTGGTGGTGAAGGGGCTGCCTGGGGGCTGGCCAGGCTTTCAAGGTGCTGCATATCAGTGGAAGATGTTGGTGGTCCTGGGGTTCCTGCAGGTGTTGATCATCCAAAGATTCTTTGGCAGCTTTGCATCCACATGTGTCATCTGTATCCAGGTGTGTGAGCACGGTGGGTGTTTGCTTGTCTGGCTATTGGACATGTGATGTCCAAGGCTGGGGAGGGTAGCTCTGGGGTTGTTCTGGGTGCTTGAGTTGCCAAGATCTACCCCATTCCTATGGCTCTGCAGAGCCCCCTGGCCTGTGTGAAACTGCACCAAGTTTCTTCTAAAGATGAAGTTAATGTGCTTTCAGACTTGACAACTTCCTTTTCAGTGAAAACATTTATGTTGAGCAAAAGGCATGTTTACCTTCCCCAATAAATGGAATTATGGTTCAGAGATCTGACTTAATCCTGAAGCTCTTACACTGTACAGTAAGTAGAAAAGAAAGAGGATTGCTTGGAGGAGCAGAGGATAGCAGGAGCAGGCTCTGTTTTGTATCATCTCACTCATTTTCTTTCTAGTATTCAATACACCTTTTTCAGAACTCCCACTGGCTGTTTTCAACAAAGTCAATGTAACCTCATATCTATTACCTAATGGCAATCAAACTAATAATTGAGAGTAATGAGGGGTGGTACAGACAGTTCCCATCCTGCTTTCCTGCTAGGAAAAGTCAAAGATTATTAAACAAACAAACAAAAAAAATCCATTCTTCCAAATGTAGAATAATTCCAGAACTTTTCTCAAATTCACTGTGATTATTTGTTCTTTTTTCCCCCCCCCTCTACATTGTTTTCTTTGTGAAACTGTATTTAAATCTGTGCTGATGTTTGAAAGGATTTGAGAGAAGTTGTTTGCAAGATAATGTGCCATTTGTATTTCTAAAAAGTGGAATTTCTGATCAGACAACATTAAAATGTGTTTATATTAGTTCTTGTCTGGGTTTGTGACATTTATATATTTCTAGTTACAACTTTGGTGCCTGATCCCATGTCACCAGGCTAATTAAGGGAAGTGGGATCAAAGGTTTTATTGTTTCTGCAAGGCAGTCTGGTCTACAACCCATTGCTGGTCTTGGTACCCTCTGAATTAAATATATATATATATATTTCTTATATATAAGTTATATTATTATATACACTGTAATATCATATTATATTTAATACACATTATATATTATAATATTTTATATATATTCCCTGAAGCCCTGTGGTACCTGTCTTCTAGTTGGTACATTGCATTTTCATGACATCTAAAGCTGAAAGAAGCTTAGACAAGAAGAGTAGTTTGTTTAGTGGATTTATTCAAATGACTCTCCAGCAAAAAAAAAATGAAATGAAGACTGAAGGAAATTTATTGTGAAGAGTTTCATTCATGGGTTGTAAAAAAATATGTACAGAGACTCAGACAAAGAAAGTTTTGCAGGCTTCATTTCAAATTAGGAGAAAGTCCTTCTGGAAGATGAAACTTAGTTTTTCCTGTGGAGAGGATACTTGGCAGTACTTTGTACAATGCTGTGTTGTTATCCATACAGTGATTTTTTTGCATGGAAAGAATTTGGCCCAGCAAATGACATAGTGTTAGAGGACAAGGTGAAGCTTTGTTTCTTTCTTCTGCTTTGGCTGAGTGTTTGTAGGAGTTTTAATGGGGGGTTTCTGCATTCCCTCACTACTACCTGTGTGCTCATCCCTTGTGGCACCTTCTTATCCCTCCTTTGGTGTGATATGACACAGGAATGGCTTTCTGTCAACTCAGTTCACACAGACCTGGCTTGGTGCAGGATCAGAGCAACACATTCCTGGCTGGGGCTATGACATGCTGAAGCCTGATGGGGACCCCAGAAGCACCCTACAGGGTACTTTGGGCTGGTAAAACTCCTCATTGTTACTAAGATTGGTTGGGCAGTGGTGGCCTGCAGAAACCCATGTCCCACCTGAGCTGTCCTACCTGCATATGTGGAGTGGTCTTGGGCAAGCGTTGCTTTCTTGAAAGAAGTTTAGCAGCTGTGTTGCCTGATTTTGTGCACAGAACCAAACCCAGCCAGAAATACAGAGCACTTCCAAACAGTACCTTGACATCATTGCCAAGTCTGACTCTCGCTACTGTAGTGCTGGAGTAAAATGAACAGTCTGTGATAAGAGAATAAAACAGTGTATTAAGCTGTTGCAAACTAAAATGATCAAAACTAACATTTAGATTTGAAAGAAAATGGTGTTGTGTTGGTTTTTGTTGGTTTTCCCCCCTCTTCCACTTATGGAGATGTTGCATAAAACATTCTAGCCAGTTCCGGGTTGAAACCAGCTCACTTATTCTTTTTAGATTCAAATTTAAACTAGTTTCTATTCAAAGTTTTTAAAGGGACATACACAATGTCCATTCTTCAGCATGACATTTGAGTCTCACCCCCTACCAGGAAGGATACCTTAACCTCCCTGTTGCTGTAAAGACTAGAGAGAAAAATAGCTGGGTTTTTTGTACTTCACTTCATATGGTCACTTGGTACTACTTGGAGTAAAGTGAGTTCATTGTAACTCCTCTGCTTTGTGTTTTTACCTTCCAGCTTGCGTGAGGTTGGCTGTAGCTGTAAGAGACAGGAGCAGACAAAAAAACATTGAAAAAAAAAAAGCAGGGAAAATCTGCTCTCAGAAGAATCATCATGTTGATTATACTGGCTACACAGGGTAGGTACAAGCAGGCAATGTGAAGAGAAGATTGTTTTGTAGACAGTTGTGGGGACCATCAGGTTACCAATGTCTCCCTAAAAGAATAATTGAAGAAACCAGGCTAATCTATCCCTATATGCCAGTGTAACTACTACAAACTGGTTTTGCAGAAACTGCTCTGAACACGTCTGTGAAATTGATGTGGGCAAATATGTGAATGTATTTATCTGATTTTTTTTTAAAAGCAGAAACCAAAGAGGCTTTCTTTTTTATTTGTTTGCTTTATGATGAGAGGATCAGGCCACAACTATACAGAACATTACTATTAGAGTATTCCCTACACATCTCCCTGTCTTTCTTCAGCCATTCCAACCAAAAGCTTTTGTAAGCATGTGGGGGCAGCACTGACCTTTTAATTCTGTTCATATGATGACTAGAAAAGAGAAATCCCTGGTCAAAAAGGATGTGAACTTGCAGGAGGTGCCTCAAGACGTTTTGCTCAACTGTCACCTGGAATGTTTCTGCAGGCAACCAGCCCTGCTCTGGCACTTCTGGCTGGCAGCAGGCACCTGTGGGGTTCTCACTGACATAAAGGCACAAGCATTTGTCCAAACAGATCTAAAAGATGGAGAGGTTTGAGGTACAGTGCCTGTGAGCACTTACATACAGTTCAACACCTTCTCAGACAGAGTTTTGCTTGTGCCAGCACCAGCTTCCAGTGCTGAGGTTGGGGGTCAAGTTGTGGTTCCTGGGTTGCTCTTTGCAGTGGGCTAAGATGCTTGGTGGGTGCAAGCTGTGGGTCTGGCCCTTGCTTACGGCAGATTCTTTGCAGCAGCACGACACGAGGCTGGCAGAAAGGAGGTTTGCAGGCTGGTTTTTGAAGCACCCTGCTCAGCACCAGCAGCCCTCCCTGCTACGCCAGGTAGGGGAACAGGACTCAGAAGAGAAACCATGCACAAAAGGTGAGCCTTGCACCACCAGCAGACACAGCACAGTAACCTAAGGCTAGCACAGCTCTGCAGAAGCATTGGGCAAGGGTGCGTGTGGCATGACTGGTCCCTTGCTTCCCTCGTTCTGGGACAGCTGCTCAGCCAGTCCAACAACTCACGGATGGGTTTGCTCCTTAAAGCACATCCTATGGGACCTCTCCAAGAGGCAGCTGTGTTGCAAATCCATGTCCAGGAAAGGTGAAGATGGGGATGCAGAGTTAATGCACATCAGTGAAAGAGGGAAATACAGTGTTGCACTTGTGAGATGAGGGACTGCAAGGCAGCCCGTGGGTAGACAGGAATGGGATCCCTGTTAGTCTCTTCCTAGAGTCTAAGAGCACATTTTAGCACCTGCATGTTTTTCCTTACTTTTTTCCCTTTTTTCCCCGTTAAAATTTTAGGTTTTCCCTTGCCCACTTGCTCCTGCTTCACTGTGTAAAGGCAGAAGCAGTGCCAAAACACGGCCACTACACAAAGCTGTGATCCTGTGCGGTGCTGAGCTCCTGCACGGAGCCAGCCAGTGCCCACTGCTGCCATCAGCATCGAGGGAATTAAGGGCATTTCACAGCTTTTAGGCACAGGAACAAATTGTAAACTGTAGTGTTGCATCCATGTGTGAACACACACACACACACAGACACACAGAAAGCTGCCAGCAGCTGATGCTTCGCACTAATCACTCTTATAAATGCCTCTAATTAGACTTATAAATACCCCGAACTTTCCTACACGGAACAAAATGCCCAACAGGCTTAATGTAAACTGAGGAGGGAAAAAAAGAAAAAAAAAAGAGTTAAAACCATGCGTAAAAGCTATTTTTAAACCTGGCAAGCCCTGGAGCAGCACTGCCGCAAATTCAACCAGTGCTCCTGCAGTCCTAAATTGCAGAGCCCTGCGCCCCGGCGGAGCCCGCCAGGCTGCTGGAGGGAGGCGCAGCATGGGCAGATTGGGGGTGAGCAGCCGGGGGAGGGGCTGCAGCCCGCAGCCTTTGTAGCCGGAGGGCGAAACATTGGGATCCTGCAGAGAGGGAACACAGAAACCCTCAAGGCAGAGAGAAATAGGCCTAGACAAAAGCCCGTTACATGGTTGCAAATCACCCCACTGCTGTTATTTTATTTACCGCTGTCCGCGGGAGGATTGTTTTCTCTTGCAAAATTCTAAGCTTCCCCCAAGCCCTCCCCCGCTTGGCTTCCCGGCAGCGGTCACTTGTACCACAGTGCCACATACAGACTGAACGCACCTCTGCTCCCGGGCAGAGAGGGGGGCTGCCGGCAAAGGCCCCCTGCGCACCCGCGCCCAGCGCCGGCCTTTTCCGCGGGGAGCAGCCTGGGGGCGGCTTGTTTCGATGTGCGCCCGGGGAGCCGAGCCGCCCTGTGTGCCTGCTGATGCACAACCTCCCCGACCTTCCCTCCTGCGCCAGAGCAGCTCCGGAGGGTTACCATCCAACTTTCTTCGTTAGTATCTTTTCAAGGCATCTCTTTATTATGTTATTATTCGATGGCGTAAGACAGAGGAACAGAGGCCTCTGGGGCTTCACCTGAACGTCCTGGGCGGTTGCATGAGGAGTGTGTTTCCCGTCCAGTGTGTCTGCTGTGCCGTGGAGCCACACTCATCTCTAACCTGTTGAGGCAGGTGAAGTTCAGGAGTGCTGGATTTGAACCGTTGGGATAAGCAGGAATCCTCAGTGAGAACAATCTGTGGGCTTCTCGGTTTCGGAGGAGACACTGATAGGGATGAGGAGTTGCTGGCGGCTCCCGCACCCTGAGCTTTGGGCTCTGCTCAACGTCTTTTGGACATTCTCCACTGGGTGCATAGAAACAGCCTCAGGAAGGGAGAAAGGAAGGAGGAAAGACAGAAGCCATGTCCCTTTGGGAAAGAAAAATTACTTTAGTCCCAACCGGTTTTCTTTGGTGGGAGTAGCTGCAGTGGCCTGGCTTTGGAGATCACAGGGTGCGTGCTGGGGCCCTCAGAGGTCTGGCTGGCCGAGCCCAGCGCAGCCACCTCAGCGCAGGGAGGTGAGTTCTCCCTCCTCTGACAGGGATTTACAAGGTGTTGGAACAGGTAATTAGCCTCCAGACCTGCAGGAAAGCCTCCTGGTCATCCTGCTGCAGCACGGGCAGTGAGCTGGAGGGTTGGTTTTTGGATGGCTGATTTACTCTGAACAAAGGCCCCAAACAGCACTGAGTAGCCGACTGGAGGATGGTAACTTTAGAGCCAATGGGCTCCTTTCCCATCAGTTTAAAACACTGTTATTTTTTTTCCAGGCTGATAACATTTTAAACATACTGCAAGCCAGGGTTTTCCTGGGAGGCAGGGAACCCCCTGTGTTTGCTAGAAAAGAGGCTTCTGTGGGTACATAAACCCATCCTGTGAACTCACCTGTTGCCAGCCAAGGAGAAATGTTTGGTGTTTCATTTCAATCAAGAATTTGCCATATATCTGGTGTTTTATCTAACCTCACTCTTTGGAAGATCTGATGTTATGCTTGGCAGAGCCCTCAAGCCCAAGCTGCTGTATTACACTGTGCTGCAAGTTTCAGCTTTTTAGGCTGGTGGTGTTGTGAGAATAAGCATGGTCTGAAATCCTCACAGAACGGGCAAGGTGCATTTGATGTGGCTCAAATGAATCTTGACTTTTTTAGTCAGGAGTTTCTGTAAGCCCTTGAATCTGTTGTGAGAAATCCAACATTTTTCAAGCAGTGACTTTGAAATGTACAGCTACGAGGAGATCTTTTTTTTTGTCTTCACGAGCAACTGGATCACCTGCACACCCTCCTCTGCAGGTGTGGAAACCCCACAAGCTCTGTGCTAACAGTTAACACCTGAGGATCGTTAATGCCATTAGTATAAATCCTTGCCACATGGGTAGTGTTGCCCTCTATCAATGCAGTGCAGCTATCCCACTTGAGCACTCCAGTTGCATCAGGTGAAGCCTGTGGTCAGAGGCTGCAAGGTAAGGCCATTTGCTGTGCAGGAGGTTTGTGTCTCACACTTTCATTTTTATCAAACCTTGCCTACTGGTCTTTATTTTTTAACTTTTATAGAAAGACAGAGCTGTTCTGTAAGTGCAGGCTTTGATGGGTAGTCTCAGTTTCTCTGTGTTTATTTAATGCTGTTAACTACATAAACCAATACCTGCAGTCTTGTCCACTTCAGCCCGTGTCGTTTAAGCAGGTCATTCTCAGGTGGGGTGGATGCTGAAACATGTGCTCATAATCTAACCATTCTTGTCCATTTTTCTTCATCTAAATCTGCTTTTCATATATATATATATGAGGTGTTTGAAACGAAGTGTTTGGGGCTGCCCTTAGTCCCACACCAATGCTGTGTCATGTTAGTTAAATTTGCTACTTTCATAGTAAATATCTCCTTGAGTGCCATACTGTGTGTTGCTGGACACACAGAAGTCTAATTGTGGCTTGTGATAGCACTGAAATAGTGAGAAGTTTTGAGTCCCAGGGATATTCTGTAGATTAACACAAGGAGCAAATTAGTTCTGTGAAAATGAGGAATAATGCTAGGGAGTTGTGGTCTGGTTTTTCTGCATGCAGTGAAGCCTCTCAATAGTAAGTGCTAGGAAAGTGTATGGTAAGAGATGATTCTCTGGCCCATCAGAAATCCTGAGTCTGGGTCATACACAGAAAATGTCAATATGTTACTAACCCTTGCCTTGTTTCTCTGCTGGTTTGTGCTGTTAGGGAACGTGTTTCTGCTTTGTCTTTCTGCCTGGAGTTGGAGATATGCCCTTTATTCATTTGTACCTTAGAAACAGTTGTACCTGCAGGAATGTTGGTTTTTTTTAAGTCTTCCTCAAATCCCTGTGAGATTCCTGGCAGCAGCTGGTGTTCCTGCTCTGAGCACAGAAGGAAACTGGGGCTACAGGGCTTGGCATGGATGTGTGCAAGGCACCTGGATCAGCAGTGTGAATCCCATAGGCCCTGTCCTTTCCAAGCAGCAAGAACTGGAGTATAGCTCGTGGCTGGGCTTTAACATAGGCATTGGGAATGTGGGAAGCTGGTGCTCAAAGAGAACAGTTCCATTTCTGTCTCCAAATGAGATTTACATGGTGGGGTGGGTGAAGGCAGCTTCTTTTTCCATCTGTCTCATATAATCACTTTTTTTGCCTCACTCATGCACTGGGGTTCAGGCAGCCTCACAACTCTGTGAGTCTTCCGGACACCACCTCATTGCACCTCCACTTTGCAGTGAAGGAAAGGGAGGGCTGATGTTTCTTGGTGACTGATCAGGTATCACAGCACTGCTCTGGCTTGCAGTGTCTGGTCACAAGAGCCACAGTTTCAATCTTGGTGTTCACATGTAAAAGATGGTTTCTGAGCAAGTGAAAGGTCATCTGTTGTGTTTAAGCCAGGTGCAGCCAGGAAACTGACACATAAATCTTCCAGGGTTTTAGAGTTGTGTTTGGGACACTCGAAGTGTGTAATTAGTTTAATATAATTATCTTCTGACCTACTTACACTTTTTTTCCAACAACAAGGAAGAAACTAAAGCAGAAGAGGCAAGGTGTTGTGTACAAAGGATTTTTGTCTCATCCACGTGGAACTTGCCCTTGTTAATTTCTGTAATGACTTTAATAGTGATTAATGTGATGCTATAACAAAATGTAGTTATTACTGTGCTAAGAGTTCTGGGAAGGAAAAAAACCAAACCCCCAAAACTCCAACATTTAACTCACAGGAAGGTTTTAAATATCTTGCTGAAAACTGCCAGACTTTGGCTCCCAGATTTTTCTCTGCAGAGCACACTTTAGTTTTGGACATACCTTTAAAGACTTTAAACAGCTTGAGACTTGTAGGTTGCCACAGGAGCTTAGAGCAAATTCATGTTTCTAGGTTTTAAACCTTGTGCTGGAGTACAAGAGCCCTGCTCAGGAAGGTAAGGAAAGGTGTAACAAGGTCATTTTGAACCACATACATGCAGGTAGTACTTTTAAAGTCAATTCTAAATTTAATTGAAAGCTGAGGGCGAGAGGCAGGGTAGCACTGATGTGCTGACTTATTTTGAAGCCTGTGAGGGGCTGTGCTGTTGAATGCTCAATGAGCTGCAATCTTAATAAAATGGTGCTTGGCAAATTGGCAAGAGGAGGGACTGGGTGAGATGAAGGATGAAGTTTGGGAGTGGGTGGGGCTGCCCACTTCAGCAGCCTCTCCCCAGAGTCTGTGCTCTCAAGTTGATGGCAGCATGTGAACGTGTCAAAGGTGGTGTGATCAAGTTGTGTATTTAACCAAAATCTTCAACAGAAGATTTTTCAGGCATTTTATTGCATTGGCAAATTGATGGATGAATAGAAACAGCCAAATATGGCTGAACTGGTACTCAGGGTAAAAACAATTCTCTTTCCCTGCTATTTTGGAGAGATTCAGGAGAATTATCGGTAAAGGAGGTGAACATGTTTTACTCTTCTTTATGGGTGGAGATACTGAGGCATGGTGGGGTACAATGCCTTGTTCTATGTCACTCAGCATGTAAGGGACAGCCTGAAAATGTTCTCCTGCTCAGGACTTTGCAAGCCTTATCTTTCTTTAGCAATAACTGATGCTGATCATAGCATCATACAATGGTTTGAATTGGAAGGGAGCTTGAAGACCATCCAGTTCCACCCCTCCTGCCATAGGCAGGGGCACCTTCCACCACATCAGGTTGCTCAAAGCCTCATCCAGACTGGTCTTAAACACTTCCAGGGATGAGATGTCCACAACTTCTCTGGGGCAGCACATTCCAGTGTCTCACCACCCTCATAGCAAAGAACTTCTTCCTAATGTCTAATCTAAACCTACCCTGCTTTAGTTTTAAAACCACTGTCTCTTGTTCTATCACCACAAGCCCTGGTGAACAGCCCCTCTCCAGCTTTTCTTTAAGCCCCTGTCAGGTACTGCAAGGCTGTCTAAAGCCTCCTCAGAGCCTTTTCTTCTCCAGGCTGAACAGACCAAATTTGCTCAGCCTGTACTTGTAGGAGAGGTGTTCCAGCTCCCTGAACGTTTTTGTGCTCCTCTTCTGGACCCTCTCCAACAGAATCATGATCTGGCAGAAGAGCAGACACCAAGAGAATAGCTGCTCTTGGTGATATCAGCAAAGTTTTTCTGTTGCTAGTTTTACACCAGAATAATAATCTCTTTGTGAAGCTTACCCTGTCTTTACTGAAGGAACTTCTCACAGCTGCTCGTTGAGTGTCTCCAGCCAGGTGCACCCAATACCTTCTTTGACCAGGTGTGCTGCCTGAGCAATTCTGTTCCATGCAACGCCATTTTCAAAGAGGAGGTGTAATCAGCACAAGCTTTTCCTTTTCTCTGTAGCTTCATTTTTTCACCTCTTTGACTGAGGAAAGTTATGCTACCCATGGTGGCTTTACTGGCTGACAAAAATTTGCATCACTTTGTTGTAGAAAGAGGGGTGAATGTTACTGTCTTCCTCTATGAATTTGTGGTTGCTTTTATTGCCTTGCTGGGCTGATTTCTGGCCAGCCAGCTGACCACAGTGATAATGTGAAGCTTTGCTCTCCTGGAGTCTGAAACAGAAGCTGCATGGAAATCTGCTGTATGTGGTGCTAGACTCTGAAGGTAAGTGTATTTCATAGTATGTGCCCATCTCTTTAAGCTGTGGATACTTAGAGCTGCAAGTTGTTTCCTTTATTAAGTTACTTGATAGTCTAGGAAGTCATGTGCATAGGATAGTGGCAATGGTAATGCTGTTTAATGTGTTTTTAACTGTGGTTTTACCAGCAAGTTTCCTGATCTGGGTTTTGAAATCAAACTAATTGGGAGTTCTTATGGGATGCTTTCTAAGTTTTAAGGTAGTTTTTTTTTAAGCAGTGCCTCACACACATGCAGTTGCTCTGCATTCCAGTGCAATCTTTGCTTTTTATTCCAGAAACATTCTGTAAGAGCCTTTACAACAGCAGCTACCCTCCTCAGTTCACAACAGTTTTACTAAAAGTAGACTGTAGTTGTCTCCTTGGGTCTGAAGTTTCTGAAAATTGTTTCCTGAGTCCAATCTGGTCTTGTTCAGCTCTTTAGTGTGAGAGTGGTGGGAGTCTGGAATAGGTTGCCCAGGGGAGGTTGTGGATGCCTTCTCCCTGGAGGTGTTCAAGGCTGGGCTGGATGAGGCTTTGAGCAGCTGAGTCTAATTAAAAAGTGTCTCTGCCCATGGTGTGAAGTAGATGATCTCTCTAAGGTACTTTCCAACCTAGGCCATTCTGTGATTATTTATTGAGGATAAATTGATCCTTTCACTTTCATTACATATAAATTCTCCCATCTAAGAGAAGACTTAGATGAGTTGTTGGTCACATGTCAACCACTTTGCACTGTGTCCAGACCCAAATTAAGAGCTCCTGGGGAATTAGTTGAAATGCAGCATGCTTTTAAAGCCTGCATTTGACACCAGAAATGAGATTGCACTGAGCTCAAAGATTTTGTATTGGGTGTTCCCAGACATTGATGAGAAGGTATAGTGGTGTCTTCTGTCATAATTCCTGCAACTTTTGGCATCTTGCAAAACTTTGGCTTGCAAAAAGAATATTTTTTTAGCTAAATACATTTCCTCTGTCAATATACTTGGGGTTGTGGAGTTTTTGTGGTGTTTGGTTGGTTGTTTTTCTCTATATATTACTTCCTCATGAAATACATGAAACAAAGCCTTAACATTTTAGTTCAGCAGTATAGACAATTGTATTGTGTAAGTATTGAGGACTGCCTTTCTTTTTTTGAAGCTCTTGTCCATAACAGTTTGGGGTTGCTTTCTTTTTCTGGTGTGTGCCTTTTTTTGGTTTTAAAGCTGAAGCCAGTGTTATCGCTCCACAAAGTGAATAATGCAGTTGAAATTTGTATTCTCACCTGCTTGTTATTGATCTCACTGCTCTAATAACTTTGCCCTTGGAAGGTCACGATATGTGGGTTTGTAGGGTTTTGTTCTAACAGTAGTTTGGCTTTATCTGTTTTCCACACCCTCCAAATTATTTACTGTTATGATATTTCAAGAGAATTTCATAGGGCTTGTCCCTGTTGTGTTTAGTCAGTGGAAGCCAAAAGTATGTCAAATAGTTATTTGATACTCAGAGAGGCATCCAAATGTGAAGATGATCAAACTAATCTTTGAAATTCTGCATGACATGATCAGATTTGAACAGCAAATTAGTCTGAACCTGAACTTTCAGCATATATTCCTGCAAAATTGTGCTGTTACTGCTTCCATTCTTCCTGAAGGAGAAGTATTTAAATGCAGATATGGGCATTTTTGAAACACTGCAAAAAGCTTAGGCTGTGATATTTTTTTTTCCATAAATCATTACAACAAGATTAGTCTTCTACCACCTCTCTTACAGTTTCTGCCTAAGGCAGTGGTAGTTTTTTTTTTTTTTTTGTCACTTTTGGTCAGAGCTGTCATAGGAAATCCTTTGCTCTTCATCTTATTTATATATATGCTTAATCATCTGTATTTGAAGCTTGGAGTATGAATTAAGAGAATATTTCAACGAAGTGAAGCGGTACCACTGGTGTACCACTTTCTCTCTAATGATCTCATTCTCCTCTTGTGATGCAATATTGCTTAAATCAGAATAATTGCATTTGTTAGATGGGCTCATACATTTTTTCAGAGATATGAATGACTAAGTACATAATGCTCCAGCCTCCTCCTAGCATGCTCAAAAGTTTTTTTTCTTTATCTTCAGATAGCACCTGTAGGATTACATAGGGGAAGAGGGGCAGGGCTAAAGGAGGGTAGGAACCAGGTTCCACTGCTTTCCAAACCACTTTAAACTCCAAAGTGAGGTAGCCCCAGATAGATGTCCATTTAGACAGTTCAGATGAAGAGGAACTGTTCTGGATTATGTCTAGGTCCTGATTTGGCCCTTGCCAGCTAACACAGGTGAAAAGTATTATCTAAAGAAAAAGTATTTTTACTCCTGGGGGTGTTATAACCCAATAGAGCCTGACACTTGCATTTTACTGTTGTGTACTGATAGCTGTGAGCAGCAGGGAAGGCTCTTCTGCCTATAGGAAGCTGAACTAAGCAAGAATGTGCATCTGAGCCTAGCACCTTGATGTTTCTACAATCAGCTACAGGCAAATGTTAGTGTTTTGGGCTTTGGAGTCATAATGCAGGTTTCCAGGATTCCTTGCTTTAACTAATGCATAGCAGGAGGAAAAAGTGAAACCTGAACTGATTTATTTTTCTTGTAGCGTGGTGTTAGTCTCTACCTGTCACCTCAGTTTATTCTGTCTGGTGAACTGGCCCAAGAACTAGAAATAGACTTGATCAAATCAAAGCTGTGACAGGGATCAATGCGGAGAGATGTCCTCATCCAGTGAGGTATCACGGGGAGTTGAATTTCTCCACTTGTAAAATATCAGTCTGACTAACTAAATTTATTCTACAAGTAATGTTTTGGTGCTTGTCAGTTAATAACATGCTACCCATTAAAATCACACCAGACATCTCAAGTTGCCTGCTTATGGTTTATAGGGCACCTTTACCTCTACATTCCTTGTGGGAGTTTATGTTTTTGGTTAATAAGTGCAATGATCTTTCCTTTGGTTTGCTAGTCTCTGATATTTCCAAGCTAATTAATATTTGCTGTCTTCTTTAACTATCAAATGGGGTTGCAACCATAAGCACATTCTTAAACCTCTTAGTACTGAAAGGAAGACCTAAATAACTTTAAAATCTGTGAGACAATGTCAAGAAATGTAGTTGCTTAAATTTAATCCATCACTCTGTGCCAGCAACGCATATAGCTGAAAGGTCAGAGAATCACTGAGAGGGAGAAAAACAATTAATTTGGTATCAAAAAAGGTAATAGGATAAGACCTCACCAACCCTCTCCTATTGTTCTGCCGCATTAACTTCAGCAGGTCAGATGCCACTGGTCATTGACCTCAGGCTAAACAGGGTCAGCCCAGGCTGATTACAAAAGAAATGTGTTTGCACTTACCCAAGTGTGTCTTGAAAAAACCAAACCCACATCTGTGGGGAGGAACACACAAAGGGTAAACATTTTTCAATGCAAATATAACTTTCAGAGTCTTCTGCATGAAGAATGGTGTCTCCTGCCATGGCATGGCCCCAGTGTGTGAGTTCTTCCTGCCACCATGACATGTGGTAGCTACATACCTGCCAGTAGGTGAACATCAAAGAGCTGGTGATGCACTGAGAAATTCTGCCAGGAAAGGAACTGGTGGAAAACAGTTGCATATTTTTTTGCAACTCTGCTACAAGAGGGGCTGGTGGTGTTATTAAAACAAAGAGTGGATGCCAAGAGGCTGGGACAGGTCCCTTTCCAGTGCTGCCCTGTGACAGGACAAGGGGTAATGGGCACAAACTAGAACACAGGAAATTCCACCTAGACATAGAGAAAAACATCTTTACTTTGAGTGTTATGGAACAAGCTGCCCAGAGGAGTGGTGGAATCTCTTTTTCTGGAGATGTTAAAACCTGATCTGGTGGTGTTCCTGTGCACCCTATTCTAGGTGACCCTGCTTGAAAAGGGTTATTGAAGTAACCAGAGGTCACTTCCAATTGCTACCAGTCTGTGATTCTGTGGAAAGATGCCAGTAAATGAGGTAATTCTCTCTATTGGAGGGGAAAAAAAAACCACCCTTAAAGTTATTATTTCTCCAGTTCTGTTCAATTCTCACTACACAACCCAGTGTAGTGAGTGCAATCTTGGCCTCATAGTGTCTTTTTCCCTGCTTAAAATCCTTAGGGTCTGCTTTGGGCTTCTACTGGGGTCAGTGATGCCCCTGTCCTGGGGATAATTCATCCCACCACTTTTAAGTGCTTAGCTGGAAGGAATCCCCTTCTGTTGATGCTGGATCAGCTTCATCAGTGCTCTACTGACTCATGGGTTGGTTTTTCTAGCGTGGCTTTATGCAGCTGAGGATCCAGATGGGAATTCTGTCTCTCTTTTTAACAAATTCTGGTGCTTTTGACTGACTTCAGCCAAAGCTCATCAACTGGTAAAGAGCTACAAGTTTCCACGTGATTTGTGAGGGAAAATTATGAGCAGGGCAGAGATGCTCTGGAAGTCTTCTAATCCGAGATGGTGAAAAATCTGTGATGTCAGCTTACTTCTACCCATAAAGAGACAATGAGGATTCGGAGTAGGGAAGAAACTGTGCTTCAGCCACAAAAATAGTTATAAATGAGACAATGAAAAGTGAGATTGAAAATGGTGGGAAACATGGCTTCTGTAGCTCTTCATTTTTCCAGTGCTGACTTAAACCCTGACTGGATGCAACTGTCTTATTTCTGTACCTTATGGCAGGTGGTCCCATCCAAGCCATCCAACTGGCAGCTCTGGAGTTTAGACAGTTTTAATAATTACAAAGCTGTAAATATTCCAGCTGACAGATGTGAACTGGAGTATCACTGTGTTGTAAAAACATTTGAGAGTCTAGCTCCAGGCTAGAGGCAGTTAGCTGATTAAAAAAACAAAACAATAAAACCACCCCAAAACCCACAACCCTCCCCCCCCCCAAAAAAAAACCCAACAAAACAACAGCAATCCTACTACTTTCACATGTCATTTATCTGCTCAAATTTTAATAGGATTTCTCCCCTAAAGATACTCATTTAGTCTATGGATGAGACCTTTTGGAATCAGCTAAATTTGTATCGCCTTTACTGCTGGTCTTGATGCTGCAAAGTTCTGGGCCTTCCTTGTCTCTAGGGAGCAGCAGTTACAGGGTTGATTTTAAGCACTAATTTTTCTAATGCAGATAGGGACGACTCCTGATTGTACAATTGTTGTTCTAGGAAAGCAGTAAGTAAAAGCAGAGCTATGATAATTGCTAGCAAATGTATATTGCATAGTAGAGATTGGGTGGGGTGAGGACAGCAATGACAATCCATTGAAGTAGGAACCATTTGTGTCTTTATTTAATGGCAACAATGCTCTTTTGCTCTGGATCATGCTGATTAAAAGCTTTAATTGTGGTGATTTCTAGTATGCTCTCGAGTGTTGCTAGGCTTTTTGTGTCGACCAAAAGCCTTCTGTGCAGCTTCCACATTTTGAAGTCTTCCCTCGTGCAGCGCTTCCACATTTAAACTTTTGCTGTCACAAAGAAAATATTGTAATTGTCTAGATGGCTGTGCCATGCACTCTGCTTGGATGATTCAGAAAACAAGGCAAAGAGAGGGAAATTAAAGTGCTGAATGAAGAATAAGTTAGATAAGTGGAAAAGTAAGGAGGATTTTGCCAAGCTGAGACTATCCTGCGGTGTCTGTCACTTAGGAACAAAATTGCACGGTCAACTGCAATAGCACGAAAGCCCATCAGCCCAGTAATCTCCATCTTGTAATTGATTCTGTTTCTACAAATGTTAGCTAAAGCAAAAATCTGCATTAAGGTAAGTGCTAAACATCCATCAGCCTGACTGATTAGTCAAAGTAGGAACTGCTGGAGAAATGCATGTTATTTGCCATCAGATTAGGTGGAGTTTTGCCTCCACAGTCAAAAAGCTAATAATTTGCTTGTGATGGGATCAGTTCATTTTCCAGCTCCACTTGCTGTACAAAATCTCAGTGTTTGAGGATACATCTCCTTAGATCATGAGGCAGGCAAAGTAAGAATATTTTTTTAATTAAATAGATATAAAAAGATGAAAAACACCATTGAGTTGTAGGTTGAGCAACTAAACTAGAGTGTAAACATGCCAGGCTCTTTATGTAAGAAGACCAAGCTGGATGTATCCATTAATTGCTTAAATCTTCTTTGATTTAGTGTATTCTTTTGTTTTGTATCTGTTTCTTCTGTTTTCTTTTATGAAGCACTATTGACTGATCTTAGTTTTCACTAACTTGTTAATCTAATTGTGCCTTTGGGAACTGGGCAGCTATACTCTGTATCTAAAAACATATAAAATGTTTTTACAATATACTCACTTAGTGGGAAGAGAATTACTGAATTTGACCCTTCCTTCCTTCCTTCCCACTCCAACCAAAATCTGCCATTTGCTGATGCTGAGCAATGATGTGGCTGATGGCATTACTTTCTTTTCTAGCTTATGTAACTCCCCAAGATACCATGAATTATGAGTTTTATAATGTTCTACTCATACTTTCATTGAACACTCTGCTACTTAAAATTTGCTTATAGAAATGTTCTGTAGTAATCACAGGACTCTAATGCTTAGCAAAAAGATATGCAAAAGACTTACAAAGAGATTAAAACTGAGGTTTCTTTGTATTCAAGCAAGTACTTGTGAATAGTGTGCTTTGCCCTATTTGCTCATCTCCAAGGTAAGCATCTTGCATGTACCTCACCAAGGAATCCTGTGCGGAACAGCTCTGCGGTTTAACAACAGCTCTTCCCTTGGCAAAGGGTTATGGAATTTGTAATGACTTCTGGTGTTCAGGACTCTGCTTTCACCAGCATGACCACCTCTGGCCATGCATGCTGAGCTAGCAGGCTTGATATCAACAGAGCACACTTGAAACATCAGAATGCTGATTCAGGTTTCCTCAAAATACCCAACACATAATCATTTTGGAAAGCTTTTGCTCTCAAGAAATGTCCTTTGCCTGCATACTGATGGTGATCCTCTTGGCTCTGTGATTCCTGACAGCTGTGTTATCTGCCAGCAGGATGGGGAAACTGTCTGTGTGTGATGCCATAGGGCTAGTCCCACTGGGCATTCTGAAAGCCAAGCCACAGTAGTGCTGAGATCCTAATAGTGTCAGAAGGTATTTATTGATTAGCCAGATATTGCCCTGGAAGCATCATGATTTGACAGGCTCAACCCAGGTAAAAGTTGAAGCAAAGTGCAAACCCCTACAGCAGCAGAAGGAAGGTTTGTGTACTTATCTGTGCATCCTGGGAGTTTGGATTGTACTGAAATGTTTCTCGTAAGCAGGGTGAGTTGTGAAACTTCTCACCTCTGTGAGCCCTGCGATTTGTGTTCACGATGCAAGCTTTTTGTCTGCTGAGGCATTCCTTGTATCAGTCCTGGCTGTTCAGCAGGAACTTGTAAGGCTGCTGTTTCCAAAGACCTTTTCCAAACTTAGGTGAAGCTGCTCTTCAGACTCAAAAAGAGCAGCTGACAAGAAGAACACTTAGACTGGGCTTCTCAGTCATTTGTGATTATTTACACAACTAGCAGTGTTGTTGCGTCTCAACATTGCAAACTACTTGCTTCCGTGAGGTCTTTCCCATCCTTTGTGTGCAGTTTGCATCTTAGGTGTGCGTGGCTGGGCAAGCTAAGCAGGAGCAGGGGAATTGGGCAGCAGGAGCTGTGCTTGTGATTCTGCTGTCCACAGTAGAAGTGGGAAGAGCTGGCTAACTTTCTTTGGTGGGACGTTCAGCTGACTTTGCTGGCCCAAAAAGGTTGATGAGACTTTGTGTAAGTACCTAAACATTTAGACACATGTGAACTAAATAAAGCCACCAAACCATGTGCAGTTTATCTGAGGTTACAATAGCTTAATTTCTTAAGCCTCCTTGTTCAAAAATAAGCAACAATTCAGCCTTTAATACAACGTCGAGCTCTGATTCAGAGTTGGTGGCAGGAGAAAGCAGTGAACTAATTGCTTGGATCTGGTCACAGCAGACAGTGAAGCAGCTCCCTTGTCCGTGATACCATGCCCCTTCCCTTTCTGATTATTCACCAGCAAACATCCTATGGTCTCATTCATAAAGTCCAGTAATGACACAAGAAATGTCAGGAGTATCTGCTGCAAGAGTGGGAGGCTGACAGAGCAGCACATTGTGAGCCTGCAAGCGCAGCTCTGCGTTTCCTGTGGGGTTGTTTTCAGTTCTTTTGTCATCTGATTACATGGTCTTTTATAATTTCTAATCTACAGAATAGAGCTATTTGCTTGTGGATTATGTGAAAGTCACAGGCTTATGCAAAAGAAAAACAAAATAGTCTGAAAGTGGATTCAATTGGCAAAAGTTAAACTTAGTTTAGGTGTTTTTTATCTAAAGGGGACTTTAGGAGTGTGAAGGAAATAATGAAAACTTCTGTCAGTCTTCAAGATTTCAAGCCTTATGGTGTTAATTCACCAGTGCCCATGAATTCGATTTAGAGCACTTGTCCCTATTCAGCTAAATGTATTTGGGACTCTGCTTAGAAGTTAAAGATTGCTTTAAAGTGTAGGATGAGTAGAAATGGTGTTAAATATATGCTAAAGAACTGTGTTGATTCAGTACTTGGAAGTGTTAAATACTATAAGTAAGTTTGTTTACTGTTTCCTTTATTGTTAATGAGATAGTGCAGACTTATCCTGCTGCTCTTTTTATGTTAGTCTGTGGAAGTGAGGGTTGACTCTTTGTGGAAAGAAATAACTGCAAGATGAGGATTGAGATACAAGCAAAGTGAGATGTGTTTATATTGGTCTCCAAATCTACTCAGGTGAATCTGTCTGCAGTCTCAAGTGGTGAGAAAGTGTCTATTGTGTCTTAGTAGAAAGAGTGTGTGTGTGTATATGAACACATAAAAGAAGGAAGTAGTGAAATGGGTTGACCATGGTGCTAGTGAGGAATATAGTTCCTTGTGGGTCTTGAGACTGAAAGAAAGACTGAGGTGGAACCTGATGGAAACAAGGGAGGTTCTTGGCAGGCGTAAGAGCTGAGCTAGTAAGAGTGGTCTGAAATTGCAGCGTGGATGGAGGAGGGAAGGGTTTGCTCAGCTGTATGTAAAACCTCCCTCAGCTCCTTGCAAGGCTTCTGTATGACTTGCAGATGTGACTAGGTGTGTGCAGATGGCTGGTGTGATATGCTTATGAGTTATCAATATGAACTTTGGAAGCTAGCTTAAACCCCTCTCCTTAGCACCTGCAGCAGGCCCCTTGCTATTTGCTGTGCAAAGTGGACAGATGTGTATGGAAGAGGTATATTTTATTTTACTTGGGTCAACATTTCACATGGAGCTTTAACAGGATAGTTTTGTTTGGTTTGCATCAAGCCCCTTATTAGCATACTTCTGT
Organism: Pogoniulus pusillus; assembly: GCF_015220805.1. Classification (NCBI taxonomy): domain Eukaryota; kingdom Metazoa; phylum Chordata; class Aves; order Piciformes; family Lybiidae; genus Pogoniulus; species Pogoniulus pusillus. The sequence continues at coordinate 7,432,592 of NC_087289.1, read as the reverse complement.
TGGGTGTGGGGGTAGTGTGAACATTAATGCCAGAATAATAGGGTCTGCAGTGGAGGGCAGTGTGCTGATACCACTGAGTCAAGCCTCCCAAGAAACTGCTCTTCTGCTTGTGCAAATGTACAATTGGAACAGAAGAAACCAAGCAAAAAGGCAGCAGTGTGCATAATGCACCAGCATAGAGGCAAATGGTCTCAAGTACATAATTTCATTCTGTAACAAAAATGAACAGATCCCAGTCCTGAATAAGAAGTCTTCTGATACTTTCTTCTATGAATCCACTAAAAACTACAGAGAAACAGTCTTGTTGGTTTTGATAGCTATTAACAAAGTGTCTCAAAAGAACAGGCTGCCCACGGAGGTTTTGGAGTCTTATCTCTGGAGATATTCAAGATTTGCCTGGATGCATTCCTGTGTGATCTGATAGAGGTGATCCTGCTCTGGCAGCAGGGTTAGACTAAAGGATCTTTCAAGATCCCTTCCAGCCTTTAACCTTCTCTGATTCTGTGATATCTTGATGCTTTCAGTGTTGACTTCTTTGGAGGCATTAAAAAGGCTTCTTTATGGCAAAACTTGAGGAAAAATATTCTCATTTCTGCTTTAAGGTTTTCCAGCTTGAATAGGAGCTAAGCTTTGTAAATCCACATTTCTGCTTCCTGTTACCAAAGTGAGCACAGTCTACTTACGCCTTACTGTGTGTGTTGTCTGCAGGTTATGTAGAATGAATTTTCTCATATTACTGAAAAATGAATTTGATAGTGTCATGAATAGTTCTGTCAATGTGGAGAAGGGGATTCTCTCCAAACCATCTAGCTGATCTTCATTTTTGTGTGTTCATCCAGCACTCCAATGAGAACACAATCTGACACAAAACATTCACCTTGCAGAATCATCTTACAAAGCATCTTGGCCATGACTGTATTTGAGAAAGAACCTAAAAGGAACTGCTTGCTTGGGGATGCATGTGATTTCTTTTACTGAGTCAGAATCGGGTGTTTGACTTTAAAGACACCAAAATTTAGAAATCTTTGGTGTATGTTCTGCTTGCACTTTGAAATAAATGCTTCCTTCAGAGTTTATCACTATTTTGTTTTAATAGTAGTTTTTTTTTCCTCCAAGATTACAAAGTGGTTTACATATTGTTGATGTAGGGATTACTTTTTTATCTCTTAGCTGCCTCTCAGAATTTGACACTGTTCCACAATAATGTGAGATAGCTTTTGTTAAAAAATAATCTGCATTATAAGGATCTAGTTCACAAATCCAGACTCACCCACATTGTTTACATGAAGACTCGTATTTGAGTAGGAGTTTAGGAGCTAGGAGCAGAGAAGCCAATGCATATTTTGTCCACAAAGCAATTTATTAACTTGTGGGATTGGGGTTTGGTTTCCTGACTTCCTACTTCCAAGGGAACTGGACAAGGTCATAAAACCAAGAGAGTTTGGTTTCTAACAGATATTTTGAGCCTGATGCCTCCTAAGCAGTGTCTGGATCCTGAGTCTGACTAGAGGCTGGGGTGTGGTTGGGAAATGTGCTGTCCAGGAGGATCAGCAGCTTTTGCTGCTGTTCACAGAGCAATGTCTACAGTTTCTGTGCTTGGCTAGCTGTAGGATAGGACATGCACTTTTAGTTCTTGTTTTAAGAAACAGATCTGAAGTAACAGAAAGTGCCGTTGTACCAACCTCAGAAATTTGCAAACAAGTTGAAAGGTAGGAGAGACTTCAGATCTTGTTGTGACCTTACAGGCTTTATTTCTGGCTGTGGTCCTATGCTCTGAGGCTCACATCTTGATATTTGTACAGAACTGAACTAATGTCTCTGGCCCAAATTCTCCTCTGTGCCAGGAGCTCCAGAGAGTTAAAAGTTTTACCTTGTTGGTCTTTGAGATGGTCATACTGTCACGTCTTGTCAATTTTATACTGAAATATTGTGGTGAGGAAAGTCACAGGTCACTGCTTTGATCCTTATATTCTATCTTGCCAGTCAGCACCATTGTCTTTCTGGTAACAGCTGCAAGAGCTTGTCTTGCTCCTGCTGAAGATCTTCATCACCACAGAGAGGAAAAGTTTACCCTGCCTAGCAAAATCTGCTCTGCCCCCTGCTTTCATTTGGACTCACCCTCTAAATCCAAGAGACATCAAAGATTTCCCTCTGTGTGATGGAAGGTTCCCGGCTTGTTCCAAAGTGAAACAATGGCTTCCCTATATTCTGGGGTCTGTGCTCAAAATGCCCCTCTCTGCCTGGCTAATGGGCTCAGAACATTTCTGCTATAAAGGATGGGTTGTCTTTTGCGTGATGACCTTTGAGAGATATTTTGGGTGGGTGCATCCTAACATACACTGTAAGGAAAAAGAGTACCAATTGTAGCTGTAAATATTTTGTGAGATTAAAATTGCACACACTATCTGGGGAAAAGAACCACCGTGAAACAGCAAAAAAATGATGTGTGACAATATTGGTACAGAGAATGTTTTCTAAATTGCCCACTTGTGGCATGTAGATGAGAGCACAGAGTTTTTCTCAAGCCAAACTTAGCTAGATCAGGCACCAAGAGCATTGAAGAACAGATGATTTTTTTCTTTCAGAAGTGTGTTGACTACTTTAATGGAGACAGTTGTCCCAGATGGGTTTGAAATATGTAATTTGAAAGCTTGGAGAAGAAGCAGCGATGCTGCAGCTTCATTGCTGTTTTGTGCTTTAATGCTATTGTCCTGACTTTGCTGGGACACACTTATAGGCCAGCCATGCTCTGCAAGCCATTAGCAGTTCTGACTCAGCCAGGGCAGCTGACCAGAGCTGGCTCACAGGTGTGTCCTAGACCATAAATGTAAGTATTGAGCTGAAATTTTGTTAAGGATAGGGCTCAGGGGTGACCTCATTGCTGTCTACAACTACCTGAAGGGAAGTTGTAGCCAGGTGGGGGTTGGTCTCTTCTCCCAGGCAACCACCAATAGAACAAGGGGACACAGTCTCAAGTTGTGCTGGGGGGGAGGTATAGGCTGGATGTTAGGAGGAAGTTGTTGGCAGAGAGAGTGATTGGCATTGGAACGGGCTGCCCAGGGAGGTGGTGGAATCACCATCCCTGGAGGTGTTCCAGCAAAGCCTGGATGAGGCACCTAGTGCCATGGTCTAGTTGATTGTCTAGGGCTGAGTGCTAGGTCTGACTGGATGACCTTGGAGGTCTCTTCCAACCTGGATAATTCTATGATTCTTGCTTGGGTTCCTGCTGGCCCTGCTCCTCTTCCCTCTCCTACTTCTGAGCATTGCTTTCCCATTTATTTTGACTGCTGTACATTTGCTGGGCTGAGTATAGCTTTATATACTTTATATTGATATTAATTTGGCTGTTTCATTAAATCCATTTTCATTTCAACTTGTGGACCTTCTTTTCTTGATTCCTCTTCTCAGCTAGGAAGGAGTAGTCAGGTGTGAGGAAAAACTGCTACGGTTTAGCCCCAGATAGAAGCTAAATGTAGGCAACAGAGGAAGCTTGTTTGCAAGCACCCTGCTGGCACAGTTCTGTGCCCCATTTTTAGGAATTATGCAAGTCCTATTTTTAAAAAAGAAAACCTACTTTTGAAAAATCTAATTCTGTGTCAGTGGAGCCTGGTAGTTTGTGCTGATGGAAAGTTCTCTTCTGAACAACCCACCGTGGCTCAGTGTCACATGTTGCTGCTATCTGACTTCTGCCTCTTGAGTACACGCGCGCAGTATTCAGAAACGTGGGGATCACTTGAAAGCAAAATGCAAAACTAATCTAAAGGTGGTTTTGGCTTTCTTTGTTTTAAGTGCTTTTGGAAAATTCATCAAGATACTTGAGTTTTGAAGACAGCTTGTGAGAAACTGTGTGCAAGGAATAGTTTTGCAGATAAAATTGTTTTACAGGTTTTTCAATCTGAAAATGAATATGTGGCTCAGCATGAGTAAAATTAAATCCAAGGTGGAGAAGTGACATAATGAAACTGGGAGGGAAAGTAGCATCTTACTGTTTGAGAAATGGTTTTAATGAGAGCATCTTGTATGAGTTTCATTGAAATGGATATTTATGGCTGAGACTTGTGTTTGATATCAAACAGGCTTGTGTCAAGATTTGATGCCTGATATTAAATCACTGAACATTCTCTTGCTCTAAATTTTTGTTGCTTTATTTGCCTCATCTATGCCTGAGGATTTATATTAAACTGCAAAGTCATTGTTTCCTCTATACCTCTGATTCCTTCCTGTATACTGGCCAGAGTGCTCATGCAGCCATAGCCATGTAAGCTGGGAGACAATAGTTCACATCATCATGTACATTAGAGCCAGAACATTCCTGCTTGGCCAACTCTGGTTTTGGCAACTATTGTTCTATTTGTGTGTGCAGTATAGTATCACAGGCAAATAAGGAAAAATTGCCTTTTTATTAATAACTGTATGAATTTGAATGCATCAGTGTCCAGTTCTGTTTCAGTCAACCAGAAAAGAAAATCTCATCTGTCAGGATATTGACGACACTCTCAACTAATGAAATACAAGATGCGAGGCTTGCATCACCAGAACTTTTCTCATCAACTAAATACACCTTAAGGCAAGCTAGAGATACATAGCTGCTTTTAGAGGCTTATTAACTTTCTGATTGTGTCCTTTAGGCTGTCACATCCTGGAAAAAATATTTTTCTTATCATTCAACTTTTTTTGTTTTCAGAGCCCTTTCTAATGATGGTGTTTGAATCCAAGTCTGCCTGCAAAGGCTGATGCTCCTCCCACTGGAAGGAGATAAATCACCTGCATCCACCTATTTATATCTCACGTGGGGAGCACTGTCTGAAGTTATTCTGGATAATTGTTGTAACTCGTAAGAGAAATGTGCATTGGCTTCTAGGTGCACTGCCTGAGCAAATGTGTGAATGTAAATTGCCTGGGCAAAAATGCTGTCTAGAAGAAAGTAAATTTGCTGCACTTTTTTCTGCTCTGATTGCTGCTTTCTAATACAAGGATGGCATCTATTCTGGACAATTAGATTTGAAAGACAAAATCAATGCTAGTACTCCCTTCCCAAGTTAAAAATAGTTTCTCCCATAAACATTCCTGAGGTATTTGGCAGTGCTTCCTTATTTCTTCTCTGAGTTTTAAATCAAATCCATGTTAGGTGACACAGCCTTGCTGCAGAGCTTCTCTAGCTTAATTTTGTTTGCACCTCATTGCTAGTCAGAGGAGAAGAATTGTTTATTGATGTGGTACAGAAGTGGTTGATTGTTGCTTTAGGGCACTGGCCCTTTCGTAGAGCTCAGAATAAATGCCATGAACATCTCTATAGTCCTGCCTTGCTCCAGTAAGAAATATTGACATCTTTGTGTCAAGTCACCAGTGCTTAGTTGGCTTCATTGTCAGGTGGGTATGAGACAGAAACATTATGGGCCATTCTCAGCTAAAACACCTTAACACCTGTGGCTGATGTCCAAAGAGTTAATCCAAGCTGTTGGTATTAGATTAATAATTCTCACCTCCCCTGGTAAAATGCTGAATAAATAAGAAGACACATAGCAAGCCAGTTGTCCTCAAACAGAGCAGATTAGGACAAGGTAAATAGAATATTAGGATTGGGGGTGGCATGCTGCTTGATAGCAACTTTGCCAAATGCTTGGTAGATCTGGCCTGAAGTTTGCCAGTGTTCTTGTTTCCCTAAAGCTGCATGCTTGACTTGGGGCTATATGCCATCTTCAGTTACCCTTTCAGTTTAGCTGCCCCAAAATCTGCCATCTGGTTTCAGGGAGCTGGATGTGTGCAGCTGGTGATTAGAGCTGACCTCCCTGAGAGGCTACCTTATCCTAACCTGCAGCAGGTAAAGTGAGATGAGGTGAGATCCACTCTGTTCAATCCTCTCTCCAAAGAGTTTGTCTTTTTCATTACTGCTCTCTGGGCTCTGCGTGTTGCTTTGGAGGCAGAAAATGGCCAGAGACATGCTCATGGACTAAGCAGAGTCGGAACCCAAGCTGAAACTTAGCTGGAGACACACTTTATCTAGGGAATTGGTTATTTCCTTACTTCTAGGAACACTCCTTAGGATTACAGAGGTTTACACCAGTAGATGACAAAAGCTCAGATCTGGCCTTATTTTTTCAAATGCCAACAGTTTTGGCCTAAGACTGTTCTCATAGAACAGCCTCAGCTTCTCTAGATTGTTTCTTTTACCACTGACTTCTCATCCATTCCCATCATTCTGCTGCTTTGCTCTGACACCAGTGCCTGCCCTTGAACCAGTTCACCCCAGGACCAGGACTCGTCTGGCTGGAAATCCACCCATCCCACGAAGCTGCAGGGAGGGTTATGTGGCAGTCTTAGGAGTTTGGTGGGTTTGAGAAGAGAAGCCTTTTCTGCCTGACTTCAAACAAGTGAGAAAAACCCTGAGGGTGAATCGTCGGGATCTGCAAAGATTTAGTTGCCAGTACAACTGGTACTGTTGTATGAAGCAGAAACTTGCCTGTTGCCTGCCTGAACAAAAGAGTCCTTCAAAACATGCTAGTAAGAGTCGCTGACAACCTACACAGAGGTCTTCAGCCACTTGTTTTAATGTTGCTTATTCTCAAAGTGAAGGTGAAATGAACCGGTCATACTAACTTTTGCATCCCTGTTCTCTGATGCAAGAAAGTGAAGGGTCTGTCTGCAGAACTGAGGCTCATTCTTCTGCTAAGTAACCAGTAGGATGTGTTTATAGACACAATTTTCTTTCACTATTTGACTACAGGGTGTTTGGTCCATTCTAGTCAATGCTGAAGGGCAAGGAGGACAAGGGATTGAACTATAATACCTTATTTGCAATGGTCACTTATTGCCTGGGGCATGACAATCTGCAGCCTTCCTTATTTGTAGAAGTTTGCTGGAACCTTTTGTGGACTGGTCTAGCCAAGAGGTATTTTGTCCCAAGGGGGAGTTAGCTAAATGCATCTGCAAGGTCTGCAGGAACTGTTATGGAGGCCTCAGCTTTGGATCTGCCTATACCTGTTGCAGAGTAAACAAAGCGCCCTGGGAGGATTCGGGGTTAGCCGAACACCTTGGTCACACACTAAGCAAACTATCCCCCAGGTGTGCTTGCAGAACAGACTCTCCATCAGCGTCCTGTCATGCACAAAATGTTTATCCAATTTGTCAAGATAATCTTTCTTCAAATAAGCTCAGGTCCTAGGCCTAAGAACAGCCCAATTTCAAGCAGTATAGAGTAACCTTTTTTTCCCCCTCCTTTGCTCACCCTCTCCCCCCCCTCCTTTTAATCACTGTGTCAACTTTTCCTTGCCTTTAAGCAAACTGAAAGTAATTATATAATTCTCAAGTGAGTTATCTTTTGACTGAGTTAGCTGATTTGTAAGTTACTTCAAAATGCTCCCAGGTTGTGGTATCCCTTTCCAAACATGCATTCTCAGATGCTTCACGAAGTGGAGCTCATCAATGACCCATCAATTTGTTTAGACAGGCACATATAATAGCTAATGATAACTAATTTAGGGCATTTGTAAAGAAATAGATTGTGTGGGTGTGGGGTTGTTTGTTTGTTTGGGTTTTTGGTTTTATTCACCTTATAGCTTTACCTATAGCTCTGGATTTCCCTTAGGAATTTAAGAGTTGTCATTTTCTATGGGTAGCTGCCTATATATTTTAAGTCTATCCTGAAGCATGGATTAATAATAGACCAAGTATTACTGCCTAAGACAATGCTGACTCTTGACAGCCAACAGTTTCTTAGTTCTATCACATCCAGAATATTACTTCTGTAATCACTCACATCTGTCAGATTCAAAGTACTTTGTGCATTTCCCCCCCAGCTCCCCCAAAGAACTGAGTCTATATCCAAAAATAGAAAGACAAATATTTTTTTTCTTTCCCTATTCATTGATTCTTCTCCCTCCTCCTACCCCATGTAGTACTACCAGATTCTGTCATTTCTTTTTCACTTATATTAAGGTGGTTCCAAACTTTGTGTATTCCCTTACAGTTCTTTGCAGCTAGGTTGTTGAATGCAAAAGGGTGACTCTTCGCGTTGTTTAAACTTGTCCGGTAAAGCCCTGCTCAACTGGGGACAAAAGATATGTTCCTGTGGGGTTGTATGGGCCAGAAGTGATCCCTGGGTTAAAGAGGAAACTTAGCGAGGGAATTGGGTAGGAGCTGTTCTTACCTTGCGTTCATCGAAGCAAAGGCTAGGTCATGCATAGCAGCTATTTTGGTGCTTTGCATTATAATGCCTGCGTTTAAAACCTGATTTTTAAGGAGTGTTAAGCAGCACCAATAGTTATGTTAATGATGCTTATTGTTTTGGGAAGAATTGTTACGTTTAAGCAGACTGGTGATATCCTATTTATTGTTCATGAGGGGGGAAATGGTCAAGTTTGCCCCTGCAGCAGATTATAAATTAGAAGAGAAAAAGAATAATTCATTCTTAAAAACAATCACGTATGTCTGTTCTCTGCATAGATTCCATCTAGATTTAGCTGGCCAAACTTTCCTAAGTGCTAGCCCTCTTACATACCTTTGGCAGAACAAAAGGGCTATGATAGGGAAACAGATGCTGAGTTTTGGTACAATGTACTCTCTCTCCCTCTCACCAGTTCTAGATGTTCATAAAACTACCTGAAGGGAGGCTGTAGCCAGGTGGGGTTGGTCTCTTCTCCCAGATAACCAGCAACAGAACAAGGGGACACAGTCTCAAGTTGTGCCGAGGGAGGTCTAGGCTGGATGTTAGGAGGAAGTTGTTGGCAGAGAGAGTGATTGGCATTGGAATGGGCTGCTCAGGGAGGTGGTGGAGTTACTGTCCCTGGAGGTGTTGAAGAAAAGCCTGGCTGAGGCACTTAGTGCCATGGTCTGGTTGACTGGATAGGGCTGGGTGCTAGGTTGGACTGGATGATCTTGGAAGTCTCTTCCAACCTGGATAATTCTATCATCCTATCAAAAATCTTTGGACTACAATATGGAGGAAAAAAGGATTAAAAAGTTGTCTAGAACTCCTATAAAAATAATGATTGGTGTATTTATGTAGAGGATGTGATAGCCAATAAATGGAACTAACTTAATAAAGGTTGCTATTATGCAGCCAAGGACCTTGAGGCGCTTAACAATTGGCCTCACAACCTCTCTGCATTATTGATAAGTGCTGTTGTCATTATATACCTAATCTACAACAGGTAAATGGAGACCTTGTGCACTTAAAAGAATCTTTTTTCTCAAGGTCACATAATGGCTTAGCAATAGAATTCAGGAATCTTCACATTGCCACCTGAGACTGGGCCTTTAGAAAATACATTTTTGGTGTGGGCAGGGGGAAAGGGTATTCATGCTGGTGTCAATACAGCTTTTCTGTCTGAGGAACCATTGTCTTTGGTTCATGTGGAGCACATGTTATACATGCTGTTCAGGGTTGGTATGGATTTTTTTTTCCCTTTTGAATGGTAAATTAATCTTTTTTTTTTTTTTTTATTGCATTGCCAGCTAACAAATTGCTGCCTGTGCTGCCTCACAACTGTTCTAAGTTTGTTCTGTGTAATTTTATTTCAGCTCATGCTCTCTCATGCCTTTGTTTGCATGACTTGGTTTGCACATTATGCAGCACTTGTCAGACTCATTTACAGGGAAATAGCTGAAGAATTGTGCTGCATAATATTTTGAGTGAGAATAAGTCATTCTTCATCTGGTTGATTTAATAGTCCCCGGAATCACTTTGCTGGTTGCCAAAGAGTGAATTACTGTCTGTAAATGGGTGTGAACAGGCACATGCTCAGCTGTGAAAGGGAAATTGAAAGAGCAGCATGTTAAAGCTAAACTTGGACTTCACCGAGGTAGATTGCATACAGCCTGACTCATCAAAGGTAGCAAGAACTTACCGGTTATGGAGAGAGCAGAGGTAGCATCCTCTTTCACTGGGACCTCTGAAGCTACATATATATATGAAACTCTCTGTTCTGGGTAGCAGCGCGGCAAGATTCTTGTTACTCTGACAAGACTCCTTTGCTGGCCTCATGCAAAGAACCTGTCCCAGTGCTCTGTGGAAATAATGATCTGGAACTCCCAGAAATCATTAGCCAGGAAGCATTTCTACCAAAAGAGAAGTGTTCTCTGAGCTTATGCTCAGGCAGAGAAAGTAGTAAAATACATATGGCCAAGCCCAAAGGTTTAACATTCAATAAACCAAATATTTCAAAACAGTGGAAGTGGTTGAAAAAAATATTGCTTTGGCCACACTGGGGAGGGTCAGAAATATGTCTTTCATAAATATAATAGACTCTTATATAATGGCAAGATTCTAGGAACTCAGGTGCTCATGGAAATCGTAATGTTTCCCATCAGGATATCAAAAATCTTTGCAATGAGGTGTAAAGTCTTTGTAACAGTAATGTTGCTATGTGATGGTAAAAAAGAAATCAAACTGATCAAATCTTTTGTATTTACGTGGGCTTTAAAAACTTTTTATTTCCTCCTTTTGCAGCAGACCAAATTGTGTTGTTTATCCATGTGGAAAAAAAAAAACCAGTGTGTGTTTTTTCCCAGATATTTTCATGTTATGATTATTGGAAAAAAATGTGCTTTTATCTTCCCTTAGCTTTAGACCCTCAAGAATACTCTCATTTAATTGTTCATGCTTTTGTTTCCCATCTGGCTATAACATGCTGCTGTAGATTTCTAATAATTCAAGTTTTATGTCTAGTACAGACAGTAGTTATTTTAGTGTCATGGTAAAACCAGAGCTCAGATGTGCCATATGAAGCCAGCCATAGAGTTGCCTGTTGTGCTTAGGAAAACCTCTGTGACCTCTTGGTTCTATGAGGGGATCAACAGTTAAGAATTATTCTTACAATAATGGTACATGGTGAAGTTGCTAGAACTTGTTGGACAGCTCTGAACACAATACTGAAGCAAAAGTTTTGATTCTCAGACTCATGAATATGTGTAAAATTAAACTAAAGAAACCATAGTTCCTATGAAGTATTATGGCAGGATCATGGCCACTTGTATATATGTTATCTGGGGTGGTAGACTTCTGCCATTTAAACCTCAAGTCTGCTGAAACTGAAGCTAGTCATAAATGGGTTGCTGTTTGAAAGGCATGTATATTTTCCTGTATTCTAGCTTGCTTTCCATTTCTCCTGATTTATTAGCTGAACACAGATTTCTTTCTGGTATATTTGGGGAAAAGCAATAACTCAGGTTCGTTTTTATCTTTTATTGAGACTATATCACATATGGAATGTAATTGGACAGCAGTGGCTCCTGGGGAAAAGCTCAACCTCATTTTGCAGACTGAAGAGGTTCAAATAATTCTGACAGGATGCAAAAGTCGGTGCTTAACCAGGGATTGTCTCTGAACCTTTATGTTCATTGCTGCTTCTTGATTGAGTATTCATGTTGTTGTACGGAAGAAGAAAAGGTTACAAGATAATTCCTAACTGCTCTGGCAAGCTGTGATCTGGGGTGTGGAGAGAATCATCTCTCTTATTTTGTCAGTGCTACTCCTTTGAACTCCTGGCTAAAAAGCTATAATAAAGATCTGTCTCAAAAGGAAGGTCATCAGGCAAGTGCTGAGACTTCAGGAAGTCTTAAGCAAACCTACAGAGTCTTTCTGCCATTCAATTACTCCATCTTGAGCCAGGCCCTTCCTTACCGGTGTGTACTGTAATGAAAATGCCAGTGCTGCTCTGACTCCTGCTGCTTTAATGTGCTTCTTCCTGGCCCTCGCATCAAACACCGATTATTCCCTCACTGGTCGTGCCCTCTGCATGCAGTAGGTTGTGTAAAGCCCTGGAAAAATGACGGGTAGTCACCAAGTCCGAAGGAAAAGTGAGTCTCCTCATAGAGACAATCAAATGCTGGATGATAATATATTGGCAAAGAGGAAGATGTAGAAGGGGGCAAAAAAGCAGCTATCTTTAGCCACTTAAAACCCAGATGTTTGACAGCTTTTGGTGTGAGCATTTCCCACTTCTAGAATGGTATATTCTGATACTGCAAATTCATTTATCTAGCTGTTGCTGTCAGGAGCCTGCTATGTGGACTATGGGATTCAAGGGCATTACTCTGTTGCTGTACCCCACAATACAGGATGTGTAAGGATGGCTGGTGTTAGAAAGAGGGAGAGCCCGAGCATGTGCACCAGAGCTTAAGTTAAAGTGCTCCTGGAAATCCTTTTCTCATTAATTGCCCTAGGGACTCCAGCTGCTTGAAAGATGTGTCCCAAGGGCAAACTTATTCTCTAAGAAGACAAGAGAAACACCTGATCTTGGCAGACTGATGCCAAGCTCTTTAATATCTGTAGTAACTCTTTAGTTGTCAATTCACAATCACACACCCACCCCACCCTTTAAATCTTGTTAATAATATAGAAATTAAAGTTACTGAGGGAGTTTAGCTGTGAAGCTCAATTTTGCTTTAGGTGAAGTCTTAGAATTGCTTTGCATAAAGCTAAAGGATATTCTTTGAGTGTGAAAGTTTTGGCTGTTATGTTCCCCAGTCCGTGGAAGCACAAACTCTAAAGGCTGTGGAACAATCTTTTCTTTTATGTGTTGTTTCTGTAGGTTGCCTATTGGTTTTCCATCAATTTTTTTTGCTCTTCAGTTCTTTTCATGAACTGCTGGGGCAAGGCTGTGCTCTAGAGACAGCAAGAGTGTAGATTTTAAGTTAAAATAGTCTGAATTGATTTTTTTTCCCTCTGTACTACTACAATCTCTGGGAGCTATGCAGATTTCTTGAACATGCTTCAAGCTCAGTGTTAACCATCCTACGATCAGACTCTCTGAAGTCGGTGATGGTTTGAGTGTGGGTGGGGTTTTTTTATTATTTTGGGTGGTGGTGGTGTGGTTTTTAGTATTTTTTTGTTGTTTTGGTTTGAGAGAGGGTATATTATGTAAATCAAACATCTCCAGTTATCAGGGATGTTACTAGGAGCCCATAATCATTATTACCTTTCAGGGAGCAATCCTCAAACGACCTAAGAAAAGTAATTTGGAATAATAACTGTTTCCATTTCCTTGACAGAAGAGTTTCAGGCTTGCAAAAAAAGGAAACAGATGTCTGGTTTGGCATCAGTAGGTACAGTTGTGCCCGTAGAGGAAGCCATAATGTGGCCTCAACAAGAAAAGAAAGCATGCAGATTTAAGCAGATTAGATAATTGAGATTAGTTCTCTGTGATCTCGCTGTGTTTTCATTTATTTCAAGACAGTCTAACACAGAGCATGTTGAGCAATCAGGTGAAAATCACGTGCAAACACTGCCTAAGTACCGATAAGAATCATGGAGGTAAACAATGAATTCCTACTAATGGCTAAGTCACCAAGGTAAGATCAAATCTAAACACACACCCTTAGTTAAATATAATTTCATTAACTCAGGTTACGTGGCTTTGGGAAAGTTTTTTTTTCCTTTTGTTTCTCTCTCTTTTTTTCCCTCTTCTTTCCCCTCTCTCTGCTCTCCACTTTCTGATGCTTGTCAAATGAATTGCGTGTAACTAATCCATCACCTTCACCTTTGTTTGTCGGTACCAGAGATGTGTTTTGAACTGAGCAATAAGCAAACATAGTTCTTTAAATCTAACAACAGATCAATGGTAGACACATCTGGTAATGCTGGTTAGGAAAGCGTGATTTCAGTGCATGTTCCATATAACATTTCTATATCTGAATTCTATTAAATATTTACATTATTCCACCAAAAGAAAAACCAACCCCTAACCATTGGCTTCTGTAAGTGCCCAAGTATCACCTCATTTTTGATTCAGAAGACACGTGCAGATCTTGATGGCACAGTTCTCTTTGCAGAGGCTAAAGGGGTTTTGATCTCTTTTAACATCATGCAGTGTGTAGTATGCACCTGATGTTATCTTCATATTATGCCCTCATCTCTTTTCATCCCTTCCTATTCCAGAATTCTGCTACGTGTTCTTTGGTGTGGTGTTTTTGTTGCGTGTTCTCTCCCACCCCTCACTCAGCAGTCAAACTCTTGAAGCATTTTGTCATTCATTTAACATTTTGTGGAAAATCCTGACTTTATTATCACGTACCTGACATTCACATCTCAGGGTTTGCCTCTCCGTGTGAGACTTGCTCTTCCTTTTTTTGGTGTCATCTCGTGTTCTTTGCTTTCCCCCCTGCCATTCAGACACTTGTTGTCTTTCCTTGGATTCCTGGCCACCTATCCCTTCTGAAATATTAATATTCCTGTTTTGCTAAATATTCTGCAGTAAAGCTTCTAATAGGCAATGCAGTGACTGAAGACAACGGGTAAACAACGTGAGGACTCTTTTTCCCTTAGGGACTTTTTGCTCCCTCAGAAAATGTTCCTACTTTAATATTCCTCTCATCCTCCCTATTAAGTTCTACAGGAGTAGTTTTCATTCTTAATGTGACAAGACTCTTCACCCTTAGTACTGTCAGGTCCTAGGGAGATAGTTAGCACATAGCAGATGACAATAAATAATTGCAGCATCCATGGTAGTGGATTTAGAATTTATTGGCT